>NW_024423343.1:51577294-51791523 GCF_017311325.1 Ursus maritimus
ATTTATTTATTTATTTATTTATTTATTTATTTATTTGAGAGAGACAGAAAGAGAGCACGAACAGGGAGGAGAGACAGAGGGAGAAGGAGACTCCCCGCTAAGCAAGGAGCCCAATGCATGGCTCTGATCCCAGGAACCCGAGTTCACCACCTAAGCTGAACCCAGATGCTTAACCAACTGACCCACCCAGGTGCCCCAAGAACAAGAATTTGATTGCAGGTCTGGCTGTTAAAAATTCTCATCCCCTTTCAAGTCTATTATATATTCTTCTCAAAAATTTGGGCTTCTTTTTAGACACATTGGATAGTGTATTTGATAAAATTTTCACAAGAAGTTCTTATGACACTAATTGTAGGGAAATGGGCCCAGCATTACCAACTTAGCAAGAGTCCCTACTCATTACTTGTAGTAATAAGAATAAGTAAATTTATTGGTTCTGTGGTGGTTTGCTTTCTTATAAATAGAGAAAAAGAAAAAGAAAGGCGCTTTATTCATTTTTTTTAAAGATCTCTTTAAGTAATTCACCCTCATAAATGTAAATAACTTACCTGAAAATTTTAATTTTAAAGAAGAAGTTTGGCACAGTGGGTAGCACAACATTTGATGAAGCCCCAGAGATTTCCATAATTACTAGAAATATTTTTTTACAGTTTGGCTCCCTTAGTAGCCAGCATGCAAGATGGCCCCGGTGGTCCTTACTTCCTGCCATTCATGCCCTTGTAGAGTCCCTTTCACATTGCATGAAGTTTGGTCTGTATGATTAACAGAATATGGCAGGTATGTATTTACATGACTAAGTCATGGGAACACTGTGGCCAGAGATACTACTTCTCTCTCTGGGATCACTTGCACTGGAAAAAGCCAGCCACCATGTCATAAGAAGCCCACAAGATAAGGAGCTGAGGTTTCCTACTGAAAACCGCTACTACCTTATTCATCATTTCTTTTTCTACAAAGAGGTATGTATTTGTATTTTTATATTCTATTTGTATGTGTTACTTATTTTTATGTTGTATTTACATTTTGAGGGAGAATGAGTATCTTGATGAGTTGCCATTTATAATTCTGCACCCAATTTCAGTGTGAAGGGTTTTTTCCACACTACCAAGCAATTCTCCAACACTGGTTGAGTGACTTACAATTCAACTTAATTCTGACACTAATTACCTGGAGATAATGTCAGATCCCACAGGTTAAGGGCTCAGTCCTACATGATGGTGTGAGTCCCACTCCCCTACCTCAGATGCCACCTGGGCTACAGATCAGACGTTCCAATGATGACCGCCTCAGGTGTGATTAATTTTCTAGAGCAGCTCACAGAATTCAAAGCAACATTTTACTTACTAGATTACCAGTTTATTATAAAAGGATATAAGTCAGGAAGAGCCAGATGGAAGAGATGCCTAGGGCAAGATATGTGGAAAAGGCACAGAGCTGCCATGCTCTCTCCTTCTGTGCTGCTCTCCCCAGGTCTCCATGTGTTCACCAACCCAGAAGGTGTCTGACCCCTGACCTTTTGGACTTTTATGGAGGCTTCATTACAGAGACATGATTGATTACATCATTGACTATCAGTGATTCACTCAAACTCCAACCACTCTCTTCTCCCAGGAGGTCAGGGGTGAGACTGAAAATTCTCATTCTCTAATCAGAGGGTTGGTTCCCCTGACAATCCCCCCACCACCATCCTTAGGTTACCTAGGGGCTTTCCAGAAAGTTGTTTCACTAACATAACAGAAGACAGTGTGATCCTCTCAGTACTTTGGAAACTCCAGGGGTTTTAGAAACTGTGTACCAAGAGTCAGACAAAAACCAAACACAGATTTTTTTATTACAGATCACAATTCCTTAAAACTGTGAAAAACTGAACAATTGGGGGCGCCTGAGTGGCTAGGTCCGTTAAGCAGCTACCTTCAGCTCAGGTCATGATCCCTGGGTCCTGAGATCAAGCCCCAAATAGGGCTCCCCACTTAGCGGGGAGCCTGATTCTCCTTCTCCTTCTGTCTCCCTGCTTGTGCTCTCACTCTCTCTGTGTCAAATGAATAAATTAAAAAATTAAAAAAAAAAAAAGAAAAACTGAACTTTTGTTCAATATGTGTACGTGTGTGAGAGGAAAAACAGAGAGAAAGAGAAAAAGGCAGAAAGAGAAGTAGATAAGGATTGAAAATAGAAGACGTGGTCCAAGGGTTTGCTAAACTACTCAGGCCAAACTGCACAGACCAAATCCAGCCTGCCCCAGTTTTTATATACTTTTGTATGGCCTGTGAGTGAACAATGTTTTTTACATTTTAAAATCTGTTTGAAAAATCAAAAGAAAGATAATATTTAATGACCTGTGAAAATTAAAGAAATGAAAGTTTTAATGTCTATAAATAAAGTTTTATTGGAGCACAGCCAAGCTCATTCATTTCCATATCGTCTATGGCTGCTTAGTGCTACAGCAGCAAAGTCAAGAGGTTGTGGCAGAGACCATGTGGTCCATACCACCTAAAATGTTTACCATCTGGCGCTTAACAAAAACAAACAACAAAACTCAACCCTAATTCAGACAAAATGAAAATTAGAGAAATGGAGTGATAGATGACGTTATTCTTCACAAGGGGCCACAAGGAGCCAATTAATAATGCTGATAGAAATGTTTGTGAACATTTCAGTAAATGATTTCACATAGAAAGTTTTCTTTCCTGATTTTATACCTAGGATACTGGGATATCTGCCCTGCACGTCTATGTCACCCTGCCAATGCGAAGCTGGCAAACACAAACATAGATCTTCATAAATGCAATTCGATTTTCCATAGTTAGAAATCCGAGGCTCTAACAAGCAGATTTTTCATAAATGTGTGTGCCACAGAGGTGAAAGTTCAGAGAGAATAAAGTTGGGGATGTTTTTTCCCATTTCATTCTTTTAATTTATTTAGTATCATACTGTAAATTATTAAAGAGACAGGTGCTCCTTGCAACATAGTTTCTATTGTTCTTTTAGTTATCACTTGCAAAGGATCAACCACCGACTACAATTCCAATCAGGGACTGAAGGAGTTGGAACATGAGAGAGTAGGATTGTATATATTTTTCTTTAATCTAGCTATAGAAATAGATGCCAACAATAACAAAAAGCACTACAAAAGACTACAGTCTGCATTCCCCACCTAATGGGCATATCCAATCGCAAGTTAAATGACACAAGAACAGCAGCTTAGATACAGTAAATACAGAGTGCTTCATGCCTAAGCTAGACTGAATTTAATCTACGCTGAATGACATTCCGATTTTATCTGCTATAGAAAATCAATCATTCAATGTCTTTTCGGGGGTGGTTGTTAAGTCCGCAAAAGTGGATGGGATTACCCAAGGAGAGTGACAGGCTGGGGACAGAATGTGTGTCTCATGGGATCACACCTGGGCCAAAGCTCCATGGACAGAGAGATAAGCATAAGTGCTCTCAAGCTGCAGAGCATGGAGCCAGGAGATTTCCAAAAAAACAATGCCCAGGTGGGATAACTAGACATGAACTGCCTCCTGATGTCAGCAGCCAAAATTGTTTAAACTAACTGTAATCAAACTTCTAACATGTAATTTTTAGTTATGAAGAAATACAGGGAATAGAGAATAACGGATATCATGAAGGAAAGTCCAAAAAAATTAGAATATGAGGTTTTCTGTAAGAAAACTGACCTGTCCTGGAAAAATCTGTACTAGGGAAGGGTGGAGGGAGGAAGGATGGAACTATTCTAGATTAAAAAGAATTTAAGAGATAAAAATTAAGAGATTTACATGTGATGTATAATTCTTGATTATATTTTGATTTTTAAAAATAATTATTCTGGAAGAAACTGGGAAAATGTGAAATAGAGTATTAAATTATATCAGGGATTTGTTGCTAAATTTGTTTGATGAGATTATGATACTGAGCATATTCTGTAGGAATATGTGCTTTTTTTAAATTTAGAAATGTATACTACAACATTAAGGTAAGTCTTTCTAGATCTATAATTTACTTTAAACTGCTTTACCCCTTGCTATATATAAAAATGAAACAATATCCACATGTAAATAGTAGTCAGATGTATGCTAATTCTACTTTTGGCATGATTGAAAAATTTATAACAAAATGTTTTTTACAAAAATCTCTCTGGGCAAATAGGTAGATAAGCCATTCACCAGCCTTATAAAGTCTTGATCTAAGGGTTTATACTACAGCGACAGAATCCAGTTAAGCCATAGAAAAAAAAGAAGGCGGAGTAAGTAGGTTTGGAAAAGAAAGTAGAAGACAGGACTAGAGTGATGCCAAGAGGCTTGCACCTAACCCACTGGTCTTTGAGGCCTTCATCCCTGGCTTCAGGATTGATAACATATCAGGCAAATTTACACAGAAAACCGAACCCTTGTGGCCTCAGCCTCCTATCCCCAATTTGTACATTTCAACTTATTCCATTGCTGGCCTTCCTGATAATTTTCTTATGGGACCTTATTGATCTTTTACATGAGACTTTAGTTATGCATCTCCTTTGGCCTTTGTAAATATTTAAATCTCATCAAAAAGCTCTATGAACAGCAGCATCACTCTTCATTTCCATCTCTTTTTACTCCCATGGATCTTTTCCTTTCGTATTTGAAATTTTGTTTTTGATAGCTCTCAAACTTCGGGGATTTTTTTTTTTTCTTTCTCTATTTTCAGGCCACAAGAATATGGCCATCTTATCTCTTATATGAAATCTGCCTTCCTAAAACTAAGGCAGCTGCCTCTGCCCACTATTCCCCTTCCAGGACTGCATGATGACTTGAAGGACAGCAAGCCTTCTGCCCCAAGGTCTAGTGCATTGACCAATTCTTCCTTATGGCCCAGAATTAGCTTCAATGCAGCAGCTTCCAAATTTCTAACTCTAATTTCTAAAAAATTAAATGATCAATAAAAGTAGTAAAGAATTTAACTTTGGATACTATTTAGCTCAAATGATTCAGCAGAAATATGAATACTCGAATTCCCAGAAACATTTTGCATCTGTGATCTGGGGAAAGACTAAGATTTCTTTTCCCTCCACGTAACCACCTGCATTTATCCTTCTATGCTCACGTGAATGCTCTACTATTCTGTCCTTGATTTTCTCAGGTATTCCTTTATCACCTACTTCATCAATCCCTTATCTCCTCCCCACATTTGCCAAAGGTTTTCCAAAAAATGAGGAAGAGAGTCAGCATTAGAGAACAGAAATCTGACTTCCCATGAGAGCTGACTCCACTATATCATGCTGCATTTCCTTCTAACCAACAAGGAAAGACAGATTGGTGAGAGAAAGACTTCTATTAGAGACTATTAGCTCCTATTAGTGAGGAAGGGGAAGCTAGACATCATTAACTATGTCCCCTAAGGGATTAGGTTTTGGAATGGCAAATTAAACCCCAGTTTCTAGTAGAGAAATCTTGGTGGAAATAAGTTGATGAAAAGAACTGGGGGTGGGGGGCAAAACTAAAAGAGAAATAAGCCCTAACCAAAAATGTGACTGCTACGGGCTGGTGAGTTGCTTTGGCTTTCTTCTGAGATTTGGTCTCAGTAGCAGTCAAACCATTGTCTAAATGGAGACAACATATCACATTAAGTGCCAGCCAAGTTCAATCAAGGGAGGATGCCCAGCCCAAAAGAATCT
This sequence comes from Ursus maritimus, assembly GCF_017311325.1. NCBI lineage: Eukaryota > Metazoa > Chordata > Mammalia > Carnivora > Ursidae > Ursus > Ursus maritimus. The sequence continues at coordinate 51,582,942 of NW_024423343.1, forward strand.
CTTGACCTGGGACTGGTATTGGTCCTAACTATTTACTTACTTGTCAACTGCACCCACAATACACAGGAATCTATTTTTTAAAGCCTGTGCATTAGGACTGCTTAGATTAGATTAACCCCATCTGTGGGTTAAGGGGGATTCTCCATAGATGACCGTTTTCATTTAAAGAATATTTCTTTTTTTTTTAAAGATTTTATTTATTTATTCGACAGAGATAGAGACAGCCAGCGAGAGAGGGAACACAAGCAGGGGGAGTGGGAGAGGAAGAAGCAGGCTCCTAGCGGAAGAGCCTGATGTGGGGCTCGATCCCATAACGCCGGGATCACGCCCTGAGCCGAAGGCAGACGCTTAACCGCTGTGCCAACCAGGCGCCCCTAAAGAATATTTCATACATTTCAATTCATCGAAGAGTAGGACAAGCATTTTACAGAGAGTACAGAAATATGTCATAGGTGAGGCTATGGTAAAAGAGAGCATGCAGCTATTCTAAATGAGTTTAAAATACTAGGTTCAGACTAACTCTAACTTAAGGTATTAAAGAACTTAACAGCATGATCTCAGAGCCAGGTTAAAGAGTTCTTTCAGGAGAAAGAACGAAGATCCAGATGGCTAGAAATGGCAACGCTCAATCAGAATAATAGGAAAGAATATAAAAATTACAGATGTGGATACTTGGCAAGATCTAAATATTCAATAACTGATTATTACACAGTTAGTTTGTGAACATTTATAAACAATGCAGTGATTGCCACAGCAATTGTATACTTTGAACCAATAGCCAAATCATACTTAACAGTGAAATAAGACAGGAGAGATAATTTAGAAACAGTAAATCTGGAAAATTAAATACGAAATTTTCATTATTTCCAGATGATATAATTGTATAAACAGATAATTACAGGGAATCAATTGAAAACTCATGTTAATTAATAAGGTAGTTCAGTAGATTAGCTAAATAAAAGATAAATAAGAAAAATCAATAGCTTTTCTATGTTTTGTCAACCTCCATTAGAAACTTTAATGGAGGCAAATTCCTAAAGATGGCACCTGTCTGGTGATGCATGCATGAATCAGCCTTGCTCAGCTTCCAAAGAAAATAGCTATGAAATTCAGAAAAAGATGAACACTCTTAATAAAGTTGCAAATGAAGAGTATAGGTAAATCTATTGCAGGAATTGGGGAAAACTGGCACTAATAATGAGAATGATGAAAATCAAATCCTGTTAGAATCTGTGGCCAAGTCACATACATATTTAACATTATTCACCGAGCAGTCAAGAAATAGTTCTTCACTTTTTACCTAAGTACTTATGAAAGTAAAGGATCAAGCATTTTTCAAAATCAAAGGTTAAAAACTAGTAAAATTTAAAATACTGTAAAATTTGAAAATAATTTGAAAAGAAATGAAAATAACAACAACAAAAGTCATCCATGTAGCTAAAGATAGATGAAAAAGAAGAAAGAAGAGGAGTGAGGGGACAAGGAGGAGGACTGAATTAAAAACAGAAAATGTGATGAGAGTAGTAGGCAAAACACTCAATTACGGTAATAAATGAAAATGGATTAAAAACAGTCTCCAAACTGGGGATGTACTGTTTGGTGACTAACATAATATAATAAAAAATCATTAAAAAAAAAAAAAGATGTAAAGCAATCAAAAAAAAAAAGAAAAAACCAGTCTCCAGTACTGAACCTTAACCAAAACACAACCACACATTGTTTATAAGAATTGCACCTAAGAAAATGTGACATTAAAAAAAAGTTTACAATGTTAAGTGTGTAAAAATATTTACCAAACACAAAAGTAATACAAAAAAATTAAACATTAATATCAAAGTGATGAAAATGCAAAGATAATCAGCAAGTGAAAGAATAATGTATAAAAATAATAAGAAAAAAAGTATAACTAGCATGAACCATTAAGAGCAGCAAAACAGTGCAATAGTAACATTTTTTAGTAAATACAAGGAGAAACTGACAGCAACACAACCTATGGGAGACAACACAGTGCTCTCAGTCTTTGATTGATCAATTAGAAAAATAAATAGATCTGAATAAGATAATGGCATAGATCAAACTTTCAGGCCACAAATAGCATTATAAAAGTACATAGTTAACATCTAGCAGAAGCAAGAGTTTCTTTTATTCATTCAATAAGTATTAATTGTAACCTGTATGCCATACAATCTCAGTACCCTGACCCAAAGATAATGTCATCAAGTGTAAGGTCATAAAGAGAACTCCAAGACTCCCCCGAAGCAGCAGTCATTTTTGATCACAATAGAACAAAACCAGAATTAAACACTCTTTCTCTCTCTCTCTCTCTTTCACACACACACACACACACACACACACACACACACACCCCACTTTCTAAGTACTCCTGGGAAGAACTGAACTCAAAAAACTGCAATTAATAGTATTTAGAAATTAATGGCAATGAAAGGATTACATATAAAAACTTATGGGGTATAAGGGAAATTTATCCCAGATGCCAATCCATGCCTTTAAATGATGTCACTATTAGATAAGAAATATTATAACTTAATAACCGAAGCATTCAACTCCAGACAGAAAGTTGAAATGGAGCATAAGTAAAATAAGTCTGGTTAGGATATAAAAAGTTAAAAGTCCTAATCTTCTTACCCTAACAACCAAAACAAACCAAGTAAGCCACAAAATCATAACTTGTAAGCCAATTAAAAATCTGAGGTCACAAAGAAACCTAAGTGAATTAATTCAAGAAATGAGAAGCCCTTAGCAGGAGAAAAAAGACCACAGCTGCTGATATCCCAGGCATCGTGACAAGAATGAGGACAAATGTACCACAGATGGTTTAAGGAGGAATGAATAGAACTTTTAACAAACTTTTAACCACCATATGGAATTACACACTAGAATTCAAAGGAGCCCCAGCCACTAAGTGTATCTGCACCCACATGCCACCCTCTCCCATAATTCTTCAGCTAGTACAAAGACAATTCCCCAGCAACTCTAAAAGCTGGCAGTCAAAATATAATGAATAGAAAGATCATCCATTGTTAAAAAAAAAAAAAAAAAAAAAAAACTGATGGCTCACCTGTAAAGTACTAAGAAATTTCTGGAATCTTGCCAGGGCTTAGACTCCAAATACCATTAATGGGAAAATTCATTTTCCATACTAAGTGTAAGGCCAGTGGTGAAAAGAATCAAACAAAAGCTAAATAAATTAACTAATAAGGGACCAGCTCAACAACAGATGACCACATTAACTTAGGCGCCACTCTAGCAAAGTGACAAAAGAAGTGGCATATACTTTTTAGGAGGTAAATACTGTTAACTTCAGTGTCTAGTATCCTTTTATGCAAAATGCCCTTTAGGCAATCAAACATTATGAGACACACAAAGAAGCATGAAAATGTGCCTAGGGACAAATAGAAAATAGAAAAGTATCAATAGAAGAAGACCCAAAGATAGCTCAAAGGTTGGAATTATTAAGATAGGGACTACAAAATACCTGAGAAAAATGCTAACAGATCCAGGTGACAATGTGCACAACATGCATGAAAATATAAGAAATTTCAGCAATGAGTTGGAAGCTGTAAAAAAAAGAAAAAGAAAAGAAAAAAAAAAGAACCAAAGGAATGTTAGAAATGGAAAATATATCAGAAATGTTGAATGGAAATATCAGAGTAAACACTCATTTTATGCTTTTTTCCCCCAAAGATTTTATTTTATTTATTTATTTATTTGAGAGAGAGAGATAGTGCTCTCCTGCACATGTACAAGAGGAGGGAGAGGTAGAGAGAAAGAGAGAGGGAGAGAATCTCAAGCAGATTCCATGCTGAGCACGAAGCCATCCTGAGGCCCTGGATCTCACAACCATAAGATCATGACTTGAGCCTAAACCAAGAGTAGGGCTCTTAACCAACAGAGTCACCAGGTGCCCCTCTCACTTTATTCTTGATCTTAGGGGAAAAGGAGTCAGTGTTTGACCATTAAATATGAGGTTAATTGCAGGGTTCGGGGAGAAAAGGGTAGGATGGATTTTGTTTTGTTCTGTTTTGATGTCTTCAAAATTAAAAAAAAAATCCCTTTTTGGTTTACTGGGAGTTTATTTTATCATGAGTGAAGACTAAATTTTGTCACATTTTTTTGCATCAATTTAGATAATGCAGTTGGCATCACAAGTGGGATTCTCTAGAATGACCCTGACTCACTAAAGCATGGTGAAAGCATTAATTGGGAAAAGGATAGAGAGCAAAGAATGGTGAGCCTTTAATGCCTAGATAGCTTCTAAGTCCCCTGTGGTAGGAGATGGCAGTTATTTTGCCATTTGTTACTGGAGGTAAAAGTTACCAGTGGGATTTAGAAACGATAGATCCAACTCCCAAGGAGTTGGCTCACTGGATACATTAAAAAAATGCAAAATCATGACAAACAAGCTAAATATACAATCCTTTTGGTTATTTTTATGTTATCTGCTTGGTTATTTATCTGTTATATGTTATTTTATCTGTTATCTGTCAAAGTAAAACAAAGTGTTGGGGGTAGATTCTGGTGCTGCATTAAGCTCAGATTTTGACCTTTCCAAGATACAGCCTGCCTTAGAGCTGCTACCAGAAGGAAAAATTATGCTGGAAAAGCAAATAGCACTTCTATAACCTCTGGTCACCAAAAAGCTAGTCAAGGTTGCGGGGGACAAAAAGCTACTGAAGCCAGGGAGTATAAGGTAAAGGAGTTGTCTCATTAAGTGAATTGATGTCATCAGCTTCCTGAAGAATCTTCACTAACTGGATTGTGAGAGTGACTAACTCAGGAGCACTGGTGTTGGTTTTGTAAAACGCAGAATGGAAGAGCATATTTGGGTTGATGCAAGACCCAGAGCTCACTATTGAATAATTACAACATTCACAGATGACTTGTACAGTTTTACCACGGAGGAGAAAGTCTCCACGCACAGCGGGCAGCAGACCACATCAGGCCACTACCAGTAACTCTGAGAGGCTATCAATGGGTCCTAACTGGACAGGATAGGCACTCTGGACAGAGATTTGCATACCTGGTGGTAGATGTAAATGCTCAAAACACTATAAAAGGATGGGAACAAAATTTACTACATGAATTTGGAGCACCAATTATATTCCTTGAGAGCAAGGAACACAGTTTACAGCCAATAGTATGAGGTCAATTTAATGATAATTCTTAAAATGTAACAATGACTTCTAAATCTGCATTTTCAGTGCTTGCAATTTGTTTGTGATGAACTCATAACTAAGATAAAGGAACTATATTTTTCTATTTTATTAACTGGAACACCTGCTTCCTTTTTATATAATCCTTTATTTATCTGCTCTCTACATTCATCTTTAAGTCTCATAAACTGCATCTTCTTCATAAACTATGTGGTATCTACAAAAGTAGCACACAGAAAATGCACAAAAATCTGTGAAGATAATGAACATGATAATGCTGGTGACAATGACTGATATGCAGATAAAAAATATGCATTGCTAATTAAAAACTTAATTTCCATTTCATTATAAAAGAGTATCTAGGAACAATGAGAAAAAAATGAAAGTTAACAGAGAGAAAATACAAGGATTTTTAAAATCATGATTCAAAACGAAAGTGGGAGAGAAAGCAAAGAAAGAAATCACTTAACAAAATCGCTCAGTAAAACATATAACAGGAAACAGGAAATGCTGAAGGCACTGATACAATGACAATTATATTCACGTCTCCCATTAAGTTTCTATTTGTTGCCTCAGGGAGACTCAGCTTACACTCCTGGGAAACCTCATTCTTGAAGCTTGGTTTACTTATTGCCTTGTCCTTTTTTTGTTGCTGTTTTCTTTTAGAATTATTAAATTCTCCAACAATGGTATTAAAACAAAATGTGTAACATAGATAAGAATTGCTCATAGTAAGAATTTGATTGTTTTGTGAATGGATTACTTCATTATTTTGATTTTGAGTGAGTATGGAATAAAATAACTGGGTCTTGCCATTTTATAGCAATTTATTAAAGAAGATATTTATTCCTTTATATTCAGCAAATACCCCACTTTGTAAATCTTTCCCATAATTCTTAGTATCATGGTGGTGATGAAAGAAGTACCAGAGACACTGCAAGCCATCCCCAGGGCAACAGTGTCCAGGGATGTAGCCATCTACGTTAAAGCTGGAGAGGATTTAAGAGTTGATCTGGTTGAACTTCCCCATTTTGATACAGAAAAAGCTTTAAGTCCATTGAGACTCACTCAGAATCACACAGGTGGTTAGCTCAGATCCAGAGTAAAACTACCATCTTCTCACCACATTTTGCTACTCCCCAACCTTTCTGCGTTTCTTAATCTATTATATCCTATACCAAACTGGAAATCAATTTGTATTAGTCTGGGTTCTCCAAAGAAACAGAATCAACAGGATGTGAACATTTATAGAAAAAGATGTATCATAAGGAATCAGCTCACATGATTATGGAAGTCGGTCAGTCCAAAATCCACAGTGTGGGCTGGGAGCTTGGAAGCGCAGGAGAACTAATGGTGCAGATCAAGTCCAGAGTTAAAAAAAATTCACACAAGGATCCTAAAAACATACTCACCTTAAAAAGTCAGGCAGAAAACTTGTGTTCAAGCCTCAAACTGTGTGGATGAGGATGAACTCAGAGATACCAAAGTCCCAACCACTATAATTTTGATAATTATGACAACAATGAAATTATTGAATTACTATTATCTGTCATTCCCATCTTCTGGTTCATTTGGCTTTCTAATCTGTACTCACAAGCACTAAGTTCACTTCAAATACAATTCAAGGATATTGCTTTATTGCAAAGTGACTCCAATATGAAACTAGTCTTTTTAGGGGCACCATCTGTTGTTCATGACACTTTAAATGAAGGAGATTTCAGTTGCTAAATATTCCACAGAAACATATGAAGAGAATTCAAAGGGTTTAAGTTTCTAAGAAAATACAATGTCCCCTAAGCATGAAATGAAACCCTTTCTTCAAAGTGTTTGCAATAACAAAGAAGTGTTTAATCATACTTGATATACATAAATCTTTTCTGGAAAAACAAAATAACACATGAACTAAATCAAGTCTACTGTAAAACAAGTGGAATGATGAAAATCAGTGATATTCTTATTTACAATCATGTAAGGACAGAAACAAAATGGAGGTAAAGCAATTTGCCCCAAATCAAATGGTTCTCAAAAGGCTAACTGATGCGGTGATGGGTATTAAGGAGGGCACATATTGCATGGTGCACTGGGTGTTATACGCAAATAATGAATCAGGGAACATTTCATCAAAAACTGGGGATGTACTGTATGGTGACTAATATAACAAAATAAAAATTATAAAAAGAAAAAAAAAAGGTTAACTGATGTGCTCCCCTTACTCAAGTCATAACTATGAGTCAATTGCTGCAGGACAGAATTGAGCTTTGGAGAGCAAGTGGTCTATCAGTGTTTCTCTCAAGGGGTTAATCAGACTTCTTGGCCTCAGCAACTCATTTTTAAATGACTTGAATATGCTAGAATGTCCCAAAGGCATAATTGATGAATATTAATTACAATTCCAAATCCCTTGCAAATAAGTAGTTACCAGATAAATGTTTAGACATAAGAGTACCTATTAGTAATGTTTTGAGTTCCTTAGATGAAAGGTTTTCAAAAACAGCTCAGTTGGACTATTACAAAAGAATAGAAGCTGCCATCTTTTGTGAACCATTCTAATCTATAATAATCTACCCTGTCAATAAACCAGTTAAACTGTGGCTTTGCTGGAGAGCTGGGGTCAGAAAGTATTATCGCAGATTGTCATTTTGCTCTCTACATGGTGCACTACACATCATCTTAAAATGATATGCTGTGTTCAATATTTTATGTGACTGAAGGATAACTCTAGACTTGAATTTATTGCCACACATACTTGCAGCTAAATCATATAATATTACTTCAAATACTATTTTCAAGATATTACCTAGCATAACTGATGATAAACTATTCTATATATAAATCCATTTTGTCTCGTTTTTCATTTGCTGCTTTATTGTTTTATAGTTATCTAAAATATTTTACACCTGGAAAATTCTTTGACAACTTAACATACAGTCTAATTATACTGCAGTTGGATAACTAAAAAAGAAAACTTGCTGCCTTTATGAAAAGTATTTTAAGGTTTTATTTTGTTTTGACCTTGGAGTTGCTATGATTTTGGAAAAAAGCTCTTTGTTTTGGGACAAAAATCAATGCTGTCTTATTGCAAACACTTGCTATCAATACGGCTGAGAAAAAAATCAGGACAGAAACCGTTTGTTATATTTATCTCTGAATTACTGGTATCTTGTACAAATATCAATTCATCCTGAATTTCAGTTAAATTTTTATTTAATTGCCCTCAACTTTCCTCACAGTGACTATTTCAGCACTTGCACTTCAAAAATAATGTTATATTCCAAAATTTAAACTGGCAACTTCTCTCAACAAAAATCAATGAGGTGCTTTCCAAGACATTGCGTCATTCAGTATATAGAAAACTCAATAAGCCAAGAGTTTTCTTATTTAAAAGAAAGAAAAAAGTTATCTAATATGAGCAAGGATCACACAATGATTGCAGAAAGCACTTACCTCTTTGATATAAAAATACTGACAAAAATCTGAAGACAGATTTCACGAAAGAATTTTTTTGCTTTTCTGCAAATGCCTTGACAGTCCAGCAATGTAATATTTAAGTATACAGACTGCTGTTCTATTTATTTTAATTTTACTTTTTTAAGATTTTATTTATTTGAGAGAGAGAGACAGAGATAGCGAGAGACAGCAGAAGCGGGGAGAAGAGGAAGAAGCAGGCTCCTTGCTGAGCAGGGAGCCCGATGCTGGGCTCAATCCCAGGACCCCGAGATCATGAACTGAGCTGAAGAGAGATGCTTAACCGACTGAGCCACCCAGACAACCCTGCTGTTCTATTTATTTTCTCACAATTTTAATAGAACCTCTTAAAGTGATATGGAACCAACCAACTAATTACTACAGCTTCTAATCTTACACCCAAGGTCATTCAGGCACAGTGACTGTTGTGTTAAAATAGAAACTAAATTACTCAAGGTAATTCTGCATCATTATTTTGTGTAGTACACGCCTAATCCATGAGGCATTATATTTTGCCATTTAGGATCACATGCCAGTATATTGTGATTAATAAAATATTGTAAGGGTCTACAGAAATAATGTGCATAGATCAAATACATGATTGTCTAATGGGCATTTACCTAAGAATAACCTCTGAAAGCACTGTGTGTAATATTATATTTCAAGTAGACATAAATCAAGAAGAAAGATGATCCACGGAGCAGAGGAGCCAGGTATTTGTGTCTCTCTCAGTCAAGAGAAGATAAAGTCCATGTAACTTAAGGTAAATTAATTGGTGTCTAGTTCTCATCCCCCTTTCCCACCTTCATAAAATAAAAAGGATGGCATTTGCCAAGCATCACAGGAATGCCAGATATGAAAAGATTATCTTGTTCACCTACACTCTGAGATTCTCAAAACACTCCCTTACATAACATTGTGTTATGATAACTTTATTTTCCAACATCAGTTTTATATTTTTTGGGTTGTTATTCCATAAGGAAAGAAGTGTCATTTCAATCGAAATGACATCTCTGTAAACTTACAGAAGACTACAGTGGGGAAGTGAGCTTAAGAATGCAGAAGGATTATATTTTACACCTTAAATTTACACAGTGTTATTTGTCAATTATGTCTCAATAAAGTTGGGGGGAAAAAAGAAAGAAGAGAGGGAAAAAAAGAAAGGCAAATAAATCTACAGGCCTACTTTGTTCATATAATTTTAATGGTTTGCATGTAAAGAGTAATGAGAGGGGAATTATGCTAAAGAATGGGACATAGGTAGGTTAGCAGAAAGAGGAATTAAAGCTTCCCGGGAACTTAACATGTTAAATTATGGCAACAGTGAAATTAATGATTAAAATGAAATCAAATTAAGCACTTAAATAAAATATAAAGAAACAGTCAATCTTCAGGAAAAAAGGTAACATCTTTGCAATTGCAAAATCTATGACCAAGGTTTTCCAGAGATTCTGTTCTCATGAACAGGTTTATAGACCTCTTTTATAGCCATTGCTAACTTCCAATATGAGTAAGTCATCCACCAAATTACCACTGGCCCTTCATGAATTTATCCATGTGTTTAGCTAATAGCTCCCACTGTATGTCTGGCTCTGAGTTAAATTCAGATTAGGAATATTAGGAAACTCTTAATATAATTTATTATTTGAAAAATTTCATAGAAGAAAAAAATCTATGATCTCTCAGGGGATCCTGAAAAATCAACACCTGTTTCGAGCTTAACTATAAATTATTTAACTTAATTTCTAAAATAAGGTGTACATATTAGAAAGGAGGAAACAAATCTATCCTAGTTTTCAATTGACATGATTTGAAATTCCAACTACTTGGGTCACACATTCACCCTCTGGACAAATCACTCTGCCTTGGGGTAGAGAACTATCAATGGTCCACCTTGAGCACATGTCTGACTCCAGAGGGTACTTATTTAGAAGCTCTACTAGAAATCTATGTATTAGATAATATTGGTTCTCCTAATGAAGAAAAGGGTTATTAGCAGAAGATGGGGGAAAGAAATGCTAGACATTAAAAAAATAAATAAAAGGGAGGTGTCTTATGGGTTTACTATGAGGCTTTAAAAAGGACTACAAATGTAAATACTTAACACAGTGTCTGGTACATACTAAGTGCTCATTAAATGATAGTCAGTAAAGTGGGGACTAGCTCTCCCTCCCCAGATGTTCCTGCTTTTGCCTGTGAAGAATGACGGCATTTTCAGTTTAGAAATATTGAGAAGGCAGTTTCCTATCTCAATCTCCATCTCTCTCTCTCTCTCTCTCTCTTCCTCTCTCTCTCTCTCTCTCTCTCATTAGACAGCAAGAGTGATTTATCTGAGTGATTGCTAAGTTTTAGAGAAACACGAGGCAAGAGTGACTCTCCCCTCAGGATGCCCTTCTTGCAGTAGCCTGTCCCCAGGCAGGAAAGTCTAGTCTTGCCCCTGCCACTATGCAAGAACCACAGCAAGATCAAAGCTCTACTACGAGTCAGATTACAAGCCTGCCTCTTCCTCTGGATATAAAGCATGTTGATTCCCCACACATGTAGCCAGATGTCTACTTTAAGTCTTTTCTTAAATGTCAATGCCAAATACTAGCTATGAAGGCAAATCTAAGGAAATTTGATTATGGTGGCAGGCCTACAGTCCAGTTTTATCAGAAAACAAAATATAAAACAAACAAAAAACCTAGCATCATGCTTCTGTAGAGATATATATATTCTTTACTGAATCTAAACTCAGAGGAGAAAGGCACAATTAATCATGTATTTGATTGACAGACATCTTCAAGATCACCAGCATTAGCTGCTATTATTGTTATTGATATATGGCACAGCATTAAACAAGGAGGAGATTTACAGTGGCTGCTCAGTGTAATTTTAGGTTTAGTCAGAGTCTTCAGATCACCCACAATGCTTTACTAAAGTTATCTGATAGAAAAGAACATATATACAACACAGTGTAGCCAAGGGGGCAGCACGAGGACCTATTAAATATAATAGCTGAGATTCTGTAGATGATAGCATACTAACCTTACATTTTTGTGATCCAAGGGAGTTTATTAACCAAAAATATCTACATAAACAAACAAATAAGCCAAGCTTTAGAATCTTGAAGTCCCCCCCAAAAAAGGTTAGGCATAACTTGTCTACGGGAATATCAAAGTATCTTAATATGGGATTAAATAAATACCAGAATTAATTGAGCCCCCTGGAATATATAGGCATATACTTTTTCATAGAAGAAAGCCAAGTAGAAGGGAGTAAAATCAGAGTGAGGTTTAGAAGGGAAGGAAATCATGGGAGAAAGAGACTTTATCTTCAAAAGAAAACCAACATTTTGAAAAGACAAGATTTTAAATATATGAGAAAGGGTTTGAGGCCGTATGGGAAGACATTATTTTGAAATAATTAGGATATAAAAATAGGTAAGTTTTCTATAGAGTAAATAGACCAAATGACCACTTAGGTCTCTCCCAGCTCCAGGAAATTCTTTAAAACAGAGTCTCTTAGTAACTCTTTAATGAAAAGGAAGTGTTTTAGGTCAATGCTTTTACCTGCTGTTTTAACAGTCTTAGCTTAAACTACAATTCTCTCTTATTTCATTAAATACTACAGAATTTCAAATAATTTATATACTTAAAAAAATTAAACTGTGATATGTATTTCCTTTTCTAGGAAAATGTATCAGACAGTAGCAAGAAATCTGAATCTGTAAGAAAAATAAACAAGTCTTCACTACCACTAAGACAAAAAGTATCTTATTTTTTTTTAAATATTTTATTTATTTATTTGACAGAGATAGAGACAGCCAGTGAGAGAGGGAACACAAGTAGGGGGAGTGGGAGAGGAAGTAGCAGGCTCATAGTGGAGGAGCCCGATGTGGGGCTCGATCCCATAATGCCGGGATCACGCCCTGAGCCGAAAGCAGACACTTAACCGCTGTGCCACCCAGGCGCCCCAAAAAGTATCTTATTTTTACTCCTTCATTAAGACTACTAAAAATCTGTAATTTCTAGAATCTGGAAAATCTAAAAATCATTAAGAGAATACTGCTCACTGTGTATGGAATTTTACATCCAAATAATTTAGAATACTTTTTAATATGCCAATCCAATGACACCAAAGTGATATTTATATAGACAAAAAAAAGTTTGAATTTCCACAGGTACTATGACTAATCTTGAATATTATATAAATAAAAGATACAAGAGTAATCATTTACAAAGAGCCAGAAGTACACACAAAATTCTTTTGATGAGATGCCAGGAATGCACCAAAAATGCAAGTTCTTTCTTCTGATGTCATGGATGAATGCCAAGTAATTCCATAACTTTCATTTTCACATATGTATAATAGAGGAAAAAAATGCTTAGATTTTTCTCTGCTTAGTGGGAGAAAAAGGACTGCCTAAGAATTTGAACTAGGATCTGTTAATGAAATATTATAATTCTGGATCTTATTTCAAGAAGTTTACAAAGTTTCACGTATGATTGGGAGGAACATTCAAGGGAGTAAGGGAGATACTATTAACATACAAAAGTCAAGGAAAGGGATAATCATAAGGAATCCCCAAGGCAGAGATGGCAAGGAATTGTAAGAAGAGTAGTTTTAGGTTATTTTCTGTTGTCCACTATGCTGTAGACTGCCACAATGATTTCAAATGTTCAATTAAAGTGTATGTTGTGCACGTGAGGAATTGGGCAATATGGGAGGCCCATGGTCACTCTCTGGCAAAGTCGGGCAGAAGTCAAACAGTAGCTTCAAGAGGGATATAATAAGCAGTGATTGAGAATTTAACATGAAATCCCATAAAGAAGTGGCTAGGAGAAAAAAAACCTCATCACCTATGCTATATCTGGAATCTTCAATCTGCCACACAATGGCCAAACTTTCAAGTTTCTGGCTTGCTTGCATACAAATATAAGGCTGTACTGCCCACTATTCTCAGATAGACATTCAATTTTTTCATGAACCATTCATTTTGTTCTGAGTTACTTAAAGTTCAGTCATGCTGTTCTCGCACTTCAATTATAAATTAGTGTTAGTCTACATCAGTTATATTTGCCCAAGGCTATCAGTTAACCCTATAATGCTAACTGTACTTATGGGCTATACTTTCTAATAACTAGATTTTAGAGTTTAGAACTTACAGGTGTTGCAGCTCAAATACAGAAGTATCCATTTTCCTGGCTTGAAAACGGATAAAAGCCTATACCTCAATAAAAATATGTTTATGCATTGAAACTGCAATGTTTTCCCCACCAAAAGTAGGAGCAGATAGAGTGGGTGGGTCCCAGGCTTACTTGTCCAGCCGAGGAAGAAAAAAACTCTGCAAAAAAACTTGAAGAATTTGAGATACCTTCACATTTGTGTTCTCAAGTGAGAATAAGGCTATCATTTTCCAGCATGCTTAGGTTTGAACCATCATATTCTAACTGGGTCCTTCACAATGCCAGGCAAATTTTATATATGACACAGGTTGGAAAAAGAGCAGAATTATAGCTGTCACTCTTTTGAATGAAATAGATCTACTGCCTGAACTCTTCTCTCCATTATTAGTTATAGATGCATATCAGATCCAATTTAAAGATTATCTTTCATGAGCCAATTGGAGTAACAAGAGAAAGCAGTAAGAACCATTTACATTGTACAACTGATTATCTTCATACACCATTCATGCAAAATTACATTGCACTTAGAGATAAATTGTTGAGAACTAAAGACAGTGATCTCTCACCTCAAAATTTCCTTTGTCCCTCAAACTACCTTCACATAGTTTCTTGGGAACCAAAGGCACAAGATGGAAAAAAGGTGAAAATTTTACCTAATTTCTCAAATCCATGCATTTAACATTACATAATAGAGAATATATAATCCTGGTCTTTTACCTCCCACATTGATCAACTAGACAGTGATACAGTGGAAAAGGAGGTAAAATATATCTTCTTAATTGGTATTGTTTTCAGGTTAACATGTAGAGCATATGGCTACCATGGTAATAAGCTAAAATAGTCACAAGAGGTAGCGAAGAGTTGCAGATAATTAATACATGTCCCTAAACTATGAATGCAGAATTTTAAAGGTTTCTATTTATAGACTATAAGGATTACACTGGAGTATGTGTTTATGTGAGTACAAATTCAGAAAGTATAATTATGAAAAATTAATGAAAGGAAAGTAAGTTTAAACATGATGTTGTCTTTCCTCACAGGGCAAAACAAAAGTATCCAATTATTACTATTATTACCCTAGAGAAAGAAGTTAAAGTAGAATGATCCAGCGTTGGTAACCTCACACTGGATAGGCAGTCAACCTCTCAAAGATCCAGCCCCTAGGCTCTCATAAAGGCAGAACAAGGTGATTCACATCTGTCAAACAGACTGTATTGTCTTACTGCAGATTATTTCCTCTGGGAAAAAAAAGAATGGATGTGAAGCTCTTGGTTTTCATAAGAAAATTTAGGTTCTGACTTATCAATAAAGGGAGTTATAAAATATAGGTTTACCCTGAGCATAAGGGTATGCTTTCAAGCCTCTTCAACAGAGAAGTATGATTTCTTATGGCTTCTTGTTGAGTATCTAAATTAAATGCAGGTCAAGAGTTTCATTCTGAAAATTCTAACATTTTCTGAGCAAGGTCCTTTTCAAGGTCCAGGTTGTCACGCGTCATGAGATAACAGTTATGCAACTGCTTCACCAACTTTCTAGCCCTACACATGTCTGTTATTCTTGACTACCCCAGCCAATGAGTGGCCCAGCTGATGTGCTGTTATCTAACAGGCACAGGATTTGCTAAACCCACCTAAACAGCCTCCCATCCTGGCCCCACAGGGACTTATTCCAACTTCAACCACTGACATGTCACTTTTATTTTCCGATTAATAATTCAAAGACTAGAGCTAAATTTTTAAGCAATTAATGAGTTTTGACTATTTAACCTTCTTTCCCAACCAATGGCAAAACAAGAGTAGTGAACACATGAAATACTGAAGGCTTTCTCTGCATGTCTGCACCCCGTGTTTGCAGAGTAGGATTTTTAAATATCCAGTATAGTCAATCAGGAAATGAAAAATTATTGTTTCTGGTGGTGAGAAATTTATAAAAGACTAAATCATATTTTAAAAAAAGCAAAAACTTTTTTTCCCTAAAATTGTCAGTCGGTTAAAAATTCATTGAATTGTGTTGCATTCTGACTTTAATGACTTCCCTGGATAGTTCCTGAATGCTTATAGCAATGCGGCTAACATTAAACTTTCACCATCCTAAGAGTGCTAAAGATAGATGAGAAGTTCTTGTTTGGTTTTATGACGGATAACTTCTTTTTATTACTTCAAACCATTTCACAAAACTTCAATCTTATTTTGAAAGAAAAGAAATAGTTGTTAACTGTGCTTTAGAAATTAGGATTAAGTTGCCAGTAACCTTGATGTTGGACAGTGAAACAGCAATAAAATACTGAAATGCAAAAAGACAGTCTTACGTTGGACAGGGTAAGTCCTAGTCCTCTCCTCTAGAATCCATTAAAAGAACATTTTGTTTATTAATTTGTTTGCTCTCTTATGTAAAAATAAGAATCAGTCTCTTTGACTCTAAATCCAACTTAGAAATTATATGATTTTGATCTCTTGCTATTGTCCTTAAATGAATTAGTTAAGAAGAGTTTTCCTGAGGTATTACTAGTACTACAAACTACCCAAGACATGAAACTGGCCCTGCTGATATTCCTCTTGCTTTGACTCAAAAGAAATTCTAGAAAAAAATTATCTTATACCTGATAGCTATCAATTATGAACACTCATTTTAACTTCTCTATATCTTCATTGAAAATATCCTAATAAATCCAGATCCGATTCATTTTTTGTCATCCATAAATTTTGTTTTCCAGATTTTTCTAATGAAGATTGTTTCCTTTTATTTCGGCAATGATCACATACTTGTTAGTACTCTGCATCGTGTGTTTCCTTTTATTTTTATCAGCAAGAATTGCTTTGATATTCCCATCTTATTTTTCTTTTTTTTTTTCTTTTTTTTTAAAGATTTTATTTATTTATTCGACAGAGATAGAGAGAGCCAACGAGAGAGGGAACACAAGCAGGGGGAGTGGGAGAGGAAGAAGCAGGCTCATAGCGGAGGAGCCTGACATGGGGCTCAATCCCATAACGCCGGGATCACGCCCTGAGCCAAAGGCAGACGCTTAACCGCTGTGCCACCCAGGCGCCCCTCCCATCTTATTTTTCAAAATCCATTTCCTTTCTGTACATAGATTGCTTGATTCAGGTCTAAACAACATTTTTTATTGTAGTAAGAACACTTAATATGAGACCTATCTTTCTAACAAATTTTAAGTGTACAATATATTATTGTTGACTATAAATAGAATGTTGAACAGCAGATCTCTAGAGTTTATTTGTCTTGCTTAACTGAAACTTTGTGCCTTCTGCTTAGGAACTCCCTTTACAATAATTATTGATGTCAAGCCTCTGCAAGAATTTTAACTAAACTCATGTTGATCAAACCTAAGTCCCCATATTTTCTGATCACATTCTTAAGATTATTCATCTTAAATACATTTTTCTTAAGTGCTTATTTAATATCCAAATTTTAACCAAAGTTTCAGAATTTAATATGGATATCATTTATGAATGCCTTTACTTTTATAGTACTTTTACTTTATTAATATAAAGTAACTCAATATTTCAGGTGATTAATACTCACTTTTATTTTTTATTCTTTTATTTATTTTTTTTTTCTTTGTAGTCTTGGTTTGGTAACATTTTTAAAGGAATTAAGAGAAAGTTACAACCATCTTGGGAGTCATTAGCTACTTTTCCCAAATAGGACTTCCTGCCATCTAGGTCCCCCCTCTAGAGGTAGAGGACAGAACTGAGTTTGTTTTGTCTTAGAAAAGAAGGTTCTTCATGAAGCTCCCTTCATTTGACTGGAAGTAGAGAGTGTTCTTAGACTTAATATGGACACCTTAAGAAATAAAATATGACCTGATCTTAGATATAGTCTAATAAAAGATACTAGGTAATATCTTTTATTTTAATTAATTAAAAAAACATTTATTAACATATATATCTACCAGCAACATGAGAGATCCTTATGGCAATGTTCTATATTTTGACTGCATCAAGGTCAATATCCTGGATGTGATATTGTGCTATAGTCGTACAAGATGGTACTACTGGGGGGAAACTAGGTAAAGAGCACTATCTCTCCATACTGTTTTTTTCAACTGTATGTGAATCTACAAGTATCTCAAAATAAAACCCTTCATGCATCTAAAGTGCTCACCCGATCCCCTCTGCCCTTCTCTGGAAGTTGGCAGATATGAAGAAAATCTACCTCAGTGTTGTCCCCAATCCATTATTTTCCAGAATAAAGCTCTGTTCTCAATTTTCTCTTGTATTTTGGCTCAGGAATACTGAATTCTAGGCTCAGCTTTGCCAATAAATGAAAGATCTAAGCCGTATCACTTCTTTGTTTTCTCAGTTTTCTCACATAAAATGACGAATTGAGCTAGAAAGGGTTTTTTCCTATCCCTAAAACTCTATGATTACAGGTACACTGAACAGGTGCTAAGTGTTTTTCAATCAAATTATAGTCACTCTGACACATTATCAAAAGAGAGTCCTTAAGTAGGATATCTAACAACAAAGCCAATACCACGGGCTCCTGGGGCTTTCATGTATTGATCAGCAATTGAAAGCTTTGGAGTAGAAAGAAAGAGCACTTCAGGAATCCTTGAACAATTCAGTCTCCACTGGTCCACTACAAGTAGTTTTTCCCATCCTCCTCTCATTATGTAACAACCTAGGAGACCTTTACCTCAACATTTTGATACTTTTCCAATGTTCCTATTAATACCACATTTTGATATAAAAATTTTGAACCAGGGAACCCTGTGATGACTAAGCGTCTTTACCTTGCCCTCTTTACCTTGCCCTTCCCCCCACCCCAAGAATATTCCTCACAATGCAGAACAGTTTGAACTAGTTCTTAATTTTGATACATTATAAAAAACAAATTCAAACTCAGTTGGAAAAATGCATTCATACAGTTACTTTAATGTTTTACTCTCAGTTTCTGCTGAAGATTAAATAAACCAAAGACCACAAAAAAACCATTACTAAATATTTTTAAAATTACTTTTGAAAGACTGTCTTTATATTGCTCAGGGTCCTCTACAAAAGGATTCATACAGATTCAGCATGGGTAGGGATATATATCCTTTCAGAACTTAGAACCAGGATAAAGCTTAATTCTTGTATAGAACTTATGCATTTATTTTTATCACATAGTTAGAATTTACATCCCATAATGTTTTCTTCATAATCAGTGCTGTCTAAAAGCTCAAATCTTGATTTAAAGCTCAAACTTAGTACTCCTAGCCTAGTGGTATTAAACAGTTCTTGGTACACATTCAAAATACCTCAAAATCATGTGAAGAAAAAGATTTCTGGGTCCACACCAAGAGATTCTGAGTAAGCAAGTCTGGGATAAGGACCTCAAATCTGCCCTTCTGATGAATATCTAAGATAACTATAATGCAAGTACCCCACAGACCTCACTTTCAGAAGTACTAGCTATATAGTTCTAAATTGTCTCCACTGTTTTTGACACTTCAAATGTATCTGTTTTTATAGGAGTAGCTTTTTATATAATTATTTTTATTGATAATCTTGATTATTTTCTCGATGAAGCAGAAAAATAATTTGTGCATCTCTGCATCAACATAAATATATAACAGGGATTAATTTGCAATCAATGGGGAATACCTGGGTAAACATTTTTTGTATCCTAAGCAAGGCAGGACTGCTTAAACAAAATTATGAAGACTGAACAAAGGGAAAGGGATGAATTTCATGGCAACCAAATTAAGAATTTCTACTCACTGAGAGATACCACCAAGTTAATAAATAATTGACAGAATGGGAGAATGCATTTATAATTTCTGAAAGCATCAGAGAATTACACCAGAATATGCTATGTACATAAATATACACTAGATCCTACTTAGGACTTATGTAAATCAATAGGGGAAAAAAAAATAACAGCCCCAAAAGAAAAATGAGCAAAAAATAGGAATAAGCAACATATTTTGAAAAATACCAAAATGCAGAAAACAATTAATGAGATGCTCAGGTTCACCGGCTATCAGAGAAATGCAAATTAAAACAAAAGTAAAATATCAGCTTACATTTAATAAAGTGGTAAACATTAGGAAGGTAGACACTGCCAAGGACTGGCAGGAATATGACGATATAAGAATGCAGCTATTCCGGGAGCAATCTGGCTGTCAAAGAAGACTGACCACCCTACTCTTGCCATAAGATCTTCCAGGCAGTAATTATAAACCCATCATAATGTTCACCAAACCATCAGAGGCCCAAATTATGTCCTTGCCTTCTCCTTAAATCACACTTTTTCTTAATATGACAAAAGGCAGAAACCCATCATCCCTTTGTGGACAGGTTCAAGAGACACACCATGTGAACAGCCCTCTGTGAAAGTCACATTCACAATCCAATCCTTGACCCTTCTGTACCATAAATGCAAGGGAAAGGTTCCTGCAGTCACACAGCCATCTTTACGAAGTCTCTTATCATCTCCCTTAAATATCCTGCATCATGGACTCATACTTCTTCAGAATGTGTCATCTGTTAACGCAGTGATTCAGTTAAGTTTACCATTGTATTAACTATCATGAGAACTAATGTAGGTTCAATAGAACAAGCAGATAAGACCAAGTAAAAAGACTTGGATGATTTCTATCTCAGAAGGAGAACAGATTCATGCTACCAGAAGTGGGTTAACTTTTATACTACACTTGGCACCTGAATATCTTTAGGGTCCCTTCTAGTCCTATGAGTCCAAGATTCTAGATAGACCAGAATCCAGTTACTTAAAGCCTAGGCAAAAGTGACCACTGAATTCAAGAGAAAGACAAATCATGTGTTAATTAAAAAAAAAAAAAATCATTATAGTTATTCTTCTGACAGTACAGTTTAAAAATAATTATGCTTAAAATTTTGTTAACTGATTTTTAAATAAAACTTATGAATAAGGCATAATAATTACACTTACGGATTTACCCTTCCAAATTGAGGGAAAGTGTTATGTTTCAAGTTTTTAAGTAATATGGAGTTATCTTTCTCCAGAGAAATTATGTTCTTTTAATTTCAGAAATTGGGTCCATTTCTCTATCATACCAGTATATTACTTCAGGCTTGTAGAACAGTAACTCAAAGTGTGGGCAAAACCACAAGTCTCAGAATCACCTGGATTAGATTTAAAACATGCAAATTCCTTCCTAGAAGAAATACCTCTCCCCTTCCTAGATCTATTAAAGCAGACTGTCTAGGACATGGATTTTGTGTCTTGAAAGCTCCCCAGTACTCTTATGCAATAAACTCACAAACTAAATTACTTGGGCACTCAAATTAAAATGGGAAAACCACTGTTTTGGAATTCGCATTTGTGAGGAATTCACTTTTTAATATGAACTAAAATTCGTCTTCTCTAAATTTATAAACATCACCCTCTACAGAAAATCAGCTTGGTTTAAATAATTAGGGCTATGCACCAGAACTCAACAAATGTTTTATTCCCTGTGCCACCATTTCCCCCTATGAATGATATCAGTAAATTATTTAAATTCACTGTGATAAATAGGATATACAGTAATTCCTTTTTCCTGCCTCAGAGGCATAGTGTGAGGTTAATTAAATAACAGCTGCAAAATACTTTTGGCTCCTTAGAGAAAGACATTATATAAGACATTATATTATATATGCGGCATTTTTTTCTCTCCAATGAAAATAGAGCTAATTGTTCTTCAGAACTCAGCCCATGGCAGAGAAAACAACCATGACACGGTTTTCACAGGCATTAAATTCACAAGGGCAAAATTTTGTCACAGTTGGTATCAGACCTAGTGAATTCTATGCTTCAATTCTTTACACAAAGACCACTGCCATCTTGTGGAAAACAGCCATTGTCCTTATCTTGGGCTTCTATTTCATTTGTGCGAAATGGTGACAAGATAATTTGGATTTTCTGCTATCGAGGATTTGTGACACATATAGTCTTAGTCATCCTGAGGCCTGTTATCTGTGGCACATGAGGGCTATGTGAGACCACCCTGAAGGTCAGGTAGTGTTAATGGAAGGAAAAGCTTTATAAACAAGACATCTCCCTAGGGCTCTGAACTATACTTATCCCTCAAATGGGGCTTGCCACACAAACCTGCTTTTGTGTCCCATTTATATTGTGGAATTAAGGCTAAAAATGAAGGAAAAATGTCATCACCGGTGATCATTAAATCCAATGATGATGGCTCTGGGAAAAATATGTCCGTCTGTAAATGTTGTTTGCATTCATTTGTCAAAAGAAGAAGAGGGATTGCTTACAGAAAATAAGTGAAATAAGACCATGAAACAGCCCTGAAGTCTATCAAGTTTGATAAATAATTGTCATATTTTGACAAACATGATGAATTTCTAAATCCATCCCACAAAAATAGGCTTTCAGGAAAGGAAGATTCCTTTCTAGCTTTTCTCATATTTGTTGAAAGGCTTAGAAGTGTACCTAGAGAAAATATAGTGTCTTTCATTTATTCCAGAGAAAACTTTCCCTTAACAAGTAATACTACATGGAAAAAAAAAAAAAAGAAAGAAAGAAAAAAGAAAAGAAAAAACATAGTCTTTCTATAAAGGAGGTTTTCCTTGAGAAACATATTTTTTGTTATTCGCATTTTTAAATTTTTGTGGCTGAGTCAGCCTCAGGCAAAAAGCAAATAGATGAAATTTGTCTTTGATACCCTCTCCGCTGCCCACTTCTCCACTCTTACTCCATCCCTGCTTCAAACACCTCCCCTCGGCTGGGAGTTTTTTCACCTGTGTGTGTCCCCAGGCCCTCGTTTCTGCAGTTATCAGATAACCGAAATGTAAATCAATGTACACTAAAATGTTAGAGACTGATTAAGTCACTCCACAGAGGAAGGAACAGGTACATTTTTGGAGAATTGTCAGTCATTACTTTATCTACCAAAAGATAGATTCTAGGAAACTGGGCAGAGAAGAGAATTTGGTGAATTTTTTCTCTGGGACCCAAGATTTCATTATACGGGCACCTATCTATTCAATTTATTGACCTTTAAAAGTTCAGAAAATACTTGGGCAAGAGGACTATCCTAAGTCCTTCAAATAAAACGGTATTTTCTTCCCCAGCCTCAACTCTTATCTCAGTGCGGTACTACATCAAAAAAAAAAAAAAAATCATATGACCTGAAGTATTAAAGAATAATATATAAGTTTACTGAAATGTCTTGAAGAGGCAGCAAAAAGAGGGACCAGGAATACAACACATAATACAAATAAATATTTTCTATAATCTCTTTTGGATAGCTTTTTCTCTTAACTCCCACGAATTAAAGCAATCAATCCCCTAAATTTCCCATCCTTGTGTATCCAAAAGCACCCCCAGCATTCTGTCCCATTACTGAGCTCCAGGAGAATGATTTTCTTATGTGAGCAGAAATCTTTACATGCTGCATTTCCATCCAGTAGCCTAGTCGGTCCATTAGAAGACCAGCAACCTAGCAATGATGACCAAGAATATCCTTAAATGGTAGATGAGTTAAAAAAAAATAAGCATGTGTTCTTCAGTAATTTTGCTCCTTTACCATAAAAGTAATATCACATTGCAAAAAAAAGGTCTCTCTTTGAGACCATTTTAACCCAACCAGGGTTGGCCCTTATTCAGACCTCTGAAAGGTAACCAGTATGCAAATAACTGGTATACTGGAAGATACTTTGCTAAGGTCTAGGTACATAGCAACTTGATGAACATGCTGGTCCCAGAACACCATTCCCCACGCTTTGGCCTAGCAAACTCCAATTCATGCTGAAGGAGCCTTCCATTCACTCACACACCGAAACGGGTTCTCTGGCAGAGACTGCTAGGTACCTTCTCCCTAATCCATTATTTGCTTGTATCCTTGTTTTAGCTGAAGTCATGGTCATACACAAGAAAGAATATATTTCCATTTCTTACGTACCTTTCAGTTAGATATGGTCATGAAACTGAATTTGGACCAATGTTGCGTGAGCCCAGAGGATATGTGCATCATGTGAGTGGTGCTCCAGTGCTCTGAAGAGAATCCTGAGTGGCTTCAACTTCTCCACTTTCCCTTTCCNGCTGACTGGAGTGAGGATGGGGGTGGGAACCATGGTGGAACATGTGGATGAAGTAACACACCGATGACGGCAAAGCAACAAGATGGAAGGAAACCAGAGCCTTGATGGGATGAAACCATCAGACCACACCTGCAATTTTATGCCCAGAATGTCAGGTATGAGAAAAACTATTTCATTTATTTTGGGTGTCAGTATACAAACTCAGGAGACCTCCATCATTTCCGACAGTACCTTATGCAGGCTTTTCTTGGCACACTGATCTCTCTGCATTCACTAAATGGTGGTTTTTTAATCTATAGACTTGTAAACTCCAGGCAGGAAGAAGATCTTGTTAATGCCTCCATTCTAGGGTCAGGTACACCATGTATTTGCAATAAATGTTTGCTGGCTGGATAAATAATAGATGGATGGATAGGTGGATGAGTAAATGAATGAAATAGATGAGTGATGGACCATGTGATCTGTATGTATTCATTCAAAGTCAGATATTTTTATATTATAAATTAATAGAGTTTTTTAATGGAATTTTCAGATTTGGGGCATAATATTTAAATTATAATTTAAAAATAAACTTTGGAAGAAAAATGCTGTAAAAGGTAACAAAGGTGGTGACTTTCTAAAATGACTGATGTAGGCACAGACATTAATGGTAACACTACTTATCAGGTGGGAGTCTCTTTTAATCAACGATCTCTCTTCAAAGTCCTAGGGCCAGTACTGGTTCTGTTTTTATCTTTCTTACTTTTATCAAGGTGGTTTTCTGATAGAGGTAGAAGCTCTAAATATAGCATGCTACAAAATTTCGCTGCACTTACATAAATCCAGTTTCTAATGGACAAGGCCTCCGGGCTCAACTGTTACTACCACTGTCCCCTTACTGTTCATCTATCTCCCTCCCTCTGCGTTTCTATGTTCACCAGTTGCTGTGCACTGTTCTATGGGAGAACCTTCACGACCAGTCATGAAAATGAAACTCAGCATTTAAACATTACAGTTTGCACTTGGTACAGAGTAGTCATCTGGGCCAAGAGGATGGTTTCTTTCACCTATTCCTTACTCATTCTAGGATATGTCACCAAGACTCCTCTTCTGATGCTGTCTGCAGATACTTGTACAAACTGTGGTTTAGATGTTCCAAGAAATAGCTCTCTTGTCTCAAGATGGTGCTTGGCTCCACGGCATGACTGGGAACATTTTCCTGAACTTTCTGACCACCCATAGCTATACTGCCCAATCTAGCTGCATAGTTTGCTGGTCTACTCAGGCTTCTGAATCTGTGTTTTCCCTTTGGGGTTTTTCTTGACCTTCAGTTTCCACTGATCTTTCTGTTCTCTCTCCTTTCAGCAAGTTAGACATTATTTGGCCTGTCCTAAGAATCCAGACATAAGGGGTGCCTGGGTGGTGCAGTCGTTAAGCATCTGCCTTCGGCTCAGGGCGTGATCCCAGCATTCTGGGATCGAGCCCCACATCAGGCTTCTCTGCTAGGAGCCTGCTTCTTCCTCTCCCACTCCCCCTGCTTGTGTTCCCTCTCTCGCTGGCTGTCTCTCTCTGTCAAATAAATAAATAAATCTTAAAAAAAAAAAAAAAGAATCCAGACATAAAGAATGGCAGTGAGGGGAAGTAACTCTGGGAGTATTTCTTCTATTCTATGCCTTTCCCCACTTCCACCCTCCCCAAGACACACACACACACACCCTACACTGCTTGCTCCATGACTTCTCCTGTCCTTCCTTCAAAATTTCTCCCTCCTACAACTACTAGGGGACAAGAGTGAGATGTTCACGCTTCTACAGGAAAAGCTGCAGCTGGCACTCAAACTGCTGCTGGGCTTGCAGGAAAATCTTCAATATTTGTTCTTCTTTAATTCATTCACAGTCCACTTTATGTGGTTTACTCTGATTATTAAATAAAACATGATTCTGTCCTTCAGAAATTTTACTCAAAAAACAAACACATAATCAGGAAATCCTATATCCACATAGTTTTCTCACTGTTATGCAGTAAGCGTATGTTTTACCAATCTATAACCCACCATAACATCGCACTACGCATGATCTTACTCGTCTGTGTCTTGAAGTTTGAAACCGATGCCTTAGCCATATCGGGTTAAAAGGGGATCCGAATAAGTGATTTTGCTTTCTGTTTTTTTTTTTTTTTTAAGATTTTATTTATTTATTCGACAGAGATAGAGACAGCCAGCGAGAGAGGGAACACAAGCAGGGGGAGTGGGAGAGGAAGAAGCAGGCTCATAGCGGAAGAGCCTGATGTGGGGCTCGATCCCATAACACCGGGATCACGCCCTAAGCCTAAGGCAGACGCTTAACCGCTGTGCCACCCAGGCGCCCCTGCTTTCTGTTTTAAACAGACAATCCATCGCACATAGAGCTTCATTCATAAACAAATTCACAGCTCTGTGGCTAGGCAGTGCTTCTCTTATCTTTTCATCTGGTGAATCGTTTATCATTTTTGCATTAACAAAGTAGAGTTTTCTTTAATCGTGTACCTATAATGCACCTTTAATCACGTACCTATAATCAGCTATGAAACACCTTGTGGCCCTCACACATACAGGAAGAGTAGGGAAACCATACACATATGTACTCATTTTTCCTCAGCTAACCTACCTATTACCAGGCCAAATTCTGATAACTCAGTTTTACTACCTTTTATATAGTAATTTGTCCGACTTACAGCTTTCTTCTTCCATTGTCTATTAGCTCAGTTCAAACACTACCATTTACTAGGCTTTACTCAATATAATCCTCTCAATTTTCCCTACTGAATTTCAAGTTTCATTCCTCAAATATCCTCCAAACCTCATTTCATGCGATTGTGCCAATACATTTCAAATTGATAGGCTTCAATCCAGTAAAATAAATGGCAGGAGGTTGAAACATGACTAGAGAAACTGTATTTCCCCAGACCATCTATCAGAATACTTGGAAAATAAACTATGGGTCTGATCATTTTTTAAATTTCTTTATGATGAATCCAAGGTCAATACCTTAAATATGTGTGCTATGATAAAGCATCCTCTCAGGGTGGGAACTATTACGCTACTTCTGTTTAGTAAAAGGGTATGCTAGGTGTCTCCAGCATGTTTTCATGAGGCAAATACAGATGATATATACTTTCCAACATAAAAATGTTTAGGCACATGACATGGTCACAGAAATAAATAACCGCTTTCCATATTTTGATTATATGAATTAAAGTACTGTTACTTTCACCCTTTCAAAAAACTCCCTAAAGCTGGTGAAGAAATGAAATAGACCCAATTTTTGGGTGCTTTGTGTTACAAGCCAGAGGGGGCAACCCTGAGTGCAGATAAACAAAGCTCAGGGCTCAGAAAGGTGAAAAGTGGAGAAATGGGCAGCAATGAAGGACTATTTTTAAATTGATGAAATGGGGGCACCTGAGTGGCTCAGTCAGTTAAGCCTCTGACTCTTGATTTTGGCTCAGGTCATGATCTCAGGGTCATGGAACAGAGCCACACATTGGCTCCATGCTCGGCCCAGAGTCTGCTTGAGACTCTCTCCCTCTCCCTCTCCCTCTGCTCCTCCCCACATTTCAAGAAAAAAAAAAGAAAGAAAGAGAAGAAAAGAAAAGAAAAGAAAAGAAAAGAAAAGAAAAGGACCTAGGATAGAATAATAAATTGATGAAATGATTTACTATAACAAACAACCCACTTTGAACATATGTATTTTAATTCTGAAAGTAAATTATTAAATTTAATTATTTCAGATGTATTTTCCCACCTAAAATTGAAACCAGTGCAGTGGGAAGGACAGGAAGGATAGTGTTTGCCCTCTGGTAGTGTTTTAAGCAGCAGGCCTGCACACAGGAGAAAAGGAAGTGGAGGCCATGAGCTCTGCAGAGACACCAGACCAGCTGACTACACGATGGGATGATCAGATTGAGGGCCAAGCTGAAACCAGACGAATGAATAATTGATAAGAATATCAAATGAGTGAAGCAGCAGGTCAGAAAGGCACAAGCCACTAAATTAGAGAGACGAGTCCTGAATGCCAACGTCCGCCTCAGTTAGCTTTTCGCCAGGGTTACCTGTCATCTTTGTTTAGAATTTTTAGAGTGCTTTAAGTCGGTTGGGTAAATTAGACATATTTTCTTCATTGATCACTACTCACCTAGCCCCAGATAAGCCAATACATGCCAAACAGTTTTTGCATTAAAAATTGAACTCAGAAAATCACGAGGGAATTTCAAAGTTTCCTTTCACATGGTACACTCTGAAGACAAAAAAAGGAAACGCCATCACATTGTTTAATAAATTCATATAATCATTAATAAGCATTTAATGTACAACTGACCTAGTTCCACTGCCAAAACTCTCTATGTAATGTAAGCTACATAAATCCTTCAACATAAAAAAAAAAATCTTTATTTATTGTTGTTTTAGCCGGAAATAGGAAGGTATATTTCATTTTATTTTGATGTCATTATTAGCTACAGTAAAAATGAGACTGTAACATAACCTTTCTGGAGTTAGGGGTGTGCATGTGTGCATGTGTGTGTGTGTGTGTGTCTGTGTGTGTGTTCCTCTATCTGTGCGTGTGTGTGCGTGGTTTTTAAGTGTTTTAGAAAAGAAAGTTATATCTCAGATTATTTGTCTTTCCTTCTTTATCAGAAGTCCTCAGAGAATCTGAACACATATCAGGGACTTCTGCTGGCTCCTCTCTTTAGGTAAAATTACATAAATCTTTTCACTTACAGTAAATATCCCTCCAGGCTTGTTGTTGCTGTTGTTGTTGTTGTTGTTTATAGTTTCTAACTTTCTACAAAATATTTTTACTTTGAATAAAGAGGTCTTTTAAAAATTCATTTGACAGCTGACCCCATTTACCACCATGCACAGGGTCGGCAGCGGTCCCAGGGAGAGGCATCCTACCGAAGGCTTTGTCAAGAAGTGCATACATTCAGTGAGGCTCTACCGAGCATCTTCTCTCTGCCGAACATACTGCGGGGGTAGGAACATGACGCCCAACGGTCTACCCCTGAGAAGTACGTGCTTTATCATTGTTTGTTTGCGTATATTCATGTGCATAGTCAATCATTCATTTAATAGGTACCTAATGGGATAGTAACAAGTGCCAGAAACTGTGCTGGTCCAGACTTAGAAATATAAATACAACATATATTCAGCCTTCTGGGTGTTCACATATTAATAGGAGAGAGGGGACATGCCTCCTAAAAAACCTCTATGATAACTGCGTTAAGAGAAACAGGTCAAAGATCCTGCTGTAGCACAGAGGAAAGATGATTCGCTTTACACAAGGCCAACAAGGAAATCTGTACGACCACTGGGCGTGCTTAAGGCCAGACAAGTAAGGAAACTGATTTTCTCCTTCATTTGGGAAGCAAGTTTTCTACCAATGTGTCTCAATTCATCCTAAAAGAATACCACCTTCAGACCACCCACCAAATGTCTCTGTCTCTGGGCACAGTTACCACTTGGCATCTGCTGAGATGTGCAGCAAGGGTATTAATTACTGCTCACCATGTGATTAATGTGGCTGATAGTTCTTGATGAGGTCAGTGTGTTTTGTGGACCTTAGATTAATGATTCCAATTTGACAGACAGCAAGCCACTAAATGGTTACCAGGTGGCAAAAATATTGTGTTACCCTAGGCAGAACCAAACAGAGTAACATAGCTAAGAAAGCAACTCCTAGCAGGGTTAATTACTTGAAACCAGTTTTCCCATATTTTACCAAATAATCTTAATTTTTCCCCATACTTATTTTTAGGAAACAAACTGACTTGTCAGCGTTCTCTACAAAAAATCAAGTAAGGTATTTGAAGACAAAACATAGATTTGACTTCACTGAAGAATAATGAGGAATGCCGGTTTTAGTCTGCAGAGTCTAGGCATAGCTTGGAAGGGGCCACATAAATGTTAGGTACTTTAACCTTACTACTTACGGAGTTAACCATTTAGACTGACTAAGGACATTTATGAGAAGATAGCAGAAGATATTTCCTGAGATTCTGTAGGAAAATTCTATTTGTATATTGTCTTAAATGAAGTACCTTATTAAAAAAATGTTTAAAGATCTTTAAAAATTAAAAAACAGAAGCCAAGAGAAAATAGTCTGACAGAAGAAAACTGAATGGAACAGAATTAACTGTATTTCTGCTTCCTGTTTGGTAAAAACAGCAAAAATCTCAACACATAACTCTCTTAGATCTTCCCCAGGGCATGAGCTCATTGAGGAAGAAGCCATTCATTACTTATTCTTATATTCCCAGCACTGAGAATAAGATCCAATATAGGGGTTGAATAATATTGTTGAGTCGTTTACCAATCCTATCTAGACTATGAAGACTTGGCCTTGACACATATGCCATTGGTCATATGGGACATCAGCTTTTTATATCCAGAGTCAACTGGCAAGGAGGTAGACAGGGCATGTCACTGAGCACACACAGGCACAATATGTGAGGCTACAATAAAAACAGAACTTACAGTCACTCTCCTTCAGGACCTTAATATAATTCTTGAAGCAGGGTGGCTGTTGGTTGGTAGGAATATTTGGTGTCCCAGACACTAGAACATTTTACCCCACAATGCTCTCTGTATGTGCTTAACTCAAAAATGCTGACCTAACTTATGACCCCTCCACTTAATGCAACTTTTATCATCATAAATAAGACTGCTAAAGTGACAATAAAATCTCATATGATCAGTCACAGTGACACTTTTCAAAGGACAGTGGATCATGCCATTCTGCAGCTAAAACACTACCTACAGTGACTCCCCAATTTCCCTCTAGGTAAAAGCCAATGTCCATGCAAAATCTGGCCTCCCTTACTTCTCTGGCCCCTTTCCACTCCCCTCTGAACACTGGCAGCGGGGTCTCCTGCCTGGGCTTTTGGACCACACTCAACTGTTTCCTTATCCTAGAACCCTCTTTTTACTCCCTTCCTGCGTTCCTGTCTTTGCCCAAGGGGGACTCTCTCGATGGGATCTACCCCACTCATCCTATTTACAACTGGTACCTTTCTCACCCTGTACCTCCCATCCCCCTTATCCTGTATTATTTCCTGCACAGCACTTACAATGCTCTAACATATTATACACATACTTATGAAGTTTAGGGTTGACCTCACTTCACTAGAAGGTAAATTCTATACAGAGATGTTTACTTCTTCTGTTCTGCTGTATCCTCGGTGCCAAAAAGAATGTCTGACACATAGGATGCATTCTGTATTATTAAACAAATGGATCAATCAATTGTAACTACCGTGGCCATTGCATATAAAAGCTGCATATAAGGAGCTAACAGAAATTAGAAAAAATTAGAGTTTAATTTCTCACTGGGGTGTAAGGGGAAGGGATCAGAAGAAAAGTCATGCTAGAAATGCTCTTTCAGCATCAACATAAAAGATTTTCACAGGCATCCAATAAACACTCTACCTACAAGTGGGGGAAAGAAAAAACTTTAAGAAGAAATAATCCTTATCTTGAAAGCAGTTTTTAGGTTTTTGGAACAATGATGAATATCTACGCATGCTGCACAGAAATTTACCAGGAAAGGAAGACTCTTGTCCAGATTTCATCTGCCAAAGCTTCAGGCAGTCTACCCTTGCAGAAGCCACCCCTTCTAATGGCATATATATATATATATATATATATTTAGTATCATGTTTCTGTCACCATTTTAGCCCTGTATTAACTAGCTCAAAGTCACTTACCAAATAATTTTTAATACCCAAAACCTGTAAAAGCCTACATACATATGAAAGCTTTCCTCATTTATTTTCATAATCAATTTTAATGTTTTATGATTCTTATAAAAGATCCAGGACAGAACACCAAATTATAATCCCATGCTTATAGAAAATTTAAAAGAAAAATTCAACTAATAGCAATTAACTTGAAAACCTTGTTCAAAACAAATTAGGTGAGAGCTGGAAGTAGTCAATATCCCCAGCAATACACCTAGACTGGTTCTAAACTATGATGAATTTCCACGATATACTGTTGTTTATTTCCTCACACTCAGGATATTTTGGGCTTTTGGTGTATAAAAACGGTATAAGAATCTTGACCGCACAATTAATCATAAAAGGAAAAACTGTTTTAAATCCCCTTGGAAATATAAAACTGCTAAATCACTGTTCATTCCACATTTAATTTAGTTATATGTCGTTTAAATCTATGATGCCATCGATTGCATAATGCATAATTATTCTATATCACTAAGAAAGAATAAAACACTGCCAATTATAACTGTACAATATCTTTGACTATAAGATATATCCCAATTTCGGAGATTTTAAAGTGGGGGAAATGTCTATCTGAATCAATGACTCAGTCACTAGTATTTAGAGTAGTTATAACCAAGGTGGCCAAATATTTTTTTTTCTAACCAGGGAAACAGTGAGAACAAATTAATTTCTTAAGCTACTACTTAGTAAGAATGCTCTTGTGAGACTACAGATTATCGAACACTACACCAGACTCAAGACTAATTGCTGCATAATCCTAGAGTGGATAATTCTGACTTGCATGAGCCGTACAATTAATCATGATCCACAACAACAAGCTCTACGAGAAATCGGTCTGGATATAAAAAGAAATTACATTTTTAGCCACAGTCTTTTTGAAGGAAATACCATGCTTTCAACACAGTATTATCTTAGGATAATATGGTTCTTCTTAAATTCATGAAGTAATCGATTTTCTCAAATTGTTTTTATTAGAATTCTGAATTTTCACAAAATGGCTTTGTCTAATGAAAATATTCACCAATATGATCTTTTATATCCAATTTTTCTTCATGCTGAGCTCTAATGGGAAACTAGAAAATGTCATTCTAAAAATTGTTTTGACAAATAGCAGGTAAATCGCATAACATAAGCAAGATAATGCTTAAAATGGGAGAGGATCTGGCAGCCAAATAGCCAAGAAAGAAAAATGAAAAGTCCTAGTATGAAGACTGAAAGCATTTATAGAATTTCAAGAATGCGTGACTAGATCTTTCAAAACAGGAATTATAAACAATAAGAAATGTCATGCAGCAATTTCATTTTATGTAGAACCATGTAAGTAAATGTACCATTTGATTTAATAATGAAGATATGAAAAAGATAAACTGTTAACAAAATATAGTCTGTCATAGCTCCTTTCAGTAATGGTGTATACATTTTAAAAGGAGAAAGTCAATAGATGTAAGATTAAAAAACATTATTCATCTCGTTCTCACAGCAGGGTGACTAAGCCTGCTGTCACCAAACATGTTACCTCCCGGTTCCCTGATGGAGTCCCTTTAATAGGATGAGATGAATGCAAGTGTTTAACTATTTTAACATATCAACAACAGAAAATAAAAGCAGCTATTGAAACAAATGATCTGGCTTCCCACTAATTGAATATGTGTATGTCTTTAGACAGGCGTTGATGCCTAAAATTTTTATAGTGCCATAGGAATCAAGGTTTACCGATTAAAGGACAAATTAGGTTCCATACCAGTTAGGTCTCTCGACCCTTAGCCAATCCCGCACAGAGAGAAGTGCTTAACATTGGTCAGGGAGTCTGTGCACGTCAATTTTAAATGTAGGCTGAATCTAAACCGTGATTTCAAAAGCTCACCACTTCCTGACTAATGTTGGTTCAAATGCAGGAGAGGGCTGAAGTTATGACGAGGCGCACTGCCTTGGACATATCTACAGTAATGTGAGAGGTCTCTAAAATCCAGAAAACCTGTCTGGAATGCAAGACACCTCACTATAAAGTCTACAGCCTTTTTGTTCTCTAAAGCACCCACAAACCAATGAAGTATCACTTGGAAAAAGTCAGAGCATCAGTTCTACAAATGAGCTACTTCCAAATTTCCAAAGTTTTGGTCTTGACCTATCCTTAAGTCAAAATGGAAAAGAAAACTCCCTCTAGTCCCCATTCTTCAATCTACTTCTCTTTTTCTCCAGTCTGTTCTTTATTCATTGGCTCCCTTTGCCTGAGTTTCCCAACTTTTTTTTTTAATCCAACCTCTACTTACAGAGAATGACTTGATAAACTTTTGCCAGGTAAGGACCTAACAAATTATTTCTTCTAGTAACATGAAGATTTCAAAAAAGGGGGGCGCCTGGGTGGCACAGCGGTTAAGCGTCTGCCTTTGGCTCAGGGCGTGATCCCGGCATTATGGGATCGAGCCCCACATCAGGCTCCTCTGCTAGGAGCCTGCTTCTTCCCCTCCCACTCCTCCTGCTTGTTTCCCTCTCTCGCTGGCTGTCTCTATCTCTGTCGAATAAATAAAATCAAATCTTTAAAAAAAAAAAAGGATGGTCTAGAGGATTAATAATGTATCACTGACACTGGGATTTCTGGAGATGACTTTTAGGTAACAAAGAACAAAACTTAGTCTCATTTATATAAAGTTAAACCATATCTCATATTTCACATGCCACAACCATGTTTCCTTCCAGATTTCATGACCTATTATTAAGAATTGCACAGGGAAATATGTAGAATTTTCCAGATTAAATAGAGAAGAAAGTACTCGCATGTACAGTTTCATGAAACTCACATAGCTCAGTACAAAAGGAGTTCGGTGTTAGGGAACAATTTCCAACTCCAATAAGTCGTTCTACAGAATTTTAACACCCATTATTGTAAATGTTTTCATTCTGTCTAATAAGGATGAAGTAATGAGATGAAAACAGCAGCCTTTCATCAAACCTGATGTAATTTCTTTTTAGTATCATAGCCTTTAAAATAGGGATTGTGGACTGGGGCATCTAAGAATGTGTGGCCAAAGGCAAAAAAAAAGGGGGGGTTGTGGTTTATAATGTTTTAAACTCACAACATTGATTATATGTTTTTGGTCAAAATTTTCCTTTTAAGTAGCCCCAACTGGTGGCCACAATTCTGGATTTTCTGTCTTCACACCAAAAAAGAACAAAAGGAAGGAAGGAAGGAAGGAAGGAAGGAAGGAAGGAAGGAAGGAAGGAAGGAAAAGACAGCGAGAGAGGGAGAAAGGAAGGAAAGGAGAGGAATGAAGAAGGGAGAAAGGAAGGAAAGGGAAAAGGTGAAAGAGGTTGGAGAAGGGGAATGATGCCTTTCTGTTGTACAACAGAATCTCTTTCTTGAATATGAAAACTGGCCAAGTCAAAAACTCTCCACTGTTGAGGTTTACAGTGGGGTATGAGGTGACCACCAAGGCTTCTCCACTGAAACACCTGTGCCACAAAGTGAACCTTCACCTCTTTAATATGGTGGTTCCCAGTCCTAGACACACACTCGAATCACCTGGTAAGGATAAAACTGTGCCGATGCCCTGGAGCTATCCCTGAGGTCCTGACGGCATTGGCCTAGGGTGCAGCCTGGGCATTAGGGGATTGGAGAGCTCCCCAGTGATTTGTAAGTGCAGGTACTCAGCGTTCATCAAAGGACTGAAGACCGAGCTATCCCAGCACCTGCTTGAGCCAATCATGCTTGACTGATTGAGCCCCAGCCTCGGGGCTACCATCCCCATGTTTATTCAATGAAATGGGAACAACAGTGGAAGCAGTCTTAGGTGGTAGCTCTCTGACCCACTAATCAATTCCTTCCCTCCCCGCCTCCTGACTCATGCTGCAGTAGA
Source organism: Ursus maritimus (assembly GCF_017311325.1). Taxonomy (NCBI): domain Eukaryota; kingdom Metazoa; phylum Chordata; class Mammalia; order Carnivora; family Ursidae; genus Ursus; species Ursus maritimus. Next base: position 51,618,386 of record NW_024423343.1, read on the forward strand.
GGAACCACAAACAGCCTAGCCAACAACGACCCTTGCCACCGGATCGCCTTTCTTTGACTATGGTCAAGAGCCAGAAACTGCCTTTTAGAAATGCAGACAGCGCAGGAACAAGTCTGCCATCTGGCGGCCATCCTGAACATCTCACACTTCTTTCTCCAAAAAAAAAAAATATGAATGACAAGCCTATCCTCCACTTCATTTACATACTAGACATAGAAGCTTAAATATTGCCCCTCTTTGGTGCTGGGGGCTTTGTGGTGATGGGCAGAACCCGAAGGGACGGGAGAGCTAGCACTCTCTGTAGGTAGGGTGGAACACACCCTCACTCACCTTCAAACATTTTTCATCCACCTGTCTGCCTTCAAAGTTAGTTTTTAAGGACTTTCAGGAGACAGGTTAGCTCAAATGGGTTTAAGAGTTTTGTTACCTGGAAGGATTTAATACAGCAGTTCTCAAGTTCAATGTGCATTAGAATGACCTGGTGGCCTTGTGAAAATCCAGATTGCTGGGCCCCACCCTGAGTTTCGGATTCAGCAGATTGGATTTGGGCCTAAGGATCTGCATTCCTAACAAAGTCCCAGGTGATGTTGCTGGTACAATGACTGCACCTTTGGGGACCACTGGACAAACTGTAAAAAATGTTAACTGTTAACAGTTCATAATCTAATAGACCCATCACTCCCCTCAGTTAGCTGAGACAAGACTGGGTGAAGCATCCATAGACTGCACAGTGGCCAGGGTCAAAAGATGACGTCACTTTGGGATTGTTTGTAGATATCAGTGGACTAGCATAAAGGAACCAAAAATACCAGCAAAGAAGTGGTCTAGACGAAGATTGGACCAAAAAAGCCTTCCTCACTGTTTGACCTATGTCCTCTAAGGACCTCTGGGAATGCATGGTCTCTTACCCAAATATCAAATCATCCCAATCCATTTAGTTTAGCAGGGAGCAGACCTGATTCGCAAGCCAAAATGACAGGCTACAATAGATTTCAAACTGAGGGTTTTATAGAGATGTATTGGTTTGCATGCCAATAGCGCCATCTAGTGGAACCTTGTTTTACACCAAACAGCCTAAAATGGTAGTGGTTTACTTTTTGACAGGAAGAGGGCCTCATCATTTGCTAATTGTGATACAACCCAGGAGGGCAAGTAAACAAAAACAGTAAATTGTGGCTATGTGAAAGACATTTGCAATCATGCATAATGTGTTCCACGAAAACAGAGCAAAGCCATTAGCTGAGAAACCTGCATATACAGAGAAATGTGTACAAATAGCTTTTCCAGAATACACTGGTAAGAATAGGTAGTGAAAACGGGGAAATTATGTCAAACATTATGCACATGTGTTGTCTTTATATGCTAATGCCTGAAACTTCCTCATAATAACTGATAAATAATTGTGAAAATAAGCTCAAGTTCAGCATAACTTGTAAAATTCATGATTATATACATACACGTATACCGCAGTAATGCAGTCACATAACCACATACCTTATTAAACAGTTGGATAAACTGCATTCTCGAGTCTATATAATGGACCCCAGGAAGAGACAGAGTAAGAAGGAAAAGAGAGATGCTAAATCACTTGCTGCTACCCCGAGAAGAGATAAGGAAGGAGAAAAATTTTTAAATTCAAGATGTTAAAATTCTGCTTCATTGGCTAGAACACTGTTCTAGGTGAGCTGATAGTTTAAGGGTAACCATTCGCTGAACATTCAGTTAAACATTAACAAGGTGCAATTTTCTTTTTTTCTAATCATTGCTCCAAATGTGATTGGTTGCTGCTTTCCTGCCTCTGAATATCTCAGGCAGGTTCTGTCAATATTTGATCATCTTCATTATTCAAAAAAAAAACAAAAACAAAATTTTACCTACTCTAAGCTAGTGAAACGTGATGCACAGGGGTCTAGCCTGACCCCTCTCCTCTGACTCCAATATTATGATGCCAAACTGGGAACCTGCTAGAGATGCAAATTCTTTGGCCCAAGTCAAAAGGAAAAAAATTCCTCTCAACATGTGTCATATGCAATTAAATGCAGGGTCTCCCATTCTGTGATAAAACAGTAACATACAGTTGCCTTGATACTACACTGCATGGTCCCAAACTCTTCCTCAAGTATTTTTATAAATATTGTTAATAAAATTTTACCTAGCCTATATTTCCTACCTCAAGTGAGATTTCAATATGTCCAAGATTTTTAAAATTACATTTAAGAAAGTATATGTAACTCTATAGAGAACCCCTGAATATTATATTTCAGTACCTTCAACTAAGGTTTTATTAAATTGTGTTTCTATTTCATATATCAAGAATCCCTGTTCTAATAAATCTTCATTGAATTTTATATGTGCCTAGCACTCTGCTTCGAACGAAAGATAAGTATCTTAGGTTGGGTTCCCAAGAGGCAGACTATGAGATGAAGATTCATGAGCAAGTGATTTATTAAGAAGGAGCTCCCAAGAGAAATCATTAAGGGAGAAGGGAAAGCAGAACAGCGAGAAGCCATGTAAGGATGTGTTTCAGACTAAGTCCCATGGAGGGTACCCTTAATCCTGCAGGAGACTCTGACATTTATCCAAACAAAGCAAAGGAGCTGGTCTTACATATTCCCAAGCACATGACTCATGAGATAAGGAGCCTGAGGCTGGCCTGGCAAAAAAGGCCAGGTGCTGGCCATTGAAATTAAATCCATGCCAAGGCTGCAGGAGGGGCCAACAGATAGGTGAAAGACGTACAAGAGGATCTGGGTGGAGCACCAACAAGCATCTATCCTTTAATCGGCATAAAACGTGTTTGCCTTCCATTGGCATATTACATTCTACGTGGAAAACAGACAGTAATAATAATAACAACAACAACAGATGATAATAATAACAACTGGAGAACAACATTAGACCAAATATAGCCAAATACAAAGTTAAGGTGCAGCTGACGCACATTAGAGCAAACCAAAAGCAGTGGTTCCCAAAATTTTACTGCACATGGAAATCACTGGGAGTCTAAAATACACTGAGGGCTGGCTCCCACCCCTACCCATTCTAGTTCATTTGGTATGGAGTGTAACCTGGGCATCGGAATTTGTAAAAACCTCTCCCACCTCCAGGTGATTCTAATCTTCAGGAAACTGTGGGAACCACGGCAAGAGAGAGCAGTGTGAATCGTTTCTGATTGGGGAAGACACATCAGGAAAGCGGTGAGGCTTGAACTGGGTCTTGAAAAGATGATTAAAATTGGGGAAACAAGAAATAAAAGTGGGCTGATATGACTGGAAGGAGATGTAGAGTAAGTTAAAAGGTAAAAATTAGGATGACTAATGAAGGAAAACAAGGAAACCAACTTGAAAATTTCTTGCCAAGACTAGGGAAAACAAGGTTTTATAGATAAAGTGACTCCCTATTACAGTTGGGCCAGAAGTCAAATAAACTATTTGGAACCTGACCTAGTGGGTAACCACTGTAGATTTTTTAATAAAGGATGAAATTATAAAAGTGGTGATTAAAGAAAACCATTCCAGCAACAATACAAAAGATAGATTCAAACTGCAAGAGACTTGAGTTATTGAGGTCTGCTGAGAGGCCATCTCAGTAATCCTGGTATTTGATAGGGTCTTCGCTAGGGCACGACCTGTCAGAATTGAAAGGAAGGCACAAATCAGGAAGTGTATTTTAAAGAAAAGACAGGTCTTGGATCTTGGATATACAAGCCAAAAAGAGGAAGGAATTAAAGATAAATCCAATTTAATAGGCAATGGGAAGTACAAACTGATGTTTTTTCCACATGTACATTAACCCCCAGCCCACTTTAAAATGGTCTGGGGGACATGAGTTAGATTTTGTTCTGTTTAAGATGTCAAAGTAGTATAAGAGAAAAAAGACACCAAATCCTTTCCTTTAAATGATTAATAATAATAATAATAAAGTTGCATTGTGAATATAACATCAAAGATTCTCAAAGAAAATTGTTAAGAAAGTTTTTTTTTGCCCTCCCTCCATGTATACTCTCCCTGGAAAGGAAGAAAAAAATCAGGTGGGAAGAAAAAGGCTTAGATACTCAGAGTATGGACTTGGGACACTGTCCACCCCCATTTCTCTGCCTCTTCCACATTCCTAAGTTCTGTGGGTCAAAAAGAGTCAGAAAGATGTACAAGCCCCTCCTTTATTCTTAGGGACCAAAGGATAGATTGGAGGGGTACCCTCCTTTTTGCCCCCCCCATGATGCATCAAGGCTTGTGATATCTCAGGCACACAAGTCTTGGTGATGCTCCTAGATCGCGACAGCCCTACAGAGGGGTCCTCAAGATACTGAAGTTATTTGAGAGTTGCTGGCCCAAAGGGGTGTCAGATAGGGTGATAAAAAAATATGGCAGCAGAAAGTGACACTGGACTCTTAGTTCACACACTGTGGTGGTACCCCCAGAAACATCTCAGCAAAAGAAGTAACTGATGTTGATAACCAAAGCTGATGTCAAGAAAATTACAAATCTCAGCCAATGGCAGCTTGGGGCAGATCAAGACTGAAGCAGAGACCCCTCCCACCAATAATGGATCCTCTGAAGTGAAGGGAAAAGGAGTAGGAAACACCAAATATGTAAAAATATAATATAAATATGTAGATAAGTGTATAAAATAAACATTAAATATGCAGGTCTGTGAGATCACTGAATTTGATTGAGTTTAACAATTAAGAAATCATTAAAGTGATTGAGTTTTCCTAGAAGTAAATGGGTTGCTTTGTTACTATGAGAAGGAATAATGCATGAGGTGAAAATATAATTACATTTTCATTATAGGAAAATAAAGAATGTTACATTTTACACATCTGAATTTTCACTCTTTGAAAATTATACTGACTTCATAAGGTTTTGAGCTAATATGACAGGAAGAATGGTGGTGCCAAGATGATGAGTCTTGCTTGGGGGCATGTCAATTTTAAATAACAAGATAGGCAACAGAAAATATGCTGCAGGTTGCTGGAATGCAAAACTAGAGCCAGACTAGAAGATAAAGGCAAAGTTATAGATTCATTCCATAGTTATAAGAATGGAGGTGATAATTCCAGCCAGGGTGAATTTGTAAAGAAAAGCAGTCAAAAGCTCTGAACCTCTAAATCACTCCTTTAGAAAATGAAAGTGAGCTTTACATTTTAAATATTGGTGGAATTATTCAAGTATATAAAAGAACATGACATAAAATGTGTACATTTTTCCTGTATCTTTTTCACTATCTGATTAAACTGAATAAGTCACAGGAATTTAGTAGGCTTGTATTTTTCAACTATTTATTTTATATATTTTTATCAAATAGGTACATGGGGTAGGAAAGAAATCTCAGAAATGAAAGTACAGATTGCTAAAATGCATGACAAAGGTTGAGAGAAAAGGTTTAGAAAATCTCCCACAATAAAGAGCAAAGACAAAACAAAATCCCAAAGGTAGAAAATAAGAGAGAAATGATAGGAGATATAAACAAGTCCCAGGAGTTCCAACACCCAAATAATAGGAGTCAGAAAGAGAGAGAAATAAGAGAAGAGAGAATAAAGAAAAGAGGAGAGGAGAGGAGAGGAAAGGCGGGGAAGGGTGGGGAGATGAGGGGAAGGGGGAGGAGAAGATAGAGGAATAAAAGTTATTTAAGAAATAATACAATTTCCCAGAGTAGTTTCTTCAGTGTATAATATTACGTGTTGGTGATATAATTATCTCTTTATAGATTTTTATTTCACAGAATCAACCCACTGATAAATCACAGAAGATATCATTTTAATTCTAGAACAGAGCATAAATCCTATGAATCCTGACAATGTTTATACTGTAATTTAATACTGACAGTTTGAGATGTGGAGACAGAAGAAGAGACCCAATGTAGGTGTTGAAACCCAGCTGTCTTTACATTAAACAGCACAAAGGAAAGAGAAATTGCTTCAAGATAATAGACTACAAAACAAAGTTTTGAGATTATTAAAAATTCCCAATATTAACCAACAGAAACCCTAGAAATAAGGTTATATCTGACTAAATATGGAAGGCAGAGAAGACAGAGGGGGTAATACTGTGTGGCTAAGCAAAATTCCTGTGACAGGCAGCCTCCAAGATGGTCCACAATGATCCCTCCCTCTTGGTATTGTAATCTTCTGTGTGATTCCACCCCCTTGAGTGTACACTGGACTTAATGACTCACTTTAAACAAACAGAATACAATAAAAGTGATAAAAGGTCACTTCCTAGATTAGGTTATGAAGAGACTTTGGCTCCATCTAGGTCACTCAAGCTATCTTTTTCTCATTTGCTTTGAGGGAACACAGCTATCGTGTTGTGGTTCCCCCATCACATGGAACTGAGGGAGGCATCCAGCCTTTGAGGAACTAAATCCTACCAAATAACCACACAAGTAATCTTGGAGGCAGATTCTCCTTTGGTTGAGAGCTCAGATGAGAATGCAGCTCGAGCTGACATCTCAATTTCACCCTTACAAGAAACTCTGAGATGAAGGACATAGCTAAGTCATGCCTGGACTCCTGACTCCTTGACTATGAAATATACCAAAAATGGAATTATTGATTTAGAAGAAAAACCAAAGAATCCATCCAAGATTGAGAAAAATAGGTGCAAAAATAGGAAAATTATTAAAGCAAGGATAACCGACAAAATATCCAACTTAAAAAAAATAGGTATTTTCAAGGACAAATGAGAACAAATGGAGTCAAAGCAATAATCAATGAAGGGAAGAACATTTTCCTGAACAATAAAAAAAGATCTGAGCTGTAGTTCAAAAAAGCTCAGGATGTTGTATACAACACTGATAAATAGAGACCCACGCTTAGCAATCACTGGGAAAAAATCATTTCAGGGATGAAGGGGAGAGAGCCAACAAATATTCAGGAAAAATACATGGAATCAAATTTTTAAAAATGAATAGAACTCATTCTCCTCTCAGACACTGGCCACTAGAAGAGTGAAGCAATATCTACAGAGTTTTGAAGAAAAAGTGACTACGTCGTAAAGATTGTTTGTGTGCATAAGCTCCTGGAAGGCATCCTAAGACATAAAGGGGCTATGAAAATAAACAACCCATTAACTCTTCACTTAAAAAAATATGCAGAGATAAACTTTACCCAACTGAATAAATACTCAATTAAAAAAAAAGTTTATTTGATAATAAGAACAGTGGGATACAAAAGGTTTGTGGGGAAACATTTTTATCAGTTAAATAAATGGGATGAAATCGAAATAATAATATGTTAATATTCAACTGATACTAAAAATAAATGTGTGTGAATTCTTCATTGTTCATTCATAGCAAGAGTTTCAAATGTAATTTCATTTTTACTGAATTTGATGAAGACATTGTAATCTAGAAGGTCTTTGAAAAAGTGAAAGAGAACCAGTAGAAGAATTTATCAATTCAATTTTACTGTATAACAAACCACTCTAAAGCTCATTGAGCTAAAAGAACAACATTTAGCTCATGATTCTGTGGGTAAGCAATTTAGTCCAGCCAGCCAGTTGTTCTCTTCTCAGCTAGCATCACTAATCCATCTGCGATCAGCTGTCAGGTGGCCTGGGAACTAACTAGGTTAGGATAGTTTCCGCTGGGACAGCCCATGTTTGCTCCATATCGTCACAGATGTTCCAGCATGATAGCCTACGCTTTCTCACATGGCAATAGGAGGAAGTTTTTAAGAAAGCAATGGGAAGCATACAAGGCCTCCTCAGGTCTAGGCCCAGAACATGATTACTAAACTTTGCATTTTGCTGGTCAAAGCAAATTATAAGGCCAGCCCAGACTTGAGGGATAGAAAGAATGACTCTAACTTCTGATGGGAAATTCTGCAAAATTACATTGCAAAGGGCCATGAAGATGAAAGAGAAATAATTGTGGCCAATTCTGCAAACAATCTAGCACACCCTGATATCTGGCCACGATTATACACATCCCTCCAATAGGCAAAATACACTCACTTCCCCCCCATACAACCCAAATTCTAATCTAATCACTGCATTGTGGTTAAAGCTCAGAATTTTAAGATCTACATCTGGTCTACGTGCAGTTCTTCTTGACCTAGAGACCTCTGATCTAAAAAGACAAGTTATCTACCCCCTATACAACAACCTACAATATCTTGTGAAACAGAGCAGGATAACCCACAACAGACACTCCCATTAAAAAAAAGAGAGAGAGAGAAGGATCAAAGATACATAACAGTTATAGTGTGCAGAAATTCTGAAATCCAGCCCAACAACTATTTCTAGGATCCCCTACTCAAGAGGTAAGAAATGTTCCTCAATTAAGTCTCACTTCTGATTCGTGGAAGTAGCTTCCCAATAAATTGTTCTTTATGATCCTTGGCCCCACCCTTTAGATGTCCTTTCTTTTTTTAATCCCGCCACATCACCCTGAATACAAGCCCGCTTGATGACACTGTGGCCCTGTTGCCTCTTTTATCACAACAGGTAACTCCCTGAAAATCCTCAGAAGAACCACAGTGTGAATGCGTGAAGTCTAAGGGAGCCATCAAAATTCACTCTAAATTACTGACCCACAGAATTTGAGTTAAATAAATGTTGTTTTAAGCCACTTAATTTTCAGGTGGTTTGTTACACCCAAATAATTCATCAACTTTTTAAAAACAGTATTCCTACAACAGAAGATAAAGCCAAAAAAAAAAAAAATAGTCTTTATAAAGAGAGAAGATAAAGCCAAAAGGAACATAAAAATGAGACGACAGCATCAGCATATTGTTCGTACCAAAAAAAAAAAAAAAAGAGTTAATCCCTCAGGTAAAAAGAAAATGCTCTCATTAAGTTCAAAACAAATTTCAACTACATGTGGCTAACAAGAAACATCTAAAATGACATGATAGAGAACTGTCCAAAATAAAATAATGAGAAAATTATTAGGCAAATAGAAGCAAAAATAAATAGGTGGTTGCATTATTAATATGTAATTAAAGACTCAAAGCTTCAATGGACTCTTTATTTTTTAGAAAAGATAAATCAATAAGAAATACATAACAGTTGTGAATCATTATTACTGAATATCAAAATATATAATTATTATAAATACAAAAAATTAAAAAACAGATATTTACAAATTATTGAACTTGAATCCTATTAATAAGATTGAATGATTTAGGATACAATATCCTATATAAAGAAATCATATAAAGAATACATTATTCTCAAGCATCCTTAAGACATGTCTAAAATTTGATCATATAGAAGATAGTAAAATAGTTCAAAAAATCCCCAAAAGAAAAAATTTCAGTAGCTCATTTTCTGACCGTATGGCTGGGGCCCTTAATCAGAAGTCTATGTACAGGCTTCAGAAGAGTCATGCACCTCCTAACACTGTATTTTGTGATTATAAGCATTTTTCTCAATATTGAGTGCACAGTATTCATCAATTTTCCAAAGGGCTCCAATCTCTCATAAGAATTAAATTGGGAACCAATAAATACAATTTTAGGTGAAATACTAAAACCTAGTCACACAAAACTGGTTTATCTTTTAAAAATATTTTAAACAATAGCGTTAAATTGAATATAATAGACAGTTCAAACTATCGTTCCCATTTAGTGAACAGGTAGGTGTGTGTAATCAGAATTGCTTTGGGTTTGGCAGTGGACATAAAGTTTCATATCTATTAATCAATGATCCATAAAGAAAAGCATTTTTGTCATTATATTGAATCCAGCTGCATACTGCAATATCTAAGTTGGTTTATTGTTCTTTGTGTGTAACTTTCATACTTAGAACTTTTTCCTTGCAAGTGAGAGTAAACATAATTCAAAATGGCCTAAGCAAAAAAGAATTTAACGATAATGAAACTGAAATTTCTAGGAAAGGTTTATCTTGATGCATAAGCTCAAACTGTGTCACCAGGACCTGGCATATTTCAACTGTATTTCCTGGTCTGTTTGCAGATAGGCTCCTCCGTGATATAAGCAAGAGAGCTTGAGCAACTCCAAAAACTTATACAATCTCATATTCATTTGGGTGGCAAATTGCATCTCCCTCTATCCCAGAAGTCTCTGGAATCAGTGCAACCACTCTAAAAAATGGAGGCTCCACAAAAAGTTAAAAATTGAGCTACCATATGATCTAACAATTCCACTAAAGAAAACAAAAACACTAACTCAAAAAGATACTGCATATTCACTGCAGCATTATTTACAACACCCAAGACATGGAAACAACCTAAGTGTCCACCAACAGTTGAATGGATAAGGAATTGGGGGGGCACGTGTGTGTGTGTGTGTGTGTGTGTGTGTGTGTGTGTGTAATATTATTCAACCAAAAAAAAAAAAAAATCTTGCCATTTGTGACAACATGAATGGATCCTGAGGGCATTATGCTAAGTGAAGTAAGTTAGTGAGTCTGACAGAGAAAGACAAATATCAAATGATCTCACTTATGTGTAAAATCTTACAAAACAAAACAAAACAAAACCACATACACACAGGAACTCATAGATAACAGAGAACAGATTGGTGGTTACCAGAGGCTGGGGGTGGGGGTTAGTGAAATGGGTGAAGGGGGTCAAAAAGTACAAACTTCCAGTTATAAAATAAGTAAGTCATAGGGATGTAATGTACAGCATGATCTATAGTTAATAATATTGTATTGCACATCTCAAAGCTGCTAAGAGAGTAGATCTTAAAAGTTCTCATCACAAGAAAAAAAAGTATGTAACTGTGTATGGTGACAGATGTTAGCTGTCATGATCAACTGTGATGATCATTTCACAATACATACAAACATTGTATCACTGCATTGTATACTTGAGATTAACATAATGTTATATGTCAATTATACCCTAATAAAAACATTTTTAAAATAAAAATTAGAGATACATATAATGTCTGGCCCAGCAGTTTCATTTCTATGAGTTTACCTGGGAGAATCAGCATTGCATAAATATGCACATTGTTTAAGTGGCAAAAAAAACCAAACTGGAAACAACATAAATATCCACCAACCACAGAATAAACAGATTGTGGTATATCATTACATAGCTTGTGAAATTATAAAAGAACCTACTTATATATCATGACTAAATCCTGAAAACACTGTTGAATGAAGAAAGAAAAAAAAACCTGTATTTGCATTATCTCATTGGCTCATATATTGAAAATAAAATCAAATAAATGCCTAAATTTTAGCTGTTTAACTAAACCTTGAACTCCTTTGATGTTTATCATTGTTTCACACATTTCGGTAAAATCAAATCAGACTAATTCATTGTTCGTATTCCTAGAAGATACTGGGATCTAAAAATAATTGAATTATTTACTTACAAAGATATTCTCTTATTTATGACTGAAATTACAATGTATAGAAATTCAGAAGAGATAATTAATGGGAGTTAAAGAATTCCTTTAAAAAGAAGTTCAATGAAGTGGAAATGTCACATAAAAGAAAAGCACAATATGAAAGTTAAAAAAAAAAACAAAAAACCTAGCACACTGAGACAAGACATGGGACCAAAAAGTGTTCAAAGAATGTCTAAGAGCTTAAGCTTCCTGACCTCAGCATAGCAGAGAAGAAAATAAAACTTATTTAACATTTCTTGGGCTTCAGAATGTATTGTACATTGAAGGAACACAAGATAAATTATTTAGACTGTTTCAACCGAGATTGGCAAAATCCCAACCTGTCATAAACAGGGCTTAAAAAGCTTGATACTGCATAAATAATTTATAGTTTCTAAACCAGAAAACTTTTAAATTTGAAACCCTGCATTGAATAGAAGACTCTATCTCAACCACAGGGCACTCATCTCCCCTCAGGAGTTGACTGAGATACTTTATAAAAAGGTCACCATCATAAATAAAAGCAAAATATTTCATCTCTTATTTCCTATTTTCAGAAATGTAAACCAAAAACAGGATATATAGGGCATATGTCATAGCAATTTTTAAGTAAGCAAGAGCAACAAAAATGCTATCTATATATTCTATATTTATTATACAAACTGCATACCAAATTACCTTGTCTTTTTCTTTTTATAGGAGGTTCAGGTTAATTTTGTATTTACTCAAGTTCCATATCATAAAAGATTCCCATGATCCAATGTGCTTTTAAAGTTAGGCAAGAAGTATAAACTCTTTAGGAAGAAATCTGACGGCAGAGTATTTCCAGGTTTTTATAAGAATTTGTTATCTTTCACATTTTCTTGCCCACAACAAATTTGACTTAATTTTTTTTTAACAACTTGCCTTTATCAACTACACCCAAAGCATTCAACTAGGCTAATATAGAGGTATCTCTTTCTCCCCACATTCATGTTTCACTGGTTTACATAATAATTCACTCAGCTTACATGATGGAAATAACAACCATAACTAACAAACAGGTTTGGGAATAAGCACATCTTATCTTAGGGAAGAATAAAACACATTAGGACACCTGGTGAGAGCTGACCTGCATTGGCATAGCCATGGCATTTCATGAGGAGCAGTCAAAATGCTTTACAAGAGAGAGAGTGTTGGTTAATCTGGTGAGTGTATTAACTGGAGGTCAGATAAGAATACTTCCACAGTGTAATAAGGAAAACAGCTACTATCTGTAACATGTTTACTATGGACCTTGGCACTATTCCAAGTGCTTTACTGATCATCTGCCTGATTTAAATAAATCAGCAGGCGATGAGACATGTGTTCCATATGATAAAGTTCTTAACACAGAAGCAGATTAACTGATTTTTTTTTTCAAGAGTGGTCAAGGTAGACCTTCCAGAGTTCCTTTGCATTTAAAATCTTGCATAATTCAGCCCCAAATGACCTGACTAATCTTATCTTCCACTGCTTTCCCATCTACACCTACCATTCCAAGAACATCTAGCCGTCTCCCCCATAACAGGGCTGTGTCCTACAGCAAAGGGGTTAAGAGAGCTTTGGTTTTTCTCATGCCGCTGGGTTGTCTCCATACTGCACCTTAATGGCAATGGGACCATGGCTAGGTTGCCAAGTCTTTTGAGTCAGTTTCCTTATTCTTTAAAAAATGGGAATAATACAGAAATGAAGAGATACCATACCTACCTCATAAGTGAAATATTGCCTGTAAGGTACCTGGCCAATGCTTGGCACATGCTAAGAGCTCAAAAAAATGTTGCCTATTCTAAGTATTTATACTATTTTGTAATATATTAATTATTAATAATTATTAATATTAAGTATTAATTATAAAGCAGTCTGAGGGGCGCCTGGGTGACTCAGTTGGTTAAGTGTCTGCCTTTGGCTTCAGGTCATGATCTCAGGGTCCTGGTATTGAGCCCTGCAACAGGCTCTCTGCTCAGCAGGGAGTCTGCTTCTCCCTCTCCCTCTGCTCCTCCCACCCTGCTCGTGCTCACACTCTGTCTCTCTCTCTCAAATAATTTTTTTTTTAATTTAAAAAAAGAAGTTTGAGAACAACTGGGCACTTTCTTCTAATATTTTCTACCACTTGAAATAGGACAAATTTGAATAACTACATAGTGCTTTTTTCCTTTATGTAATAAAAATATTACCAAACCCCAAGGCTAATTAATAGCACTCCTGGTTAAACTAAAAAAGACTAAAATAAAAAAATACACATTTAGGGAGTGCCTTGGTGGGTTAAGCATCTGCCTCCAGCTCAGGTCATGATCTCAGGGTCCTAGGATGAGCCCTGTATTGGACTCCCTTCTCAGCGGGGATTCTGCTTCTTCCTCTCTCTCTCTCTCTCTCTCTCTCTGTCCCTCCCCACTACTTTCTCTCTCTCTCTCAAATGAACAAACAAATAAGTAAATAAAAATCTTAAAAAAGACACATTTAGGCTTTTAAAGTCTCACATAAAGGTACCAATAGTATCAAGAAAACAATACTCCAAAATAGTGAACAGTGATAAAGTATTTCTATGTGCTTAGCACTGTGGTTAAGTGCTTTATATGGACTATCTCGTTCAATCTCCAGAAAACAATGAAGCAAGCATTACTATTATTATCCTTTTTCTCTTCATGTGAAGAAAATGAAGCTTAGAGCTCTTAGTAACTTGCCTAAAGTCACATACCCAGTGAGTGGTGGAGTCAGGATTTGAACTCAGTCTAATGAAAGAGCCAAAGGTTCAAAGCTCTGTGCTATGCTGCCAGGATTCTCACTGATGAAGACAAAAAATTCAAGGGCTTACAAGGTGAGATCAGAGACTTTCCAGAACAAGGCTGAAGCTTGCAAGTCCTACTGATAATGTTCCTTCCAGCCCTACTCGAAGTGCTGTTTCACAGGAATAGGAGAGATGCTATGATATATTGGGAAGATAACAGATCACTGGGTACTTGGGAAGTAATGTAAATCTGGGATGTTGCACAATTTTTGTGAAAGCTTTTCTTTCTGAAAGGGATCCATTTTAGGACAATGTCTGACTCTCATGGTTTGAGGAATGCTGAGAACTATAAACATTTTCTAATGTTCTGCTAGCAAATATCCTGTAGTTATGGCAATGGGCACAGGGATAGAAATGGTTCCTGATTAGCTAACAATAACAAAGTTTTTAACTATAATAGTTATTGTGGTTTATTTACTACTATTGTTCCCACTACTACTCTTGAGTCTTCCTTCATGCTATCTCTTCCCACACTCAATTCCTGACATTTCCTATCATTTAAATAAATCTATCAAATTATACCCAGTCACACCCTGGGCAGCTTTTCCTGACTATACTAGCTCACATAATTGCTCCTGGATGTGAATTCTTATAGTGGTTATTGTCCCCTTCCGTTTTCACATAGCTGGTTTTTTTTTATACATGCTTGCCCTATCTCTACTTACGCAGAGATTATAAATTCTTTGAGAATTACACTGTCTTATATGTCTCATCATCCTCAGTATCTTCCTTGTGAGACACATTAAACCAAAATACATTGATTTTCTACTTGAAGGAGACATAACCACAGCATAGCAGCACTGGAAATCATTTCGCTTTCAGATCTTTCTTACCCACTATTGTGATCAGCATACCAATGACCAGAATGTGATGTGATGGAACAGGTAGGGAATGGGGGCAAGCTTGTTCATTGAAAAGATTTAGGATTTCACTCTAAGGTCCTGAGAGAACAAATTTCAGTCACCCTATTGTTAATATAAACAATCCCAAAATGAATAAACAGAAGAAACTAAGCCTTGACTACTCTGTAAGTTACTAATGCTGAAGACCCTTCAACACAGCATGAATGAGGAATTCCACGGCCTGCAAATGAAGCAAAATGACAGCACTCATGTTACTGCAGAGCCCCTGTCTGAAAAACACAACCTCAAAGAAACCAAAGCTCAAAGATGTTAGCTTATTTTTCTCTAAAAACAGAGCTGCTTAACATCAGAGCTTAGGTGAAAATGTGGGTCTCATTTCTTGCATTGTCTCTCATTGAACAATATGTAAATGATTATCAAAAAAAGGTTTTATTTTCATAAGACTTGACTCATTATGACACTAAAAAAATCTAGGGTATCATTAGAACCAATTTAGTATTATTTAAAATAGAATCAAGCTAATAAGGTTCTGCCACAAGTTCCCTTATCTCTCACCTAGGACCTTGACATTTTAATGAAAGATGCAATGTCTAGGCTACCTAGAGCAATCTACACATTTAATGAAATCCCTATCAAAATACCATCTACTTTCTTCACAGAAATGGAACAAATAATCCTAAAATTTGTATGGAACCAGAAAAGACCCTAAATAGCCAAAGGAATGTTGAAAAAGAAAAGAAAAGCTGGTGACATCACAATTCCAGACTTTAAGCTCTATTACAAAGCTGTGATCATCAAGACAGTACAGTACTGGCACAAAAACAGACACATAGATCACTGGATCAGAACGGAGAACCCAGAAATGGACCCTCAACTCTATGGTCAACTAATCTTTGACAAAGTAGGAAAGAATGTCCAATCGAAAAAAGTCTCTTCAACAAACGGTGCTGGGAAAATTGGACAACCACAGGCAGAAGAATGAAACTGGACCATTTCCTTACACTGCACATAAAAATAGACTCAAAATGGATGAAAGACCTAAATGTGAGACAGGAATCCATCAAAATCCTTAAGAAGAACACAGGCAGCAACCTTGGGACCTCTGCCGCAGCAACTTCTTCCTAGACACATCACCAAAGGCAAGGGAAGCAAGGGCAAAAATGAACCATTGGGACTTCATCAAGATGAAAATCTTTTGCACGACAAAGGAAACAGTCAACAAAACCAAAAGACAACCGACAGAATGGGAGAAGATATTTGCAAATGATGTATAAAATAAAGGGCTAGTATCCAAAATCTATAAAGAACCTAACAAACTTAACATACAAAGAACAAATAATCCAATCAAGAAATGGGCAGAAGACATGAACAGACATTTCTGCAAAGACATCCAAATGGCTAACAAACACATGAAAAAGTGCTCAACGTCACTCGGCATCAGGGAACTACAAATCAAAACCACAATGAGACACCACCTCATACCAGTCAGAATGGCTAAAATTAGCAAGTCAGGAAACAACAGATGTTGGCAAGGATGCAGAGAAAGGGGAACCCTTCCTACACTGTTGGTGGGAATGCAAGCTGGTGCACCCACTGTGGAAAACAGTATGGAGGATCCTCAGAAAGTTGAAAATAGAGTTACCCTACGACCCAGCAATTGCACTACAGGGTATCTACCCCAAAGATACAAATGTAGGGATCCAAAGGGGCACGTGCACCCCAATGTTTATAGGAGCAATGGCCACAATAGCCAAACTATGGAAAGAGCCTAGATGTCCATCGACAGATGAATGGATAAAGAAGATATGCTATACACACACACACACACACACACACACACACACACACACAATGGAATATTATGCAGTCATGGAAAAAAATGAAATCTTGCCATTTGCAATGACGTGGGTGGAACTAGAGGGTATTATGATAAGCAAAGTAAGTCAATCAGAGAAAGACAATTATCATATGATCTTGCTGATATGTGGAATTTGAGAAACAAGGCAGAGGATCATGGGGGAGGAGAGGACAAAATGAAACGGAAGGGAGACAAACCATAAGAGACAAACCATAAGAGACTCTTAATCTCAGGAAACAAACTGAGGGTTGCTGGAGTGGAGGAGGGTGAGAGGGATGGCATGGCTGGGTGATGGATACTGAAGAGTGTATGTGTTATGGTGAGCACTATGAACTGTGTAAGATGAATCACAGATCTGTACCCCTGAAACAAATACTACATTATATGTTAATTTAAAAAAATGGCTAATGTTGAAAACAAAGCAATTTCAATAATTACTTTTTCAAAATATATGTTTATTGTTTTATTTTTGCAAAAGACTGATGGCATATTTCAGTTTTCATATAATGGCAAATAAGATTTTTCCCATTTTTTAAATTTCAAAATACATTTAAGTTACTTAAGAGTAATTTTCAAAATGATGAAATGTGCTGGGAAAAAGAAAATAAGAATTATAGCATGGAAACCATGGCCACCAAGACACGGAAGTCACCAAGAGGATGAACAGATAAGAGCAACCGATTTTCACATATATCAAAAGATACGAAGTCCTGATGTTGATGTTTAAGACAGCCATTCTGGTGCCGAACCTGTCTTCAAAACAAAGTTATTTAAAAGTGCACCCTTAATTAAGAAAAGTTAAATTTTTTCATTAAAAAATATGCACTTAGAACAATCTTGAAGGATTTCTGAGAGGTATTTAGTGAAGACTCACAAAGCCTATCTTTCAGTGTATCTTGACACCCTGCCTGCCCCTCACTGCAGCCCTGTTGCCAGTCCACCAGCAAATCTGCCTGCTCCATTGACACCAGCATCTACCTCTAGGTCTTCCTGTCTCCACCATCACTCCTCTCTTCTGTGTCACGAGCATCTCTTATCGTTGGACTAAAAGCATTGCTTCTATTTAAGTTTACTTTTGTTTTTCCCCCTTGGCTGTGGGTACTAGTATTTTCTTTTCTAGATGTTCTCTATTTTCAAAATTTTATGTAATGAATATTTATTATTTAATAACCACAAAACCATGAATGAATGCTTTTAAGATGCATATTCTATATTATTAAATATGTTTATACTTATATATTTATTACATAAATGTAATATATATTATAAAATACAGATTTAGCACTGAGCCAGACTCTTTTATGGCACCCTCATTTATCTACTCCACAAAACTGTCCTTATCAAGGTCATGAATGCCCTCTACATTACCAAGCCCAGTGGTCAGTTCTCCGGCTTCATCTTATTTGATCACTTGGCAGCATTTAGCACTCTCTCTTCCTTGAAAAATTTTCTTTATTTGATTTCCAGCACATCCAGTGCTCCTGGTTTTCCTTTTACTTTCTTGGCTGCCTCCTTCTTTACTATCTCCTCCTCTTTTCTCTAAACTTAACAATACCCCAGGACTCAATCCTTGAACTGCTTCTTCACTCCCTCTGTAATCTAATCTCATAGCTTTAATAACTGAAACCTCCTAAATGTGTATCTCCTGCCCAGACCTCTCCCCTGAAAATCCTGCTCATATAGCCCACTCTCTACCTACCCTCTGCACTTAGATGTCTTAGGCATCCCAATAAACTTTATCCTGGAAATTCCCTTGGCCTCTTATCAATGTTGTAACCCTTATTTTCAGGAGCCCATGTCACCTTCCTGGTTTACATCTTTGTTTTGGTGAAAATTCCCTAGTAAATTTCTAAGAAAGAATGCATCAGAGGCAAATGATTTGAGGTCTTGCCTTAAGAAATATCTTTATTCTACCTTCACACTTCATTGGTAGTTTGGCTGAAAACAGAATTACAAGAAATGTCCTGCCTCTATTTATTTTTGCTCTATCTTCCAGAAATTTCTCAAAATTGTAATGAATTTTTTTTAATTACTGTTCCAATTTTTCCCCCCAAGGACTCTTTTTATTCTCCAAAGTTACTTTTGTTTCTAGTATCCTTTTCTTTTTGAGGAAATGCAATACCTTCTGTGGTACTTAATGCTAATGTCAAATAACATCTGATTCCCCTCTTGTTGCAGACACAGGTGGGATTGCACTTTCTTGTCCCTTGAAGTTAGTATGGCCATAAGTCTTGCTTTGGCCAAATAATTTGAGAGTAAGTGACTCTCGTCATTTCTAGATGGGAATATTTAACTGCAGAGCTGAAATCCTCAGACCCCTCCTCCTTATAACAGTGATGGTAGAGGCAGGTATTGATATGGAGATCAAAGCAGCTTGGAATACTGAGCGTGGAATACACAGAAAACAGCAGCCCAGGAGAGAAGGTCGGACCTCCAGCAGACATTGCATGAACAAGAAAAAAAAAAAAAGTTTGTATTTAGGTACCCAGATTTGGGTGTTGTTTGTTATCACAGTCGATGGTATGCTATTGATTCAGTCATTGGTACCATAAGCAGGGTACTACTATAACAATAAACATCAAATATATAACATAGGTTTAGTTGCTAGATAGCAGGTGCTGAAGAAACTGGTATCAGAGGCAGGAAAGCTGGTGATTCATGCTATGTAATTACTAAATAGTTGGTACAACTATGAACCAGGAGTCAGATTGTGTTATTATTGATCTCATAGTTCCAAAGGTGGAAGTAGGAAAAGTAGAACTGAATTCTGTGACAGGTTTCTGTGGGTAGTATTTGACAAGATATAGGAAATAGATGAGAAAAGAAAAGAATTGTCCAGCCTTCAAGTAGGAATGAAGAAAAAAGAGTCCAGAAATCTGAGGATATGTTAGGAGGTAATTAATTTTCAAACACAAGCAGTAAGATATAAAATTGAGAAAGTCCTAAAATTAGGGATTGCTCAATAAAACTCAGTCTTAAGAAAGGATTAAAGTTATGATATGGTCGCCATAACCATTATCAAAGCCTCTGGGTAGTTTAAGTGTTCTTAGATCACCCAGTAAATACTTTCAATTGGATGAAACACATAAGGAGATGCTAAGCAGTGTCTCTCACTAAAGTCTAATAGACACAAAATATTAAGCAGATAAATTTCCTCAGAGATGAATGCTCCGATCTCCTGTCTGGGAAGTCTAAGACTGTCTAAGAGTAATCTCACTGAATGGAGGAAGGGAAAGAGCTGAAAGCTTTCCATTCCATACAAACATTTTTGTTTCATCTCATTGTTCCCCAGGATGACACCCAAAGCTCCAGAGAATAAATCTCTATTCTCCTGCTCAATACACATAACGTCGCTATTGTTGTCTCCCATCCCATAGAGATTCTATTTTCTGTCTGAGTTCATTTCTTTTTGTCCCTTCTCTGTCATTTTTGTGGAGTTACAGGAGAGGACGAAGGAAAACATAAGTGTCCAATGACCCATATTTAACCAGATGTCTACAATAGCCTGTATGTGATCTCACTATTTCCTCTTCAGTGCCCATAAACTATTCTCAACACCACAGCCAGAATGATCCTTAAAACAGAATTCATAGTTTCCTTATATTAAACCCTCTTGGATACCCATTGCATTAGAACAAAATTCAACCTCCCCACCCCCGCCAACCATAATCTACAAGTCCACACATGATCTGAGCCTTGTAGATATTTTTTTTTAAATCACATCTCACACATTATCTCCTTATTTTCTCTGTGTAAGCCACTCTAGATTTGTGTATGCTCCTTGAACATGGTGAGATCATCTCTACCTTAGGGCTGTTTCTCCTGCTATTTCTTCTAGGAATACTTTGTCCCTAAATTAGTACAGGGCCAGTTTTTTTTCATTCAGTTCTCAGCTCAAATATGAACTCTTCAGAGATGTCCCTAACGACACAGAGTACTCAGTCTACAACAACCTGATTCCACCCACTCCCAGTCTCTATATATCACACCCCTGGTTTTACTTCTTTCTTACAGTATTTATAATTCTCTTGATAATCCCATTAATTTATGTTAAGTATTCATTATCCATGTCTCCTTCCACTTGAACCCCTTCCAAAAGAATGTGAACTTAAGAGACCTTGTTTGTCTCATCCATTAATATTTACCTAGTATGGAATATTACCTGGAAATATTATGCACACAGTGTATCTTTAAATTAATAAATACATGACTAAGAAAATCACTTCTATATTATGTTCTAAATTAGAATTATTTATGTACTTCATTTACCATTTAACTCTGTCAAATTAAACTTTAAAAAAAAAAGTATGTATTTCTCCTTTCTAGCTACAGCAAAAATACAACTTGCAGAAGAGTCTTGCTGAGAACAGCAAAAAACATGAGGTAAAATACTACTACTAAAAATAGTAATGATCAGACAGCCAAAGAGACAATAATTGAAGGAGCAAGATCATGGACAGAATAAAACCACAAATCAGTAAGCCAATGTTCTGTGAATTCACTTTTCCTTAAGGTATTTTGTCAATTGCAGATTAGCAATTACCGGATTAGAGGCCAGAATTCCTAGCAAAGAAAAAGCCCTAATAGGAGGTAGAGAGTCTGGCAGAGCTTTTAACAATAGTATTGCAGAGAGAAAAAAAGCACAGAACACCAGAAATAGTAAATATGAAGAAAAATCTAGATGAATATTAATTGTACTAAATAATAATAATGTCTTGTGTAGGTTTAGGTATATGTAGGATTTAAATGACTTCAAAAAATTACATAAATGGCAGGATTAGCGGGAGTAAATGTAGTTTAAATATTCTAAGTAGAGCACAAATTCTAAATATTCTAAGTAGGGACTAATTTTTTAAACTTGATTAATCTAAAAGAAGGTAAGAGTACAAAAAAAGAAAGATAAAAACAAGTGGGAAATTAGGAAATAAATAAGATTGTAGACATAAATTAAAACAAATCAGTATTCAGCAATTGGATTAATTAGTCCAATTCGGAGGTTAATATTATCAGATTTGATTTTAAAAGAAGACTAATGCTGATTACAAGAGTCAGACTTGAAATACAAGAACACAGGTAGAAAGGCAAAGTTGGAAAACATGAAAATAATAACCAAGAGAACGTTACTGTAGCTATTCTAGTATGGCAAAGTATTCTTAAAGACAAGATGTATTTCTAAAGATAAAGACCACTCCTTTATAATGATTAAATAATCAATTTACCAGGGACATATAACAATTCTAAATTTATATGCACTCACTAATGTAGCTTCAAATATATAAAATAAATGTGTATGAGTGGGAGACTTTAATATAGCTCTCCCAATAACTGATAAAAGAAATACAAAAACCCAGTAAAGATCTGACAGACTACACATGTATAGACAAATTTCTAGAAAAGCTTAACTCAGCAAAAAGAAAGGAGAAGTCTGAATTTTCTCATATTTTTCAAGATATTAAGTCTGTAATTTAAAACCTTCACACAAAGAAATCTCTAGGCTTATATCACATCACCAGAGATGAACTTTCAAGGAAGAAACACCAATCCTGATCTCATGCAAATGCTTCCAGAAGTTAGAAAAAGAGAAAACACTTCTCAATTCATTTTATGAAATCATTATAAAGCAAAATCCAACTGGGCATCACAAGTTAGGAAAATCATAAGCTAACTTCTATTGAGCATGGATGCAAAACCCCTAAGTAAAATATCAGCAAACCTAACGCAGCAATATTAAAAAGGATAACACACATTGTGAGTCTAGGGAGTATTCCAGAAACATGAGATCAGTTTACCATTTGAATATCAATCAGTGTAATTTTCCAGAATAAAAAGGAACTATAAAAACAGTTCAATAAATGAATAAAAATATTTAATAGAAAAAATAATATAGCAAACATAATCTCTTTTTTAAAAGATTTTATTTATTTATTTGACAGAGAGAGAGATAGCACAAGCAGGGGGAACAGCAGAGGGATAGGGAGAAGCAGGCTCTCCGCTGAGCAGGGAGCCTCACGCAGAGCTCGATCCCAGGACCCTGGGATCATGACCTGAGCCAAAGGCAGACTTAACCAACTGAGCCATTCAGATGCCCCTCAAACATAATTTCTATGGGTGAATTTTTGAAAGCTTTTTCTCTAAGATTAGGAATAAGAAAAAAGGTGTTCTTACCACTGCTTCTATCCAACTTTTATCCTTTCCTCCCTCCTTCGCTGTTTTATTTATTTATTTAGTCAAGTGCATATGGTTTAACTAGCAAAATGTGGATGATAGGAGGCTCTATAATATTTGAACATGGAGAAAAATCCTCTTCTCAAGAACATTCTGACAGTTTTTCAAACGGGTAAAATTCATTGCCATTGAAAAAGTTATCTGTTCTATCTCTTAAGCACAATTACTCTAATTCTATATAAAGATTTTTTCATTTGATTTGGGAGACACTAAATGCTAAGTGTGATCTTGGGCAAGACACTTCATTGCAGGGGTGCCTGGGTGGCTCAGTCGTTAAGCATCTGCCTCCAGCACAGGGTGTGATCCCGGGGTCCTGGGATTGAGCTCACATCAGGCTCCTCTGTTGGGAGCCTGTTTCTTCCTCTCCCACTCCCCCTGCTTGTGTTCCCTCTCTCGCTGGTTGTGTCTCTCTCTGTCAAATAAATAAATAAAATCTTAAAAAAAAAAAAAAAGGCACTTCATTGCATTAACTGTAAAGAAAGGATAATAGTTCCTGGCTCGTAGAGTTGCCATTGCTTGGAATGGGGCCTAGCGAAGAGTAAGTGTTATGTAAGTACTTATTAAATAAATAAGTAAATAAAACTACTGATCCCTCTGCTATAAATACTTTAATTAAGCATGTAACTTGAAAATAAGACATTCCCAATAAAAATTAAAAAGACCCCATGACCTCCTTTATTTATAGGAGCGTCTCTGCTCCTTTATGTGATAACAAATCCAATTCAATAAGATTACCTTCAAAATACCATATATACTCTTCATTCATATTTGAGTGACTACCTTAAGCTGCTTTAGAACTCCCCTCTGAAGCTCTTATCTGAGAAGCAGACTTTAATAAAGCTCCAAGACATTCATCTGATCCATGCCCTCAACCTTTGGGGACAAAGGCCTTTTTCCAGATTCAACACAACTGGATGTCCTGTTGAATTAACTGTCCCTGCCAGTCATCTCTGTATGGAACCATGAGGCAGACTCACCTTATTTGTAAGGCACCACCTACCAGGCCTTTCAAAGTACTGGGGAAAATACATGATAAATAATAAAACACACAAATGGAAAAGGCCAAAACTAGCTCTCAACAATATGCATTTCTTGCTGATCTGAATAGGAAAGAAGGGAAGAAAGCATCTTAAATATAGTATATACCACATTATTATAGAAATTGCATTAAAAATTGAATGTAGTAAGTTTCACCTAAATTGATGACTTACATTTTATAAATGCAAAGCAAATTGTTATTCGAAAATAGTCTAATGCCTAGATAGTATTCTATATATTGTTTATGACTGTTTTCCTTCATGTTTTGCTTATTCTACCTATGTGCTTTGGACGAAATTTTATGCACCCCTCCCCCTCAAATTCATATATTGAAGCCTAGTGTGATGGTATTTGGAGATGGGACCTTTAGGAAGTAATTAAGTTGAGATAAAGCCATGAGGGTGGGACCCTCAAGATGGGATTAGTGCCCTATAAGAAGACACCAGAGAGTGTGCAAGCACCCTCTCTCCCTTCCTCTCTCCCTCTCTCTCACCCTCTCCTTTTCCCTCCCTTTCCCTTTCCCTTTCCTTGTCCCTTTCCCTTTCCCTCTTTCTCTTGCTAGCTCACTTGCTCTCACTCGCGATCTCTCTCTGGCATGTGAAGATAAGGTCCAAGAGTCATCTAGATGCCAGGAAAAGAGTCCTCATTAGAACCTGGACATACTGGCTCTCTAATCTTGGATTTCTAGCCTCCAGAACTGTAATAAAATACATTTCTGTTGTTTAATTTGCCTAGTCTACGGTATTTTGTATGGCAGCCTGAGCTAAGACACTAAGTACTATAATTGTGGTGGTTCAAAACACTGCCGCCTTTTGAATCTTAGCTGTTTTGTTTCCTGGTCTATGACCAAGGACAAGTCACCTTAACTTTTTTCAGATTAAAACACTGAAAATGTTTGTTCTGTCTTCCGTACAGAATTTTTAGAAGAAAATGATATATATGAAAACTCTTATGAAAACTAAAGAGAATATTTTCTAAAGCTATTTCTAACTCAGAACCAATGTAAATAGGAAGAATGTTAAAAATAATTTGACTTTTAAAATTTCATTGACATTCTTTGCATTTATTCTGACATTATGTGTTATCTATATAAGTTTTAATAGGCATTTTATACATAACCCAAATAATCATAGAACAGATGCATTGCAAAACCTGAAAAGAGACACTTTCACAAATTTCCTCAAGTTGTTAGACCATTTGCCCTATATGTCAAGTGGCAGGACTAGAGTTCTCCCTCCTATCTTTCTAGGAGAGCTGATGGAGGGTCCTCACATACTATGAGGCTGTACTGCTCAACTCTACCTGCTGCTGCATACTCTGTTGATTACTTCCAGTATACCGGTGGTAACTTAATATGGATGCTAATGTCATACTAAGATCACTGTTATTTGCTTAATTGTGTCCTTCCCAAATTCAGATATTGAAGTCCTAACCTTCACTACCTCAGAATGCAACTGTATTTGAACACAGGGCCATTAAAGAGCTAATTAAGTTAAAATGAGGTCATATGTGTGGGCCTTAATCCAATACAACTGGTGTCCTTATAAGAAGTGGAAATTAGGACACAGACATTTTGTGCACAAAAAGAAAAGACCATGTGAAGGCAGAGGGAAAAGATGGTCATCTGTAACCCAAGAAGAGAGGTCTCAAGAAACCAAACCTGTCCACATCTTGATCTTAGACTTCCACCCTTCAGAACCATGAGAAAATTAACTTTGGTTGTTTAAGCCGACCAGTCTGTGTTTTGTTTTGTTTTGTTATGGCAGCCATAGCAAACTAATATAGTGACCCTAAGTACAGTCCTGCCCGAAGCCTGATCTTGAGCATCCCGTCTGCCATTCTTCCTTCTCCACTTCTGCTGATATAGATCCCCACTCTCAACAGTACATTGTCTGGTTCCTCTCCACCCTCTTTTCTTAATTCCTAGCTTTTGCAGAGGGCCACTAGAAACACAATTCCCTCTATATCACCTAGCATATTCCATAAGATGCATAAAGGCTTTTGAAAGGCAGTCACAGGGGAGCTGGAGTCAGAGAGGTCTCAAGAGTAGCTTCGTAATTTATCCTAAACTTCTTAACCTTCAGAACCTCTGCCATGGAGAAAAAATTTTCTTTACCCTTTAAGATTCTTCTAGATGGTTTAAGAATTAAATTTGACATGAGACAGATTAACAGGAGAAAATCCAACAAAAGTTTAATAACATGTATACCTCCTGTATACATAGAAGAGACTCAGGAAAACGGAGTAACTCTCCAAAGTGACCTAAGCCCACTTCCCTAAATACCATCTTCAAATAGACAAAAGTTGTTGGGAGTGGGGAGACAATTGTGGGAGGTTACTAGGAAAAGCACACTAAACGAGGGTAAGATTGTTATACAGATTTAAATACGTGCTTTCTCCATTAATAACAGTTTCTAGGGATTCAGAGTCATCCTCCACTTTCTAGTGCAGCCAGGGAGACACTACAAGTGGAGATTTTTCTTGTACATGCAATGTCTCTTACAAAAGGGTAACTTTTACTTACTTTTCAGAGCTTCTCTTGTGTTTGGTTTCTTAAAAATAATCAGCTTAAATTAATCAACATGCAAGGACTTCTGGGAAGTTGTAGAGTAGGAGGATCCTGAGCTTACCTCATCCCATGGACACACTAAGATAACAGCCACATCAGTGCAACTCTGGAAACTACCCAGAAACTTGCAGAGCCGACTTTCCACAGTTAATTGCAGAGAGGAGGGACAGGGATACAATTGGGAGCCAAACTCCTGGTGAGACTATCATCTCAAATGGGATGGACACCACAAGCAAAAAAAGGTAAAACGATCAGACCCTA
Source organism: Ursus maritimus (assembly GCF_017311325.1). Classification (NCBI taxonomy): domain Eukaryota; kingdom Metazoa; phylum Chordata; class Mammalia; order Carnivora; family Ursidae; genus Ursus; species Ursus maritimus. Next base: position 51,645,317 of record NW_024423343.1, read on the forward strand.
CACCAGGCACCCCACGCATGGGGGACCCATACCAATAAGATGAGTGAGTCCCCATAACATTTTGGTTTATAAAGCCAGTGAGGTTTAACTTTGTGAGTTTTTTTAAGCAGTGGGGCTTAACTCTAGGTACTTTAAAAATCAGCAAGCTTAGCTCTAGAAAAGCCAGTGAGCAAAAGAAATTGAGCCCCCACCTTTAAAGAGCCAACATAACAAATCAACAACAACAACAACAACAACAAAAAGACCATATACAGCATAGAAGCAACAGTTTGAAATGTACCTGGGATAAAGGACATAAAAGATTTCTCCAAGAACAAAAATGTTGATGGGCACCATTTCCCACCCCTCCTCCAGCTCAGATACCAAGACACTTGCAGAAATCAGCAGGTATACTCTCCACCTATCTTGCTAGCACTGCCTGCCCTGCCCCCATGTTCTCCTGTAGATCCACCCCATCCAACATGCTTCATTCTGTAGGCATCCCTTCAAAACAGCTCCTTCCCTGACGACCTTACAAGCAACCTCAGCAAGGATCAGCACCACTCCAAAGTAACTCCTGCCTTGGGGAGAGGGGAAGATAACTACATACATCAGTATACCCACAGCCTTAGCAGCCTAGCAGCCAAACATTATAGCTGACAGCACAGAAAGTGTCCTACCAATCAGTGCCACCAAAGCCCTGGCAAACAGACTCGGGGTAGGGATCTGATCCGATCTGACTCCTAACACCATCCAACTACAAGCCCCAGACAGGCCCCTTAACAGCACAGGGACCAAACCCTACCTAGTATGCCCACAACAGGCCAAGTGGTCCATTGCAGCCTACTGGACTGAAGGCAAATGTGGCTCAGCCACAATGGTAAGAAACATGCAGCCCACATTAGAGACACTTCTGAAGTTCCTGGTTCTAGTGACCGGGGACACTGCACAAGGCACCACAGGACTTCTTCACAAGGCCACTATTTTCATAGATGACTTTCCTAATACATAGAAGCAAACACAAGAATTAGACAAAATGAGGAGACAGAGGAATATGTCCCAAATGCAAGAACAGGACAAAACTACAGCAAAAGAGCTAAAGGAAACAGGGTTAACCAATATGCCAGATAAAGAATTCAAAATAATGGTCATAAATATACTCACTGGACTTGAGAAAAGAATGGAGAATCTCAGTGAGACCTTCAATAAAGAGATAGAAAATACAAAAAAGAACCAGTCAGAAATGAAGAACTCAATACCTGAAATTAAAAAAACACACTAGAGGGAATCAATAGCAGATTAGAAGAGGCATAAGGATAGATTAATGATCTGAAAGGCTAGTGGGAAGCCACCAAGCTAAATAGCATAAAAAAGAAAAAAAGAACAATAAAAATTGAGACTAGGTCAAGGGAATTGAGCAACATCATCAAGTGTAGTAACATTCACATTATAGGGATCCCATTATAATAGGGATAAGGAAAAGAGAGAGAGATGGGGGCAGAAAACTTATTTGAATAAATAATAGCTGAAAATGTCAAACACAACACTATGAAACTAGAAATCAGTCGCAAGAAGAAACCTGGAAAGAACACATATATATGAAGGCTGAATAACATGCTACTAAACGATGAATGGAACAACCAAGAAAACAAAGAGGAAATAAAAAAATACATGGAGAATAGTGAAAATGAAAATACAACAGTCCAAAATCCTTATGATGCAGCAAAAGCTGTTCAAAGAGGGAAGATTATAGCAATACAGGCCTACCTCAAGAAACAAGAAAAATCTCAAATAAATAACCTAACCTTACACCTAAAGAAACTATAAGAAGAAGAAACAAACCTAAAGCCAGTACAAGGAAGGAAATAATAAAGATTAGAGCACAAATAAATGAAATAAAAACTAAAAATAAAACAATAAAACAAATCAATGAAAGCAGGAACTGGTTCTTTGAAAAATTCATAAACTCCAGCCGGATTCATCAGGGAAAAAAAAAAAAAAGAAAAAGAGGACTCAAATAAAATCAGCAATGAAGAAGGGGATATAACAATCAACACTACAGAAATACGAAGGATTAAAAGAAAAAATTATGAAAAAGTATATGTCAACAAATTGGACAACCCAGAAGAGATGGATAAATTCCTAGAAACATACAACTTTCCAAAATTGAATCAGAAAGAAATAGAAATTTTGAGCAGACCAATTACTAGCAATGACATGAAATCAGTAATCAAATAACTCTCGGCAAACAAAAATCTGGGACCAAATGGCTTCACAGGTGAATTCTTTTTTTTTTTTTTTCTTTAAGATTTTATTTATTCATTTGACAGAGAGCTAGAGAGAGAGCACAAGTAGGCAGAGTGGCAGGCAGAGGGAGAGGTAGAAGCAGGCTCTCCACTGAACAGGGAGCCTGATGCAGGGCTCGATCCTGGGACCCTGGGATCATGACCTGGGACCCTGGGATCACGACCTGAGCCGAAGGCAGCTGCTTAACTGACTGAGCCACTCAGGGGCCCCTCACAGGTGAATTCTACCAAAAGTTCAAAGAAGAGTTAATACCTATTCTTCTCAAACCATTCCAAAAAATAGAAGAGGATGGGGGTCCTGCATGGCTCATTTGGTTAAACATCTGAGTCTTTGTGTTGGCTCAGGTCGTGGTCTCATGGGGTGTGGTATTGAGCCCCACATTGGGATCCCTGCTCAGTGGGGAGTCTGCTTGGAATTTTCTCTCTCCCTCTTTTTCTGCCTCTCCCCCACTCATGCTTGTGCATGCTCTCTCTCTCAAATAAATAAATAAATCTTAAAAAAAAATAGAAGAGGATGAAAAGCTTTCAAATTAATTCTAGGTGACCAGCATTAACCTGATACCAAAGCCAGATAAAGACACTACAAAAAAACAAAACAAAACAAAACTAGGCCAATATTTGTGATGAACACAGATGCAAAAATCTTTAACAAAATATTAGCAAATCAAATTCAACAATACATTAAAAAAAATCATTCACCACAATCAAGTGGGATTTATCCCAGGGATGTAAGAGTGGTTCAATATTCACAAAGAGAAAGAACAAAAAACATATGAGCATCTCAATAGATGCAGAAAAAGTATTTGACAAAGTACAAATCCATTGATGATAAAAACCTTCAACAAAGTAGGTTTAGAGGGAACATACCTCAACATAATAAAGACCATATAAGAAGCCCATTGTTAACATCACCCTCAATAGTGAAAAACTGAGAGCCTTTTGACTAAGATCAAGTAGAGGACAAGGATATTCACTATCACCACTTCTATTTAAAATAGTACTGGATGTCCTAACTGCAGCAATCAGATGACATAATAAAGAAATAAAAGGTATCCAAATTGGTAAGGAAGAAGTAAAACGTTCACTATTTGCAGACAACATTATACTATATGTAGAAAACCCTTAAAGACTCCACCGAAAAACTACTGGAACGGATACATGAATTTAGTAAGGTCGCAGGATACAAAATTCATCTACAAAAATCTGTTGCATTTCTTTACACTAATAATGAAGCAGCAGAAATAGAAATTAAGAAAACAATCCCATTTACAACTGCACCAAAATATTGAAATACCAATGAATAAACTTAATCAAGGAAGTGAAAGACCTGCACTCTGAAAACTATGAGACATTGATGAAATAAATTGAAATGACAAAAACAATGGAAAGATATTCCATGCTCATGGGTTGGAAGAATCAATATTGTTAAAATGCAAAAGCAATCCACAGATTTAATGCAATTCCTATCAAAATACCAACATTTTTCACAACTGAACAAGGAGCACTAAAACTTCTTAAACCATAAAAGACTGTGAATAGCCAAAGCAATTTTAAGGAAGAACAACAAAGCTGAAAATATCACAATCCCAGATTTCAAGATACACTACATAGCCATAGTTATCAAAACAGTATGACACTGGCAAAAAATAGACACATAGATTAACAGAACAGAGAGCCCAGAAATACATCATGCATATATGGTCAATTTATCTACAACAAAGGAGGCATGAATACATAATGGGGAAAAGACAATCTCTTCAGCAATTGGTGCTAGAAAAACTGAACAACAATATGCAATAAAATGAAATTGAACCACTTTCTTACACCATACACAAAAGGAAACTCAAAATGGATTAAAGACCTAATTGTGAGGTCTGAATCCATAAAAATCCTAGAAGAAAACAAAAGTAGCAATTTTTTTTGACACTGTCCATAGGAACATTTTTCTATATACGACTTCCCAGGCAAGGGAAACAAATGCAAAATTAAACGACTGGGACTACACTAAAATAAAAAGCTTCTGCACAGCAAAGGAAATCATCAACTAATCAAAAAGGCAACCTAAATGGGAGAAGACATTTGCAAATGATATACCTAGTAAGGGGCAATATCCGAAATATTTCAAGAACCTATATAACCCAACACCAAAAAAAACCCCATATAAATTTTAAAAATGGGCAGAAGACATGAATAGATATTTTTCCAAAGAAGACATACAAATACCAACAGACACATAAAAAGATGTTCAACACCACTAATTATCAGGAAAATGCAAAAAATGCAAATCAAAACTACAATGAGTTACCATCTCATACCTGTCAGAATGATTAAAATTAAAAAACAAAACAAAACAAGAAATAAGTGTTGGCAAGGATGGGAGAAAAAGGAACCCTCATGCACTGTTAGTGGGAATTCAAACTGGTGCAGCCACTGTGAAAAACAGTATGGAAGCTCCTCAAAAAATTAAAAATTGAATTACCATATGATCCAGTAATTCCACTACTGGGTATTTAACCAAAAAACACTAGATCAAAAAGATATGTACTCCTATGTTTATTGCTGCATTATTTACAATAGCCAAGATATGGAAGGAATCTAAATGTCCACCGATGGATGAATGGATAAAAAAGATGTCGTATAAATATACAGTGGAAAACTATTTAGTCATAAAAAGGAATTAAATCTTGCCATTTGCAACAACATGGATGGACCTAGGAAGGATAATATAAGTGAAATAAGTGAGACAAGAAAAGACAAATACCATATGATTTCACTCATATGTAGAATTTAAGAAAAGGAACAAACTAACAAAGAAAAAGACAAAAAAAACCAGACTCTTAAACACAGAGAACAAGAGGAGGTGCACGAGGGGATGGGTAAAATAAAGGAGATTAAGAGTACATTTATCACGATGAGCACTGAGAAATATATAGAATTGCTGAATCATTATATTGTATATCAGAAACTAATATAACACTGCATGTTAATTATACCTCAAATAAACACACAAATAAATAATCGGTATGCATTTTGGGGTGGCAAAATGTGTTCCCCTATACCTCATAGAGTCTGGCGAGATTTCTTAGACCTAGAGGTATAATTTTTCTTTGTTTCCTTTGCCCTCCCCTCTAATCTGGCTTCTGTCCAATTCAGCCTCTTCATTAGACATGTCAGTAGACGGATGAACCTCTTTAATGGCCAGGATCCAAGTTTGTTCACACAAAGCTCCTAAACCCCCATGAAAATCAGAGATGAGACCAAGTATTACTTTAGCGTCCTTGAACTTTCTCTGATATTTATGTTCATTGGTCCACAGCATCCTTAAAACCCCTGGGGTAGATTCCACAAGAATCTATGAGAGACCAAGCTCTGTCTCAGCTGATAAACTCTATCACATAAATATTCCATACTATTATTTTACGATTTGTTGCAAGAATTTTCCGGAGCAAGATTAACACTATTCTACTTTATAAAAGAGGAACTCAAGTCTATATATTAGGTTTACTTGCCTAAGGTTACTTAGTAAGTAAATATATCTGTGTGTGTATAGCCACATGGAGAGAGAGAGAATAAACATTACTAGATAAATGTTTCTACCAAGAGAGCTTAAAGTTTCATAGAATTTTATTTTTATGTCTTTTGTGTTTATATGCATGAAAGTCTGCTTATAGAAAAAATTACAAAACAAATATACGACGTTTGGTGTTATTTGAATGGAACTAACCTTGTGAAAACAAAAAAAATGCATCTCACAAGTTCTAATTCACACTGTTGTAAGAGCACCTTGTAAATCTTTTTAAATGTATCTAACATCTCCCAATGAAAAAAATCTCACAGAGAACAAACACACTGTTCAAAGAGACCATATTTTTAAAATAATTCAAAACACTCCATGTAATATAAGAGCTCATTCCATAATTTTATGTTAAAAATCTGAGTACCCACAGGATTTATTTTAAGGGAATGACAGACTTTAAGACTTGAGCTCTATAGAGATGCACCCAGAGCCATGATAGTTTTACACCTGCTATAATAGGATCCAATTTCCCAAGCATGCAGGATCCATATAGCCATCCGTTAATCAGAAGGGAGTCTTGTGCACAGAGGTTAACTTCTCCACCACAAGCTTTATGAATTAATTTAATACAAGCATAAAGCTTCCTTTTTTATTTCTTCTTTAGCAGCATTACTTCAATGCACAGCCAGCTGAGGATGGCAGGAAGCTAGAATACTAGTGCAAAGAAAGAAAATTGAGGCCACTAGGTTCTTTTCATTCACAAACACAAACACTTCCTTCAAAATAATGATGCAGAAGAAAAACTGTCAATATGCACATGAGATGTTCAACATCATTCATCATCATGGAAATGCAAATTAAAACCACAGTAAGATACACTACATACTAATAGAATGGCTAAAACAAAAGATTGACAATCCTATCAGTATTTGGTAGAAACAGACGGGGAAAAAACTGGTAAGGATAAAAGCTTTGAAAAACTCTATCAACTTACCCTAAGTGATTTCCAACAAATAAGGAATACATAGTCTTTTCAAGTGCACATAGCTATATATAATAGCTGTATAGAGTCTCGAGCTTTTTTTAAAGATGGTTCCAACTATAAAACCTGATTTTTGCTGCTCACTTGAAAAGCTGTTCAATTCCTAATTGTGTAAGATTTGGGACTTAAAACTGGTCTTCATACCAGACCATTGCGAACAGTTTTAAGGAAAAAAAAAAAAAGTTGAAAATTTCAAATGTAAAGCAGAGCATTATGACTAAGGGAAATGTCACCAAAAGGCAACTCCTATAAACATTTTGGTATGTTTCCCATTGTTTCCATATATTTTAAAACATTATTTGCGATTTCATTTTTTTTCACTTAATATGTACAAGTTTGCATGGAATAAAAACTCTTCATAAACAATTTAAAGGAAAATATATTCCACAAAGTACATCATTTTCTTAACCTCACATTCATATTAAGTATGTGGCATGCATCCAAAGTTTTGACATTTTAAATAATATTATTTTATTATTATTAAATATAATACACTAAATATTCTTTTAAACAATATTATGATGAACATCTCATAAGAATACACTTAAATCATAGTAACTGTGTTTGCTAATTAAAAATATTATTTTCCTGACCCTGAAATTGGCACATTCACAAATAAGTTTGGCACATCACTGCCCATATAGTCTCTTAAATTCTCAGACTTTATACCTCATGTTTCCCTTACAAGAAAAATTGAAGTGGAGCATTAAGGAAATTATCTAATTTATGGGAAAAAATAATTAAAGGCTTTTCTTTACTGGAATTATCCACATTCACAACCTATATTAATTCCATTACACTGACTTGACATGATCACAACATTAATAGGTGATTGTGAATATTTCAGACCTTTAAAATGACAGATTTAAATTGAATAAATATCAGTGAAGAGCTGAGGATGAAGATGGGAAATGGAGAAAATTAAGGTTGGAAAACTTGTCAGAATTTCAGGGGCCTGACCCATACACAGAATGAAACAATGAAAGCTTAAGCTATGATAGAATCCATAAAACAGTGGGTTGGGAGAAAGGAAGGAAGGGGAAAAGAAGGAAGAGGAGACTTCCCCTATGAATGACATAATATCTGACCCAATTTCTTAGGGAAATTTTAATGTAATCAATGCAACACAGCCACATTTACCAGTCTCTATATAACAAGTGCCTTGAGGGATATCATCAGACCACACGAATGTCCAAAGCAACCTCTTCCTCTGGCTTCTCTTTCTTCCTGACATGTTCCATTTCCAGAAGTTATATTATAAATTTATATATGAAAATTCACATGCTACAAAAAAATAAGATACAATCTTCCACCTTTTTCCCCTTAGCATGTGATAGGGACTTTAGCAGATCAACTAATGGCCAATGTACAAAGTGAGAGCTCCTACTCAGACAGCTGAGCTACAAAACAGACCTATTATTAAAGTATGTGTTGACAAAAGAAAAACAGCTACAGAGAAAGGGAGCCTATACACAAGAAACTTGGGTAGTCAAAGGGTTACCACTGACCTGTGAGGCTCACAAGTGGCAGATCCCAGGCCAGGGGGACCTAAAACAAGGACTAAAGACCAATAAATCACAAAGAAGGAGATGGGGGGGTGTATGCACGCATAAGTGCCTGCAAGTGTATGAGGGATGGAGAGACAGAGGGGAAAAATCTATGTCTGTGCCTGTAACAAAGGCATTGAACATAAAATGAGGAGCTGGATATAAAGGACAAATTTCTATTTTCCAGGGGGATAGCTCTGATTTTCTTACTTTCAGAAATAATTTATTTTGTTCACCTGTCATATATTCTCTAGAGAAAAGCCTTAAGCAGTAATTTTCACAGAGTAATATTCCAATGGTCGGAGATCTTTGTGAAAAATAAAAGAGCATCAGGTTAATCAATAAAAGGAATGAAGGAATTATGCATATTTTGTTCCTTTTGTTAAGTTCTCTATACTGGAAACTACAGGATAAATTTGTCCTTGGTGTTAGAATAAATTACAGCTCATCTCTTCCTAGGAAAACTGTATTCCTGTCCACCATGCTTAGTGGAGGTAAGCTGGGAAAAGCTTATCAGATTACACAGTATTACTAAATGCATACGGCTCTCGTCTGATTGCTTTTCAATCAGAACGTCACATCTTTTGCCAGGTACAAATCATCTTATATAAAAGAGCTTTAGAATACAAAGTCAATGAAAAAATTTTTTTTTCTGGAGGTCTTAATGCAATCCTTATTTGATTATGAAACCCAAACTTGCCCACTATGGTCTAAATAGACAAAGTATGCTGTGTTTACAAAGTATGTTTCTGTAATACAAATGATAGAAGTACAAACTACATGACCTTGCTACTAAACTGCAAATTATTCAAATGTATTTCCACCCTAAATTGGAAAAATAAGTCATGGTACAATGTAATTACAAACACAGTTTCTAGCTCAATTCCCAAGAGCAATGGAGAAAACAGAATACTGGTATGTGCATGAATACATAAAGGGCGAATTGTGTTGAAGAGAGAGAAAGGCAGGGAAAATGGATGGACAACGAACAACAGGTAATAAAACTCTGCCTCCCTGATCTCCAAGCTGGTTGAAAAATATCCCCAAGTGTTCTGGGATTGCCTTAATAGCCAAGTATATTGGGTTCAAAATAAAGCTCTAGGACTAACTTACTTGGTGGTCTCTGGTAAATTACTTTATGAATAGAGTTTCACTATTCTCAGCTATAAAAAAAATAATAATATGGTTGGATTTTGTCATATCTAGGAATTTTATTATTATTTTCAGGTAAATTAATATACGGTGTACATGGCACAATTGTGATCTTTACTTGTTTGCCATATTTTTATGCACTGGATAAAATGTAAATAAAATGGAAAGGACAAATATATAAAACTAGATACCTCAAGTCATTTTTGAAGTTCATTACTCAACAATTACCCATTGAGTACCTACCATGTGTCAAGTATAGCACAGGGCACTAAGTTGTAAATAAAAGGATAAATGGGTGGTAGAATAAACAGCAAGTGAGAAAGAAGGGAAGGAGGAAGTTAGCTAGTTGCTTAATTGGATACCCAAGCCTATAACAAATTGGAGTGGGGAGAGAATGAGCACTGCACTCATTAGAACCGCTTCCCTTGGAATGCCTGGATGACTCTGTTGGTTAAGTATCTGACTCTTAATCACAGGGTTTTGAGTTCAAGCCCTATGTTGGGCTCCATACTGGGTGTGGTACCTACTTTAAAATTTAAAAAAACAGACTTCCCCAAAATAGGCATAGCACTGATAAAATACGATGTAAAGCAATTTTAGGTGACATACAAAAGAATAATTTTATATTAATAATTGTATTTTATATATATAATAACCATTCAAACAAACAGCACATATAACTGGCATGCCATACCTATATTTTCATGGGTATCATTGATTACTATAAGGCTACAAAAAATAAGTGAGTTGAATTAAGATAAATTAAATATTACATAATAATAACTGTTATGTCTAGAGGGCAAAAATCATGAAGATGGCCTTAAAATGACTGAGGGCTCAATCAGTTAAGTATCTGACTTTGGCTTGGGTCATGATCTCAGGGTCCAGGAATTGAGCCCCACGTTGGGTTCTGCACTCAGTGAGAAGTCTGTTTCTCCCTCTCTCTCTGCCCCTCCCCCACTCCTGCTCTCTCTCTGTCTCCCTCTCAAATAAATAAGTACAATCTTTAAAAATAATAAAAATAATAAAAAATAAAATGACTGACATGGGAAAATATAACAAGAGAAGATACACCTCTGATATTTTGCTGCCATTCTCTCTTTTTTTTTTAATAGGCTCCACACCCAACGCAGGCTCAAACTCACAACCATGAGATCAAGATCTGAGCTGAGATTAAGAGTCAGACACTTAACTGACTGAGCCACCCGGGCGCCCTGCTGCCATTCTCTTGAATTTGTAGCCCCTCTCATGATTCCATAATCTTTAAATTCTCAGACTAGAGAAAAGCAGCTTATCTCTAGGTCAACGGATTAAAAATTATATATGTACACACATATCATAGGTCAGCGTTCCCTCAACAGATGGACTCCCACAGAGTTATCAGTGTGGACAGGAAATAACCCTAAGAGTTTCATGGGGGGAAAATGATACTAGAATAAGGGATATAATACAAACTACCACATTCATGAGCATCTACTCTGTGCCATGGTTTGTACTTAACATTATTTCTAGGCTTCATAACAACCTTAAAGGTAGAGCCTTCTTTTTTCCCATTTTATCTATAAGAAAACTGAGACAGATATATTTTAAGAAGTTTTCTTAGATAACACTGAGGACACAGGCATAAATGAATTGAGCTCTTATGTTGTTACTGAAATAAGTTTTGTTTCTATTTGTGGTATGGTTTTCTACTTTAGATCAAATGTTTGTAAAGAACAACATTTCTCTCTAAAAGTTCTTTCTCTCTATGAAATAAAGAAAACCTAGCATTGGCTATAGAGATATGAGGCCTCTTGGCAATTATAGATGTGACTGGAAGACTGTACACACTACAAAACAGAACATTCTCTCCAGAGATATTTGAGGGAAAAAGGAGACTGAGGCAATGAGGTACTGACTTTAGGTAACTGGGAAAAGTCAAAGTTCCTGCTTTATCCCTCAGGGTCTCTACTATGAAGAACATCCATTCACTAAGGCACCCCAAGCTCAGAAAGGACTCCTGAGAACTCTGTTTTGGATTTCAGGCTGCCTGTCTATTTTATCTATCCTTCTAAAATTACTTAGAACATATGTACTTAATCTAGCCAAAATAATTTTTGAAGCATAATACAAATAGAATTATTTGATTATCTGATCTATAACACCAGATGATCTAAACATTAGTAATAGGAGGAAGGAGAGAAAACAGAATAAAAGTGCTTAGGTTTTTCTTTAGATTGATTTTACACCCTGTCAAAAGACCAGAAGCTTATGCATTTATCTAATATGTGTTCAAAAAATTTAAGGTAAGAAGATAAATGGAACCTGTAGCTTTCATAACCACGAGGAAGTTTTCTTAAAAGGTGTAATTAAAAACAATCCACAAAAGGCAGACAGGAAAATAAGAAGAAATGAAGGACAAAAGAAAACAGAAAAACATGCAAGAAGAAAACATTAATAAGTCCAACTATAGTTACTGCAAATCAAGAGAAAGAAAAATGAATGAAATGAGGTTAAAATTCCAGTAACTAATGACAATTAATAATAAAAACAAGTTTCAACAAAAGACAAAAATAAATGAATAAAGACAAAAATAGAAATAGAAATAATTTCATCAATATAACCAGAAGCCACCTTTTCGAAAAGGTGAATAAAATAAAATTTAAAAACCTTTGCAAGTGTGATCAAAATAATGTCATAAATACAAAAGGAAATATAACTACAGATATAGAAAACACACCTGAAGTAGTAATAAAATGCTGTCTTATCACTTCTTGCCATCGATTTCATCATCTATGCTTGAATAATTTTTTGGATGAATACACATTTCTAAAATTATTCCAACTTAATGAAGAAATTTTGACTAGGTCAAAAATCAAAGAGTAAAATATAAAAGTGGTCAAATGTCTACCTCTCAAGAAGTAAGAACATTCAGAAGTCTTGCCAAATTTTCAATAAATAATTACCATATACACAAGTGTTCTTTTCCAGAACATAAAAGGAAAGCTTTTACAGCATTTTTAAATTGGGGTACCTGGGTGGCTCAGTTGGTTAAGCATCTGCCTTCGGCTCAGGTCATGATCCCAGGGTCCTGGGATGGAGCCCCACATCCGCATCCAGGCTCCCTGCTCAGCGGGAAGCCTGCTTCTCCCTCTCCCTCAGCCTGCTGCTCCCCTGCTTGTGCTCTCTGTCAAATAAATAAATAAATAAATTAATTAATTAAAGTGTTTTTAAGTTATTCTACAAGGGAATCATTATTATGATGCCAAGATTGAACAAGATAGCTCAAGGAAAGAAACCAATTTAAGGACATAGGTGCAAATGCAATAAATAAATTAGCAAATTAAACCAAAAGTGTACATTATAAAATTAAAAAAAAAAAAAACTTATCATGACCAGTTGAGTCTTATCCCAGAAATGCTAGAGTGGTTCAATTTAACAAACCAAATTTAATAAACCAAATTAAATTAAGGTAATTCATTATATTACCATATCATAGGATCAAAAAATGTAACCATAAATCACATGATTATGTGAAGAAAGGCTTAATAAAATCTCTTGTAAAAATGCTTAATAAAATATGAACTAAAAGTCCTTAATTTGGTGAAGTATATTTATAGGAAATCTTACATTTAATGATAACCATTAGAAGTATTCCTGTTAAAGTCAAGAACAGAGCATGAATGTCATCTAGCCACTTTGCTTTACAAACTGTTTTAGAGGTTCCCAATAAGGGAAAAGAAAAAAAATAAATAAAAAGACTGTAAGTAAGAGACAAACATCATTATTGGCAGAGGAAATCATTAATTCTCATATCAGCTGAGAAATAATTAGCATTAATGAGAGTTCCAAAGGGAATACAAGATCAAAATACAAACACTATTAATAGATTGCTAATACACCAACAATGATCAACTATAAAACAATACAGAAAAGTATATTCCATTGACAATAGAACAAAAATAAGATACCCAAGAAAGATTCTAATAAGGAATATAAAAAGACACATCACATCACTTTCACATTTACCTCTTTATTCCATCTGAAGTTTATTTTTAAGTATGATACAAGGTTAACAGCTAACTTTCCTTCACAATTGGATATCCAATTGTACCAAAAACATAAATGGAGAGGTGCACCTGGGGGGCTCAGTCAGTTAAGTGTCTGCCATCAGCTCAGGTCATGATCTCGGGGTCCTGAATCAAGCCCTGTTTGGGGCTCCTTGTTCAGCAACGGGTCTGCTTCTCCTTCCTCTCTATTCCCCTCCCCCCCATGTGTGATGTGCATACTTGCTCTTTCTAATAAAATAAAATCTAAAAAAATTAAAAAAAAAACTACTGTAACTTAGATCTTGAGATACTAGAACCATATTCAAATCAGTACAGAATATATTAAGCTATTTAATAAATACTATTTGGACCATAAGCCATTCATTTGAGGGGAAAGAAAGTAAATGAAACCATAAAGTATAAAAACATTGGACAAAAATTTTATTGTCATGAAAGGTCAAACACAAAGGAAGACAAAACCACAGGCTTTATAAGAAGACTATCATTTGAATATAAAAAATGTATAAATTCTGTCCAAAAGAGGACCGCAAAACCTTATTTTTAAAGTAGACAAAGAAGGGGCGCCTGGGTGGCACAGCGGTTAAGCGTCTGCCTTCGGCTCAGGGAGTGATCCCGGCGTTATGGGATCAAGCCCCACATCAGGCTCCTCCGCTATGAGCCTGCTTCTTCCTCTCCCACTCCCCCTGCTTGTGTTCCCTCTCTCGCTGGCTGTCTCTACCTCTGTCGAGTAAATAAATAAAATCTTTAAAATAAATAAATAAACAAATAAATAAAGTAGACAAAGAAAATTCTACAATATATAAAACACAACAAATAAAATCTAAGTATAAAAAGAATTCCTATATGTCAGTAATGAAAAGCCAAAAATTCGATAGAAAAAGGGATCAAGATATGAACAAGCAATTCTTAGAAGAAAAAATATAAATGACAAATAGATGTTAAATTTCCCAACCTCACCAGTAATCAGGAAAATATAAATTAAAACTATAATGAAATAAAATTTTTCACTCTCCTGCAGCAACATTCCCCTGCATGCTTTGTCAAAGTATAAACATATAACGGCCTTTTGGAGGTCATATTAGCCATATCTATCGAACTAAATACATGTATACCTTTTGACACAGTGATTCCAATTTTAGGCATCTATCCTAGAAAAGCAGTTATGAATGTTCTCTAAGACACATGCAGAAAAAAGTAATTCCTGTATCATTTATAATGCTGAAAAAATAAGAAACATTCTAAACAATCACCAATGATGCAAGAATTTAATTCTAGTAATACCATGAATTGCTTTGCAGCAATTTAAAAAAATGTAAATAAGATCTATATGCATTTGTATGGAAAGATTTCCCATATATTTTTAAGTGAAAAAAGCAGTAAACAGAATACTTGCAAATTAATCCTACACATGACCTTAAAAATAATATATTATTTGTCTTCATGCATAAAGTACATGTAAGTGAATAGCAAATACACTTGTGGGGCGTCTGGGTGTCTCAGTCAATTAGTTGATCGGCTCTTGATTTCAGTTTCAGGTCATGATCTCAGGGTCCCGGAATCAAGCCCTGCCACCGGACTGGCTCGCACTCAGCGTGGAGTCTGCTTGTTCCTCTCTCCGCTTCTCCCACGCTCATGCGCACACATGCTCGCTCGCTCGCTCTCTTTCAAATAAATAAATATAAATAAATAAATAATTTTTTAAAAAAGAAAATAGACTGGAAAAATGTATACCACACTGCTAATGGTGTTTACTTCTGGAGAAGAAAATGGGATTTTGGCAAGGAGAAAAAAAATCCTTGACCTCTTAATTCCTTTTCCCATATTGTTGAGAAGTTTAACTATGGGAATTTTATTCATTGCTCAAGTAAAACAGAAAAATAAAAACACCTTTTAGCTATGTAATACTTGATTTGTATGTTATTTTAGCATATTTTATTGGTACATTTCTCTCGGAGTAACTTCTTCAGCTCAAATGATTTCTCTGAACTATAAAATATACTTCCAATTACAGAACACAGGTGAGCTTATTTGATTTTTTTTTCTTTTTTTGGCACTCATACACAATGCTGAGTAACCCACAAATTAAATTTACCAAATGACATGAACAGCAATCTAATACTGTGTTTCATAAATCAAAGAGGTAAGTATAGAATATGAAACTGTGAAACTGTAACAAAGCCTCAGTCTGATGATGGTTTGAAAATTCTGATTCTACAATTTAAGCATATGATTGCTATACTGACTTTTGAATGTCTTAGCAATTGGTGCTTTATAATAGGAAGGACTCAGCATTTAAGGTCAAAAGACCTTAATTGTATAAGTGGGGGTGCATTACTTATAACTTTCTGTTCTTACCAATTACACTTTCTAAATGTGTAAGTTTGGGTAAGTTATTCAACTTTCTTTATGATCATTTTTTTCTTCTATAAAGTGGGGAAAATAATAGTAATACCTCTTCCCACACAGTTAACTTGAGGACTAAATGAGATCACATGAACAGAAGTTCTTTGTCACCTGTAAAGCACTATTAAAAGTCAATTAATATAGTAGTAGTATTTCTTCCAGGTAAAATGGTGTGTGAAGACCAAAACAAAGACACAAAGAAACTTCACTAAAGATAGATTATAAACTTTCTAAAATGCAACTTTATGCCACTCCCTATAATACTATATAAAAGAAACAGGCATCCTGTTTTTTTTTTTCTGTTACTACTTGTTAATATGTTAGGTCTTATACACAATACACGTTATTTAACTTTCTTTCTAAGAGAGATCTACTACACTTAAGGAGAATTAAGAGAGTTTTACAAGCATTTCTTTCTTAAATTACCCTCATTCAAGAGTGTATCCTATACAACGCAAGGGGGCAGTATTTCTTTAAAAAAAATTCAGCAAGGTGGTCTACAATGGGAGCATCTTTTAATGATATGTCAAGATTAAAATAATTTAGCATCCATGTCAACTATAACTCGCAACCATTGGGGGGGGATCACAGTACTACATTTCTGGAAACACTTGAATAATTCCTAAAACAAGAGGGTCATGGGTTAACACAGATGAAGAGATGAAATGTCTGCCAACCAGACCAGAAAAAACAAATAGGTAGTTCTGGTCGCATTTACTTTAGCCGTATTCACGGTCAAGCAGGCTGGAGAGCCTATTGCCGTTTCAGCAGCAGCAGCAGCAACAATTAGTAGGGGCAAAAGAAACAAAATCAAGTGTGACTTCATCACCCTAATAGGGTCCATTAGGGAAATATCAAGTAAACTAAATAGCTGTTTCCTTGGAAACAGGCAGGAAAAAATTCTTCCAAAGGGCTCTCTACTCTATACTTAAAGAACTGACTTATATGAACTTCAGTTTAATAGATAGAAGTACCAGGGGTATATAGCCCAATGCTCCTTTTTATGGTGGGTCTAATGGCATTTAATCCGTGGGTCAAGTCGTGGGTNAGCAGGAATAACCTCTCTAATGGGCTGAAAAAGTAACATATAACATTACAGTACAGGCTGAAACTACTAATCGCTGAAATGATTCTAAATATAGGTCAGAAGACAGAACAGACCAGCCTCCTCAAGACAACATGATGTTATTACCACTTATTTAGTGCTCACTGTGCCAGGCTATCTTAAGTTTCATTTAGTTCATTTAATCTTCTCACTAAGACTATGATAGGTACAGGTACTGAGGCACAGGTTAAATAAATAGCAACGGTTGAGCTGGAGTCAAAACTAAACCCAGAAGGTCTAACTCCAGAGCATGTGCACTTCATCAGCACATGATACACTGCTTTTCACAAGGCTGAGCTCTGTGTGAGCATGGCAGCCTGGCTTTCAATCTTCCACTGACACTACACGTGTGAGGCTGGCAAAACTACATCATTTCTGGGCCTCAGTCCATGCTCTCCGCTCACCAACCACCCACCACCATCACCTCCATAAATAAAGGAACCAGACTAGGTAATGTACAAGGCCTTTTCTTGGCTCAGTAATTCATGACAATATTATGAAAGCAGCTATTGAGTTGATGCAAAGTGCAGGATCTTGTATTTTTAGATACGTGCCTTCTATGATCACTGATAGCCGCAAAGAAAACTTGCTTTTTTTCTTAATTTCTCAAAGGTAGACAAAAAAATCTCCAGTTGTTTAAATAAACCTAGGATTATCTACTATCTATTCCTTACCTACAAGCAGGTTTTTACATAGGGGGCTATATACAAGCACTGTATATCTATAATTAAATGGGGATTGGTGGGTACTCACATTAAGAATGTAAAAAAGCCACCAAATATGGAAGTTCTGGGCAGTAAACACAAATTTCATCTACTATATTTTACAACTTTGGCTTGAGCTGGCTCCAATCCTTTCACTGGGATTTAAACAATGTGACAACTTTGAGAAGCTTTGTAGCATAACATAACAGAAGTCACATGCAATTTCTGTTCACGTGTGATAAAGATTTTTATCTTTAAAGATTTTTTGACTCCAATTACTGACCTTTTCATTAAAATTTCCAGAAGTTTAATGCAAAACTGAGATCCTACTAGATAATATTACAATCATTTTAAGGAATCTCTAGATATTCCCATAGAATATCAACTCTGTTTCAAATTCATCAGACATTAAAATTGTTTCTTAAAAGCATAATTTCAAACTGGTCATTTTTATATTTGAAGGAATACTTCCTTCTTTTAATGCATTTTCAACTGTATCTTAAGTCCTTTGAGATTTTTAAATATGAAGTCAATTTATCTGTTATATTCCTGTTCAAGCTGATGTTGCCAGAGGCTTATTTTAGAAAAGACAAAGAAGAAGAAGGAGAAGAAAGAAAGAAAAAAGAACATTATTCTCAAATATATAAAAAGAAAATTAGAGCAAATAAGTATCCAAACTGCTAAAATTTCAGATTGAAAATAGATGCTAGAGGCTAAAAAAATCCAGGGAGTTTTTTTTTAATAAAAATTTTAAATTTTTAGTAATTGGTGCTCTATTTATTTATGAAATAACAATATCATTCTGGCAAACTGTGTACTTTCTGATCATGAATTAACTTTGGCCTTTCCCTCCATAATGTAACTGTTCTGGAGACAACTATAAATTTTGGGAAATAAGCTCCATCAAAGTTGAATAGTCCTCCTTTTCTAGCTTCTTAATAATTCACTTCTTGTTGTCTGGTACATACACAAACCAGAAACTCAGTAAAAACTAGTCCTATCTGATAGTTCTAAGGACTAAAAATACTCCATCAGAAGCCATGCAAGACCAATAGACTTTGCCATTCAGCTTATGGTGTATTTTCCCACCTGGAAGTAAAAAAGTGGACACGAGATCTATGATATAAAAATTGAAAGAACTCTAATGACTATGAGAATCTTCAGATAACCCTACAAATGTTAGGGATAGTGAACATGATTATAATCATCTTAAAGATTTACATATGTATCGATGTCTTTATTTTTTTAAGAATGGCACGGAACTAAAAAAGAGTTAAAATATTCACGGAATACTTCTCTGAAATCCACTCAAGCCTAATTGTTCTCAAAAGGCACATTAGATCAGACCAAAAAGCTTTTCCCAAAGTCATAAACTAAACTAGAAAACAGGATTCCAGACAGTAATAACATAATGAGCAAACTAGCTCTATTTGTGCCAAAATTAATTGAAAAAGTTGTTTGAATTAATTCTTAGTTTGATTTAAGCTACATTTAAACAAACAAACAGCAAAACTATATAGGCAAGAGTATTCAACTTTAATAAACTTCAAAAGCCATTTTGAATTTTATTACCTTATTCTCATCTTGTAGATTATGCTATATTTTTTCCTAAGGTGTCATGTTTGAAACGAAATAAGGAAACTAACATTTATTATGTTCCAGCAAAGGGCCTTTGGAAACTGTGAATTTTCTCATTTAACCCTCATAACTTCCCTGGAAGGAACACATCATTTTCCAGAGATTTCAAATGAGGGCCTCGAAAAGAATGATACTATTTACTGATATGCCTAAAAACACTAACCTGGGAGCAACGATCTTTCCATAGCATATGTCTAAGTTCTTATGTAGAAAAACATCTAAACCAAGTGATTAATTTGGACTTTAGAAGCCATAAGATTGGTCAACGAGAGCTTGCGGCTATTCAACAAATGTATACTGAGGGCCCAAAGAGGCCTTGGCTAAGAACTGGGACTAGAGGTAACAAAGGCCCTGCCCTTAAGGGGCTTATACCACAGGACACATACAGAGACTTATTTCAGAGTTAAGCACTTACTTAGCTTTCCATAAACATCTGGTCCCATTAAGGTTCTCTTTCTCACCCAAATTCCTCCCAAGTGCCTTCTAATTATAGTTAACTAGAACAGATCCCAGCCATGCTTTTGGACTTTGACGACATCTTCTAAATCTCTTCCATACCAGTATAAACCAGCCTCTCTCTGAGCACAGTGCCATTTTTTAATGACTGCAGCAGCTCTTGGACCTCTTCCCCAATTAAAGGATGGCAGCATCCAGCTATATGAAACTGAGGCTTTCAGGACTAACGGCAAGAAAGCTCATGCTGCTGCTGGTACTATACACAACTTGGAGACTCTGTGTAACAGTGGCTCTACGGTATCATTTGAGGGATATCAGAATTAGTTCCTCTCCAGTTCCCAATGAGCTCCTTTATTTGCTTTTAACAGTTCTGGCAAATGTAACTGCAGTCATTCCTTTCACTAGATCTAGGACAGAAATGCCAAATACATGGAAAGTGTGGTTACTCTTTCCACCAGTGCCACAGTAGGCATCAGTTGTCAATCACGACACCTTCTCCAGGTAAGTGAGGACACTACCTTAGGGTCCTTCCCAAAACAGCACTACAATCCATCTATTGAAGGACGCTCGCAGGCCCATCTCTTATCCAGAGAGTGTTTCTAGGTGCCACTTATTTACCAACCCTGGCAGAAAAAGCACTCTTAAATGCAAATATGCAAATTCAAAAGGGAATTGCCATAATAGATTCCAATAGTTTCTGTCACCAGTTAAAGAAAGAGGTCTCTGCTCCAGCTGATTCCAGACTGACCTACACAATAAATAGAGATCTGAAATGCATTCCCAGACCAGGTCTATGCCTTCTACTCACACAGCCATAACTCCAATCTAACTTAAAAATACCTAATTCAGGGGCGCCTGGGTGGCTCAGTCAGTAAGCATCTGCCTTCGGCTCAGGTCATGATCCCAGCATTCTGGGATCAAGCCCTGCATCGGGCTCCCTGCTCAGCAGGAAGCCTGCTTCTCCCTCTCCCACCCCCCTGCTTGTGTTACATCTCTCGCTGCCACTCTTTCTGTCAAATAAATAAATAAAATCTTTTTTAAAAAGTACCTAATTCAGGGCCGCCTGGGTGGCTCAGTCAGTTAAGCATCTGTCTCCGGCTCAGGTCATGATCCCAGAGACCAAGGATCAAGCCCTGCATCGGGCTCCCTGCTCACCAGGGAGCCTGCTTCTCCCTCTGCCCCCCACTATACTCATGCTTGCGAGCATGCTCTTTTTCTCTCTCTTTCAAATGAATAATAAAATCTTTTAAAAAAATCATAATTCAGAAGGTTAGTGTGAGGACTGGTCCTGGGGCAGCTTTGGGGGGACAAAGGTCAATGCTAGAAAAAATTCCAGAGAGAACAGTGGGGGACCTGCTATTTTTTCATGCCACTTATCATGTTATATTAAACTATAAGATTTATCTGTTTAGTATTATGCAGGAAATTGTTCACAAAGAAGGTCTGATGTTATTGTTCTTTAAAAAGACCCGCTTGGGGGGCTGGCCCTTGGCTGGGCCTGGTAAGTTGGATTTTGGAATGTACCCTATTTTACTTACTAATAAGGTTGATTTGTATGCTGGGGGTACTGAGCTCTGCTCTACTTGCCTAGGCTATTTATGAAAACAGTGTGATTTAAACTGATGAACAACTGCTTTCCTTCTGAGAGTCTGGAATTTTGGTAATGTGTGGCTGACTGCATATGGCCCATAATAAAAACTTTGGACTCTTGAGTCTCAAGTGAGCTTCTCTGGGCAGAAAACAAAGCCATTGCTCATGTGTTACTGCATTTCATTGCTGGAAGAAGAAGTACTCTGTGACATGCCAGCCCGTGGGACAGAGAACTTCGGAAGGCTATGCTGGAATTCTCCAGACTCTGCCCAATGTGTCTTTTCCCTTGCATATTCTGACTTGTATACATAGTTGTGACTACAACTACCTCTGAGTCCTGTGAGTCTTTCTAGCAAGTCACTGAACATGTGAATGATTGTGTGACCTTCAAAAAATTATGTTCCTCACTAATGTTTCCTCCCCCATTAGAATGTAAGCTTCCTAAAGCCAGGGATTTTAAACTCCCTTTAGCTCATGTATCAATATAGAATCTCTTAGCCCACTGATATATCCTCACTGATATAGCCTAGAACAATGCCTGCCACATAATGTATGTTCAATACATTTTTGATGAATGAATAATAAAGTAAATATTATCCTATGAAACAGATTTTTTAATCAATAATTAAAATATCAATTGATAATCCCAAAGATCTTTAAAAGAACATTGTTTCTATAAAGAGAGAACACTGCTATCAGGAAAAATTCCTTTTAAATGAAAGGCAAGAGCTGA
Organism: Ursus maritimus; assembly: GCF_017311325.1. NCBI lineage: Eukaryota > Metazoa > Chordata > Mammalia > Carnivora > Ursidae > Ursus > Ursus maritimus. Next base: position 51,667,538 of record NW_024423343.1, read on the forward strand.
ATTATAAGTATTATAGTTACAGCAAAAGCAGATTACATACTTCAGAAATACCATAAACATTAATGAGACCAGCTAGAGAAATTCTCCTAAACTCAGAAGAAAAGGGTAAAGAGATAAACATAAAAATAAAAATAAGTATATTTCAAAATCAAAATTATAAACATCCAACAAGGAGAAATCAAGTTATCCCCACTAGACAAAGACAGTAGACTCACAATAAGTGATTGTTGAATGAATTGAATGAAATAGGAAAAAATCATATCGGTATTAGTATATCCTTTGCAAATATAAAAACAACTGAAACACTTTAGAATAAAAGATAGTAACATAAGAATTCAACAGACCGGTGAGAGAGTATATGTGGAGACAACAAAAAGACCTTCCCAGATACTCCTTAATATGGAACATATAACAATTATGAATTCTTCCTAACATTTACTCAAGGAAATACTCTGGCTGACTGAGAAATTAATTAAATAACAAATCCATGTGACAAAATAACCAGCATTATATGAAACCATGAAATAATAAAAACCTTTCTATTAAAGTAAGAATCAAAATAGGGATTTAACTGGCATAACTATTTAATATGGTTTGATCAGGCTTTCTTCTAACTTTTGTAGGTTCTGGGACAAGTGAACAAAATGAGGCCCATGTACTATATTACTAAACAATTAGAAGTTAAAAATCAAGCTGTCAGGATACAAAATCAATATACAAAAATCTGTTGCATTTTTACACACTAATAAGAAACTCTCAAAAAGAGAAATTGAGAAAACAATCCCATTTACAATTACATGAAAAAGAATAAATACGTAGGAATAAATTTAACCAAGGAGGTAAAGACCCATGCACTGAAAACTATAAGACACTGATGAAATAAATTGAAGAAGACATAAATAAATGGAAAGATATTCAATGTTCATGAATTTAAAAATCAGTGTTATCAAAGTGCCTATACTACTAAAAGAAATCTATAGATTCATTGCAATCCCTATCAAAATTCCACTGACATTTTCCACAAAAATAGAACAAACAATCCTAAAATTTGTATGGAACCATAAAAGACCCTCAATAGCCAAAGCAATCTTGAGAAAGAACAACCAAACTGGAGGCATCATGCTCCCTGACTTCAAGCCATATTACAAAACTATAGTAACCCAAACAGTATGGTACTGGAACAGAATATAGAACACAGAAATAAAACCACACATATATGATCAATTAATTCACAACAATAAAGGACCCAAGAATATACAATAGGGAAAGAACAGTCTCTTCAATCATGGTGTTGGGAAAACTGTAGCCACATGCAAAACAATGAAACTGGACCACTATTTTATACCATATTCAAAAATCAACTCAAAACAAATTAAAGATGTGAATACAAGAACTGAAACCATATAACCCCTAGGAAAAAAATGAAGGCAGTATGGTCCTTGACATCAGTCTTAGTGGTGATTTTTTGGATTAGACACCAAAAGCAAAGTCAACAAAAGCAAAAATAAACAAGTGGGACTACATCAAACTATAATGTTTTTTTCATAGCAAAAGAAACCATCATCAGGGAAGTTCAAATCAAAACCACAATGAGGTATCACTTCACACTCGTTAGAATGATTATTATCAAAAAGACTAGAAATAAGAAGTGTTGCTAAGAATGTGGACAAAAGGGAACCTTTGTGCACTGTTGAAAATATAAATTGGTGCAGCCACCATGGAAAACAGTACTGAGGTTCCTCAAAAAATTAAAAATTGAACTACCATATGATCTAGCAATTCTATTTCTGGTTACTTATCCAAAGAAAACAAAAACACTAACTCAAAAAGATATATGCACCCCCATGTTCACTGTATCATTATTTACAATAGCCAAGATATGGAAACAACTGGAGTGTCCTTGATGAATTAATAGACACAGAGAATGTGGTGTACATATATAATAGAATATTATTCAGCCATAATAAAAGGAAATCTTGCCATTTGTAACAACACAGGTTAAACTTGAGGGCACTGAGCTAAGTGAACTATGTCAGACTGAAAAAGATAAATACCATACAATCTCATATATGTAATCTTAAAAAGAACCATAGATACAGAGAATAGATTGTGGCTGCCAGAGGTTGGGGTCAGGGGTTGGGCAAAATGGGTCAAGGAGGTCAAAAGACACCAACTTCTAGTTATAAAATAAGTTATGTTATATTGTAAGTTATAAGCCATGGAGCTGTAATGTACAGCATGGTGACTATAGTTAATAACACTGTATTGCACATTTGAAAGTTGCTATGAGAGTAGATCTTAGAAGTTCTCACACACACAAAAAATTTTGTAACTATTTATGGAGACAGGTGTTATCTAGATTTATTGTAGTGATCATTTCATAATATAAAAATATCAAATCATGTTGTACATCTGAAACTAATGTAACGTTATATGCCAATTATATTGACTTTTTTAATTAAAAAATCAAAATCAGGCCCAAAAGCTGGTAATTAAAATATGTTCTTTCTCATAACTTGATAAATACACGTCTCCAAGTAGTGAGGTCCCCCACCATCTTAGGGTGCTTCCCAACAGAGCATTACAGTCATGTATTGAAGGGGACTCACAAGTACATTCATAATCTAGGTTCTGTTTCTTGGTTTCACCTACTTATCATTCCTAATAACAAAAAAAAGTTTAAAGGATTAAAAGGTCATCAAAATATCAAAGATGTCTAGATTTAACTAAGTGTACCTATCTTAGTATTCTGTTGATGGGATATAGACATATGAGTAATAAAAATATAAACAGATTATAAATCATTACAGATTTATTCCATAAATTCATTCTTGGTTAATTTCAATGAAATCAATAATTAGGCTCTTACGGTCCAGACTTTAACGTATCTTGTGTTCTATTAACAGTAACTCCAAATTAGACAACCTTCCCTGAATCATCGTATATCTCTGATTAATTTTTGGACAATTTCAATTTGGAGAAACTTCATTTTGCTATGACAGCAGCAACCAAAAGCACAGTAAAACATCTTAAAGCAATGCTTGGATTCACAAATGTCCATGAATTCTCTATATTATGTTCAAACATTATAATGGGTCACATATTATAAACTATCATTACAGAATATATTACAAAATATTTACTTTCATTGTCAGTTTATAGCATCTACATTAAAATTTTCACCATCACTGAAGCAACATCGGATCCATATAATAAAGAATTGTATTAGTTTTCATACATTATACGTAGATCTACATGTATTGCAAAATTTAAAGTAACAATTGTTTAATATTGCAAAATGTTCCTCAGTTGCCAAGTTCAACTGTAGCAGAAGTGATAATTCATAAGCACTCTAAAACTGAATTAGAACATAAAGTGAAGCAAGAAAATGGATGCACACAAAATTCTATTATACCCATGCTATATGACAGAAAGGATTTTTTTGAGTTAATGAATATGTCTTTTCCATGACCCAAGCCTTTCCATTGTTCAAAGACTTCTTGTGTTCCAAAATAGGGTCCATCACCAATGTCAGCAGTGGTTCAATCCACAAACCTTCACAGTAGCACAATCTCCAGAACTTTTTATCAGCTTTTGTTTCAAGGGCAATGAGCAAGAGTCGGGGAGAAGCATTTCTCTAGAGCCTGAACAATGTTAGTCAGAAAAATAAATGTTTAAGATTACAGGTTGTACTGTATCAGCATTGAGTACAGAATCTCACATGGCAGTGACACTGGTAAGTTCTTTAATAAATTTATTTTTGTGTATTCTTGAGATTCATGGAGGCCTAGGAAGTGAATCTCAAATATAGCACCTCCTTAGCAGGTGCTAACCAGTGTATCTAGACTTAAAAACTGTATGTTTTAAATTTTGGAAAGAAGAAAGTGAAACTCTCAATGTCTGCACATGATTATTTGTCTACAAAATACAATTGTGCTGATGGAAGGGCTATGAGAACTAATTATTTCAATAACCTGTTTTGAAAAGTGCTACATAAATACTAACAACAATCAACAACAACAAACAACAACAAAAAAGGGGGGGAATGCCATTCACAAAAGCAGTGAAGACAATGAAACCTCATTAATACATGTGAATAATATGAAGAGAGTTATATGAACAAAACTATAAAACACATCACAGAATCCAAATGGTATAAACAGGGACTTGAATGAATAGAGAGATAAACCACATTCTTCAATAGTGCACTGGATCACTACATTTTCAACTTGGTTAAGCTAAAGCTATGTTCCTAGATTCCTCCTTTCTGTATGCTTCTGACCAAAAGAATTGACCAAAAGAAATATCTGAACAGTATTTGGGAGGTAGAAGTGAAGTAGCAGCCGTTGCTCTTTGAAACTGAAAATAGTAATGTGCAGTGACAGGTACAGAGGTTTCAATGAGTGCCAGCTTGTCTCCCTCTCTTTTGCACCAAGTCCAGCACTTTCTCCTGACTGCTGCCATGCTAATCAACACTGGTTCTGGCTCATTACCAGACACCATCGAACTCTCCCCTCCCTGAATGGGTATGTTACGCCTTCCATCAAGAAGTAGAAATTTTTCTGCACTCTTTGAAACTGGACTAAATATGTAACTTAAGGACTATTAGAATGCTGTGGAAGTGATGTTTGCAGCCTTAAGTCCAGGCTTTAAGACAGCATGGCTCCCATCTTTGCAGTTTTAGAAGCATGCTGCCATGCTAGAAGGGAAGTTGGAACTAGCTAGCTGGAGAGGAAGGCCATGTGGACAAGACCTAAGGCACCTAAGCAACAGTGAGCACTAAGGCTCCAAACACGTGAGACGGACCTTCTAGCCCAAATGCAGCAGAGCTCCCAGTTGAATATGATGACACGGGCAACCTCAGCCTACACCACATGGAGCAGAAGAACTGCCCAACTCTGCCTAGTGAACCCACTGAATTGTGAGAAATAATTGGTCTTGTTTTAAACTGCTAAATTTTCACCAAAAACCATACGTTATCTTGGAATTAACTTAACCAGAGACGTAAAGGACCTATATTCTAGAAACTATAAATCACTCTTGAAAGACATTGAGGAAGACATACAAAGATGGAAAGATATTCCATGCTCATGGATCGGGAGAATTAACATAGTTAAACTAGAATTCAGTTCTGCAAAGGGAGTGATTTAAACAGTCCTTGGTTAAGTAGATTCATGTTTTATCCTGGAGTATTACTCTAAAATCTTCATGTTGGTCCTTGAAGATCTATTTTCATAATATACGTAGTGTATTAAAAATGTAAGTTCTCAAATGTAAAACCAACTCTAAACAAAGCCAATACACTTTACCATGATTGAATAATTACCAAGTATCAGATGTCTGTTGCACAGTTTTATTCTTCCTGTGTTAGTCTGTTAGGGCTGCCATAACAAAATTATCACAGACCAGGTGGTTTAAAGGATGGAAAGATATTCCATGCTCATGGATCGGAAGAATTAACATAGTTAAAATGTCCATGCTACCCAGAGCAATCTACACTTTCAATGCTATCCCAATCAAAATACCGAGGACATTTTTCAAAGAACTGGAACAAACAGTCCTTAAATTTGTATGGAAACAGAAAAGGCCCCGAATCTCCAAGGAACTGTTGAAAAGGAAAAACAAAGCTGGGGGCATCACAATGCCGGATTTCGAGCTGTACTACAAAGCTGTGATCACAAAGACAGCATGGTACTGGCACAAAAACAGACACATAGACCAATGGAACAGAATAGAGAGCCCAGAAATGGACCCTCGGCTCTTTGGGCAACTAATATTTGATAAAGCAGGAAAAAACATCCGGTGGGAAAAAGACAGTCTCTTCAATAAATGGTGCTGGGAAAATTGGACAGCTACATGCAAAAGAATGAAACTTGACCACTCTCTCACACCATACACAAAAATAAACTCCAAATGGATGAAAGACCTCGATGTGAGACAGGAATCCATCAAAATTCTAGAGGAGAACATAGGCAGCAACCTCTACGACATCGGCCAAAGCAATCTTTTTCATGACACATCCCCAAAGGCAAGAGAAACAAAAGATAAAATGAATTTATGGGACTTCATCAAGATTAAAAGTTTCTGCACAGCCAAGGAAACAGTCAGAAAAACTAAGAGGCAGCCCACGGAATGGGAGAATATATTTGCAAATGACACTACAGATAAAGGACTGGTATCCAAGATCTACAAAGAACTTCTCAAACTCAATACACGAGAAACAAATAAACAAATCAAAAAATGGGCAGAAGATATGAACAGACACTTTTCCAATGAAGACATACAAATGGCTAACAGACACATGAAAAAATGTTCAAAATCATTAGCCATCAAGGAAATTCAAATCAAAACCACACTGAGATACCACCTTACGCCAGTTAGAATGGCAAAAATAGACAAGGCAAGAAACAACAATTGTTGGAGAGGATGTGGAGAAAGGGGATCCCTCCTACATTGTTGGTGGGAATGCAAGTTGGTACAGCTACTCTGGAAAACAGTGTGGAGGTCCCTTAAAAAGGGGGGGTGGGGGAATGGGATAGACCGGTGATGGGTAGTAAGGAGGGCACGTATTGCATGGTGCACTGGGTGTTATACACAACTAATGAATCATAGAGCCTTACATTGGAAACTGGGGATGTACTGTATGGTGACTAATATAATATAATAAAAAATCATTAAAAAAAAATAAACTGCTAAATTTTATGGTGGCTTGTTTCACAGCAATGGGTAACTGAAACAGAGGGAAAATAATGCTGTAAATATGACAGTACCATTCTTTCCCCCTAACCTCCTTTGGGTCTTAAACAAAGCATGCTAAAGGTCATCTGTAAGAACATTCAGCAGTCATAGCCAACAATTTTTTGAAAAGTAAAATAATGAGGGCATATTTGCCCTAACAAACATTAAAACATTTTTAAACTTGAGTAATCAGAAAAAGGATAGCAGCTATCATTTACTGAATGTTTACCATGTCTTAGACATAGTTTAAAGTACTGCCATGGCAAATAAATAATGCTATTATACTTCTTGCTTCCAGATGAAAATATGAAAGTAATTTTTCTAAGCTTTTATATTAATAATTGTAGGACATCAATGATAAACCAGAATAACAGGAAAGACACTCAATAAAACTACAAATGTAGTAACTTAGGCCAAGTCAGACTGTCAGAGTTCATTACGATAAATCAAGTATTAAGAACATTGGGCCTGTCCATGCATTGTACTAAATAAATAATCATCAGAACTAAAGAGCCCTCAGCCTTCTGAAAAGTTTCCTGAGGGATCTAAGACAACCATAATTCTCACCTAAGGCAAAAAGATCAGGAGAAAAGAATGAAAAGTCCATGATTTCAGCCACTCTGTCATCTTGCTCTGTACAACAGGGTGTAGCAGGAAGAGAATCATCAGGCGAGGAAAAAGTAAGGTCTCGGCTCAGCATATAACTTTGCTTTGGGAGGAAAGCCCATCCCTCATGCCAAAGAGCAAATTTCCTCCATTCATAAATTAAAACTGAAAAAACCCTTTGAGATCAAAGAGCAATTCATTCATTTTGCAGACGAAGGAACTGATGCCCAGTGGGTAATGCGATTTGCTCTGAGTCATTTACTGGTGCCAGAGCTGTCCCCCAGATTCCAATGCCCACTCTACTCCAGAGTAATTCTTTCTCTGTACCTTTTCAACACTAAACCCACTTAGAAGCACCCTCTCCAGCTCCAACCACTTCACTTTTATGAACTGACAGTAATTTAAACAGGGAAGAGAGCAAAGGCAGTGGCTGTCTTGTTCACTCTGTGTCTCAGCACCTGGCTCTCCTCCTCTCCATAGAACACACTCAAAGAGCATTGATGGAGCAAAGGAAGTGAAATGCCAACAGTTATATTCAATTCTCCTCAGCAAAGGCAAGCTCTTTATAAAACTAAATTTTTGAATAGGTCAATCATCTGTTAACATGCAAGTATTGATTTCTAGCTATGTTAATAAACTGTAAGACAAAATAATGTTATTCTATGAAAGTAAAGATTTGTTTTTCCAGCATAATTATGATTTTGCTTTCATAATAATGGTCATTAAATAGGATGAGTTGCTTCTTTTCATTTATCACCAAGAGGACAAGATGTTTACTTATAAGTAATGATTAGAATGCTCTGAGGTGGGCAGGCTGCACTTGGCTTCAAGTGCCATTTCATCTGCAGGAATAGGACTCTGGGTTCATGAAGCCGCATTAAAACCATATGTTTCTTTATTTAAAGACAACCGTTCACAAAATTCAAAGGTGATCAGAATGTATTACTGGTGAAAGGGTGCTTCAGGATCACAGGGTTTTACAATATCCTAAACAAAATCCTCCCTGAAGCCTTCAGACTGGTCGAAATACATGCCATGTCATAATATTTTCTTCTTTAAATCATTCTCATGTTTTCAGAAATTGTTCTGTCCTCAGCATCTCTGTGTCATTACACTAGAAAGTCTTGTGTGTTCCCTAATGCGCCTCAGCGTTCTTGGCAGAGACCACCTATCTGTGTTTCTCCTCAGTGGCACACAATTTGGCTGGAAAAGTTCCTGCTATTCAGGACTGTTTCATCAACACCTGGGCCCTGCCCTCCTCCCAGCACACCACAGCGTGGCACTCTCTCATGTAGCAAGTTAGGGCCATTTTTTCCCATTTCTCAGAGATTATTGTCCTTCATCTGATGTCTTGAAAACCACTGTTTCATGTATTTTGTCCAGTTTTATTGTTTGCTTCAGGTAAATCAAAAGTCAGCAATCGGCTATTTTTTAAGCTTAATGTGCATGCGGATATCATTCTTTTTTTTTTTTTTTTAACAAGATGTAGGCTTTAATGGAGATAAGAAAGAAAGGGGACATGAGACACCAAGAGTATCTGAGGGGAGAAAGGTTTAGGGAGTGGAAACAAAGAACAGGAAAGGCATCAGACACTACTCTACTCTACCTTCCAATTTTTTCTAGGTATGGCCCAGGAAAAGAGAGTTCAAAAGCACTGGACTCTAGGGTTGTGTCTAGGGTTATATATATGATACAGCACTTACGACAATAAGAAAGCAATTCTTCACTCACTAAGACTACCTGTCCTATGTGACACAAATAAGCAGCTTACTAAAGCCATCTTCTCTATGACTGGTGCTCTGTAAATTGTCCTTGGTCTACACTTGCTGATGAGCAGCTCTCTGCAAGGTGTCCAAACTCTAATGTGGAGATAAAGTTATCATCAGCTCCCAAAATAGAAAAAACTAGAAACACCTGTGTTCTGCATATTAACCTCCACCATACCCCTCAGTCTCCTTCAAGGTCACAGATCATGTAATAGCCATCTGACTGACCAAAAGCAATCCCTGACATGTGACTGTCATTCTAACATACACGACGCCTTACAGCCCATCCTCTTCAATAATGAAACAGGTATGTGGATGAGTTTGAGCAAACTCAGCAGTTTCAAAAGTAGATTCTTTCAGTGCAGTGATCAGATGGGACACTTAAGTTTTTTAGTTGAGTGCAATATCCCAATAATAAGAAACACGGTATTACTTGCACATTCAGTAAAGTTTTCTCCATAAGGGTACTAGGACCTTGGCCTAAATTTATTGGCAGGCTAGATGTAAAACTATTAGTAAAATAATAGTTACTGATTAATGCCAATGAGGAGATGTGAGTCTTCTCTAGTGGCTGCCCATGGATAAAATGAACTGGTCCATATCTTTTTATTTGAATAAAAACAAGCTTTCTGTCATCTGAATGTTAATCCATGCAGTCTCACAGATGTTATGTGAATGAACGGAAACTGCCAGCATGGCTCCATTTAAACAGCATGTTGCTTGGACTTTTCTGCATGACAGAGCAGGGCTGAAATGTAGCAGGTGTGGCTATGCCAGATGACACACTGAATCAGGCCACGCTCAGGGGGATGGATGAGTCTGATGATGCAAGCCATTAACAGGAAGGAAAAAATACCAAATAATAAATGTGTTCTTAAAACAGCCTCAACCACTAACTTGGAAGAGAAAAAATACGGTCATGCTTAACAACTGGGTTGATTCAGAGAGTCTGCTAGGAAACCACATAATACAACAGGCTCTAATCTGCCCTTGGCCCATGGAGAACAGCAGTGTTTAAGATACCATTTCTATACAAAGTGGCTTTATGTGTGGCCTTCTATGTAAAGGGTAAATGTTATTTACAGTAACAGTAACAGTAAATGTATTGTTACTGCAATATCTTCCATATACTTCAGTCCAAGTTCATGTCCAGAAATAAAATGTACAGGCACCATGAACTCTATCTCACATTTTTAGCCATACTCAAACTACAGTCTCTGATTGTCAGTCACAGGTTTTAGCTCTAAAAATTCCTAAGGTAATTACAAACAAGGCATGAAGTACAAAAAGAACCTCCTTGATGCTTGCAAATTTAATCTGTTGCAGAATGTTTGCCATTTGGCAAGCATAAGCCCTTAGCTCCAGTGGGCCATCCAAGTAGCATATAGTATTCAAATCCCTACTGGGTTCACCCAGGCTAGAAGATTTGCCTCAATTTCGGGCTTAGTACTATAGTTCTATTAGGGCTGTCCTATTTAGTGAGGATTCTGAGCCTGGTTAACTATTTGAAACTGTTCATTTATGGAGAGCTGAAACCCTGCCCCCTCTGTTCTCAGCTGTACTCTGGAGTGTGGTTTGGCATAATGTGATGATCTGGAGAACTCATTCTGATGCTTCCTGAGCTTCACATGTCAGCACTGCCTAAATCCTTCTACTGCTATCTACCATCTTCCAAACTGGACCACCACTGAGCCAAAGTTTACACCGGGGATCAGACTGCTAACTACCCAACTCAAAGTAAATCTTAGAGCAAAGACTGTTCTCTCTAGATCCACAGAACTCTGGATGATTCATGGACAAGATTTCAAACAATCTATGAACCCTCAACATTAATTTTATATACAGTTTTGGGTATACGCAAATGAATTTCATCAGTTTCAAAGGATCCATAGCTCCAAGAGGTTTAAGAGCCATCATCTAGGAGAGAGACCTGTTTTTCCTGTCCAGGTTCCTCCTTGTCTTAGTTTCTTCTCCTTACTGATAAGCACAACTAAATTCTTTTTTTTTTTTTAAGATTTTATTTATTTATTTATTTGAGAGAGAGAGAGAGAACAAGCCGGGGGAGCAGCAGGCAGAGGGAGAAGCAGGCTCCCTGCTTAGCAGTGAGCCCAAAGAGGGACTTGATCCCAGGACCCTGGGATCATGACCTGAGCCTAAGGCAGATACTTAACTGACTGAGCTGCCCAGAACACCCACCACTGAAATTCTAAAAAGTACAATGAGCTACACAGAATTATAACAACTATAGAGCAGGTTTTATAGGTCAATTATATAATTCCAAAATGTCCCCTTTACTCCAATTTCTTCTTCACATTTCCTACTTGCAATTAAGAAAATCAGCAACTGCTATTACTTAATGATACAATATCCTAAAACAGCTCCTTAATAGACACTTAATTGATCTTCATCCACTTAAAACATTTGCTTTCAAATTGCACAGGATGCTAGCGAAAGGTATCAATTTCCAAGAATATTCTCTGCCACAAGTTTTGTTTCTTTTCCTTTGCTTTGCTGTTCCTGCTGTTTTGATTAAGCTATTATCATAGTTTCTAGGGGAAAAATATCCAAACTCAATTGTAGTCGACATTGAAGATTTTACGCATGCCAATTAGCTTTATTTGAATAGCCATTCTCATACTTAACATTGTAATCTTCAGAAACTAAAGTTCTCCTATCAAATTACAATTCATAACTTTTCTCACTTCTTACTGATTTCTCTTTCCTTCCATCTTTTAATTGTAGTAAAACACATAACATTTACCATCGTAACCATTTTTCAGTTCTTATTCATTTCTGTAGACTATCATTCACAAGACAACACTTTTTTTTATTAAATTTCATTTTCATTCCAAACACTAACTTTTTTGATTTATTTTTATCAGATATTTTTCTTCAATCTATGTCTATCTCTCTCCCAACTCCTCCCCAGAAATGAAGTTAAGACAGCTCACTGGTAGGTTGATTCTGCAGGAAAATTAACAATAAAAGAAAGACTCCTCTTCTTGGACCCTTCTATGTTGTCTTTTTTTTTCTTTTAGTTTTTGATTCTTTATAGCCAAATAGTCACACTATTCACAGAAACTACCAATAAAAAGCCAACAGCAAAGAGAAAATAGAATACATTGCCAGGTATGGAAAGAATGAGGTCAAAGCCAGAAATTCCTTACAGTAATACTTTTGCTTCATTATATCAAAAATTATAGGCAATGTTTGTGAATAAATTAAATTTAAAATTACAACTTTCAACAAATGAATTCTTTTGTTTCAACAAATGAATTCTCAACTAAACAGCTGAGCTATTTAAGTTTTTATTTAAATTCTAGTTAGTTAACACATGGTGTAATACTAGTTTCAGAAGTAGAATTTAGTGATTCATCATCTAACACCCAGTGTTCATCACAACAAATGCCCTCCTTAATCCCGATCACACATTTAGCCCATCCCCCACCCACCACCCCTCCAGCAACCCTCAATTTGTTCTCTATAGTGAAGTTTCTCTTATGGTTTACCTTCCTCTCTTTTTTTATTTTCCTCCTTCCCCCATGTTCATCTGTTTTGTTTGTTAAATTTCACATGAGTGACATCATATGGTATTTGTCATTCTCTAACAGACTTGTTTCACTTAGCATAATACACTCTAGCTCCATTCACATCATTGCAAATGGCAAGATTTCATTCTTTTTGATATCTGAGTAATATGCCACAATTTCTTTTTCCATTCATTCCTCAATGGACACTTGGGCTCTTTCCATAATTTGGGTATTGTAGATAATGCTGCTATAAACATAGGGGTGCATATATCCCATCGAATCAGTACTTTTTTATTCTTTGGGTAAATACTTAGCAGTGTAATTTCTGGGTTGCAGGATAGTTCTATTTTTAACTTTTATGTGGGTGTACGTATGTGTCAGAATTTGCTCTATTTTGTTGTTATTGATTTTTCAAAAGAACAATAAATATATACATGTGTATATATATATACATTCCTGTAGGCAACTGCTTTCAGCATTTCAGCATGAACACTGCCAGTATGGAGCAAAATGAAGAACTGTGTATTAAAAAGGTAAACAACGATGGAGAATACAATCTATGAAGCTAGCTTCAGAAATGAATTAAAAAAATAAAAATAAAAACATTTACAGAGCTTTGGAGAAGCCCCTTCCCCTTTCTCCTAAGATTTAGTCATAATAGGCCTCACCCTACCAAACTCCTAGGAAGAAGTAAAAACACATCTCCCCATATTTCATTTCCAGCTACGGGATCGTAATCAGGATCATGAATGTCTTCAGGATTGGGCAGCCAATATAAATAACTGAAACTGTTGTATATTTAGTAACAGGCACTGGTGGCGTCAGTGGTAAACTGAAGACTCCACACCTGAAAGCCTTCAAATTAAAGAAGGGAAGGAAGGAAGGAAGGAAGGAAGGAAGGCAGGCACCCGGCCAACCCATATTTGCCAAACAAAACATACCAACAGAGTAGACTCGCCTGTGGTTCCATTCATTTGTTCCCCAAGACCTCATCACACCCCAAATCCAAGTTTTGGATGCAGTTCTCATGGCCTGGGGAGGGGCTCCAACAGAACATGGCCTGGTGGAGTTCTTAAGAACTGGAATAATGATACATAAGGCCATCGTCTTGGTGAGCACCCTGTCACCCCTTCCTTATCTCCTGAAAGCCTCAAGAATTAGCCAAGTTACTTCTACTTTTGGTACTATGTCTTTTGTTTCTGCCTCAGGTTTTTCTCTGGCCAAATGAGAGAAACAGCAATCTCACAGCATTTACCCTTTTCTCTTGGTCTTAAAGCAGGCTTAGAACTATTTTTTGTGGCTTTTCTCACAGTTTTAATAGTTAAAGATAAAATGTGATTTAAAGATAAAATGTGACTTACATAATGCATATGTATATCAAATAACTGTAATGTACACTTCAAATAACTTAAAATTTTATTTGTCAATTATACTGTAATAAAGCTAAAAAATAATAAATGAATAAATCAAAATGTGACTTAAAAGACTGCTTGCTACATACCTAGTTTGTTTTTTTCTAATTTTTCTGCTTCAATGCTAGTAGAAAAGATGAAGAGGACATAGGTGGTAAGGGCAGGGTTATGCAGTAAAATATGCCTTATGTTCAGAAGAATCTTAAAGCATTTCATAAGAGCATATGGGACATAGTCTCTTGGTAAGAAGCTAAATGGGGAAAGGGGTAGGTTTTGAGAAATGAAGGGAAACATTCCAACAATCTGAACCAGTCCTGGGGCTAAAAGAGAACAAGGGTAAGAAAGGAAACAGCAGCTACTTTAGTGGCTTATAGGCTTACTCTTTTCCTACCTCTGTTCAACCTTTTTCCTCTTGCTTCCATAGAATCTACATTAAAACATAGTGAGAAAATGAGCAATGGAAGAGATGCTTTTGAAAAAGCAAGAGAAAAAGAAAGACACAGGATGAGACAATCCTAGGCTGGAGTAGATAGAAGGAAGGGGGTGGCCTGAGCCCAGGGGACTCTGTCTGTATAGCCAATCTCAGGAATGGGAAGGAGATCCATCCTCAGTTTGGGCCAACATCCAGTGTTGGCGATACCAGCCACGCAAATCCTTCCATCTTTCACCTGTACTTAGGGCAGGCACACCACAAACATAATAGCAACAATGTGAGCTAAGCATTTCCAAAGAAATGTCCATGGTTAGCCAATATTTGAGCATTGGTTTCATTCTACTTCCTGTTTTAATAGAATAATTTCAGTTGTCATATAATTCTAGACTCAAACAACTTAGAACAGTATTTGAAATATTCACTTGGTTTCAAACACAAGGCAGTGTGTGTCGGTGAGTAAGTGTGTGTGTATATGTGTGTGTGTGTGTGTGTGTGTTTATTCTGGCTAGTTTATGTTACTGAAGTCAAGCTGATAACTTCTCTGTATTCCTTTAAAAAACAATTAAATAAAAAATTTAACTGATAGGCAAAAACCCTGTGAACAAATTAATCCAGAAAAATGAAGAGAAAGAGCAGAAGTTGGTCTGTATTCATTTTTGTAAAACTAACCAAAACATACTAACTGAATGTGTGACCTTCACTATTTCAACAGGGAAAAAAGTAGTCAACATCTCAGACTGACAATTTTATTGGAAGCTTCTCTCAAGCAATTTTTAACTTGGTTGGTACAAATGTTTTCTGCCAATTAAAATTGTGCAATATTCTCATAGATTAAAATATTCTTGGCAACTACATCTCCTTGGAAAAAAATAAAATTAAGAGTAGGGTTTTTTAAGTGCTTAATTTAGGAATGTCTTAAGTAGGCCTAACCACTAAATATTCATTTTTAAAACATAATAAACATTTTAAATTACTATTTTGAGGCACTGAAAATGAAGACCCAGAAATTTCTCCATTATCAAAACAAAACATAAGATAGTCCCTAATGGTTTGCTACATCATTTTACAAGTCCAAGAATTTCTAAAAATTACTGGTCATTTCCTGTTGATCTATTACAAGTTGGTTCTTTTGATCTGCTACAGGTCCAAGGCATTGGAAACACAGCAACAACAACAAAAAATCACTCTCATTTAGGTAATAAAATTTCATCATCAAGTGGCTATGTAAATAAAGCAAAGGACAAGGGATATGAAAAACAGATCATTCACATAAAAGGAAATTCACATGAACAATAAACGTATGAAGAAAAAGGTAACATAACTCATAATCTTAAGAGTATGAGGCTCTAGACTCAGACCATCTAGATTCAAGTCTAGGTTATCACTTCCTAGCTGAGTGACTTTGGACAAGTCATTGATCCTTCCATGCCTTTTGATCTACAATGTAAGGATCAGATATTCTAATTCATAATTGTCATGGTATATGCACTCAATAAATATTAATTATTATTACTATTATCAGAATATAGACTCAACCTTATTAGTACTCAGGAAACTGTAAATTAAGATTTAATTTTACCATATTTGAGTGCTAACATTTTACAAAGGAATTAATAGGACCCAGTGTTAGCAAGAGAGTGAAGAAAGTAGTATACATATATACAATTAGTAGAAATACATATTGGTTCTGGCCCTTTGGACAGCAATTCAGGGTGAAGAAGGGAAGTGGGCCGTGGGAGACAAGAAAGACAAATACGCATATGCAGTGCTCCTAAACTCATCTTACTAAAGGATGTTTTTCATAATCATCATTTGTTACACCCTACTCCTTACAAGTCATTTACCAGAAGTTGTTCATTTAGGTACTGTATTTGACAAACCAAAATAAGATGAAAAGAAACCGAATACACAAAAACACCCTGTATTCATGTGAGTGCTCTTTTCTAATCCAATGACACAACACTCTTCTTTTAGTGAGTCCCTGTAGATCTTTAAATTGACTCTGTATTTAATAAAACAACCATGTGGTATCTACCAGCTCTTTATTATAAATAGTCCTTGATATATAATACCTAAATTTTTTTTTTCTTCCTCTCCCTTCTTTTTCTACTAGGAAATATTCCCAAGACTTCATTCTTCTAACCTGAATCAGATAACTTCATACATTATGGTGGGGGAATTCCCTTGGTCACAACCTTTTATAAAAATAAATAAAACATAAAATAATAAACTGTTAAGTAGTAGCCATGGCATGGTGGAAAGAAAACTAGTCCAGTCAAGAAGCCTGAGTTGTGCCTTTTGAGACCTCAGGCAAGTCTCTTAATCTGGCTGAGACTCAATTTTCTCATCCGTAAAGCATAAGAATACTATGATTTCCTAAAAGCATAAGATGGGAAAAAATATATCACCCCCAAACTGCTGTTTTGTTAATATTTCAAACAACTCTCTCCTCTCAGTTTCTATGGCAACAGAGACTTGACCTTGCAGAGGCCTCCCTTGATCTCATCCAAGTTCAAGAACGAGACCTTCAGTACATCAGTGCTGAAATGGGATCCTCCAGTATTCACTATTACATCAACATTACAATCAATGATTACCACCATTGTGGAAAAAGGTTAGTAGGGAAGGGAGGGTTGAGAGAGGGGAGAGGAAGTGATTTTTAATGGGGATCAAAGTTCATTCCCTTCATTTGATTCTTCAAAGGGAGAAACAAAGGGATTACAAATCAAGCCAGAGGGATCAGTTCTGTCTTTACTGCCTTGAAGCGTAACATTGAGAGAAACCCAAGAGGAAGGGTGGGTGAAAGAAGCCCAGGAACGGCAGATGGAAGGAAGCTCAGGCCTACACCTACTCTAGACCTTAACCCAGTGTAAAAATAATCCCTCAGATCTTAGATATGAGGAAACAAGAATGAAGCTTGAGCAGGTGCAGTGCCTGAGGATTTCTTTTGTCTTATTCTTGATGTTCTATAAGCAAAGTCCTAAGTGACTCAAAGGGCATTTGAAATTTTGAGATTGAGAATTTGGCTTTAACTTGCTTGATAAAGGTTCAAGCTTTAAACTCATGCAAGATCCGGAACTGGCTCCCTCCTTTCTTTCCTTCTTGCTTCTTCCTTCCAACACGCACACAATATTACAGTTCCACATACACTTCCTGGGATAATCTTTAACTCCTTCAGTCTAACATAGGTTAGGACTCTGGAGACAATGCCCAGAGGCCTGGTCTTTCATTCCTTGGGGCCTCTAGATGTAGGACGGCCTGTTCTAACAGAGCTTGGAGTTCCAGGAACAGAGCCTTTTTTTCTTTTTCTTTTTTTTTTTTTTTAATCTCTATGATCAATAGCACCTCTCTGGCAACTCTGAGTGCAATCAGAATCCCCAAAAGGACATTCCCTCCTGGAATTATTGCTTCACTTGGGGCATTAAAACTATTTATAAAGATTGCTAAGTTTCTGAAGACTTATGGCTCAAACCAGCAAGTCCTACAAGCAACTCAAAGTAAATGTTCTATAGAATTTCTGCATTCCCAAGGATTTATTCTGAGTAACTCTGGGGAACAGTATAGGAAGTACAGGGAGTACTCATTTGGATCATTAAAAGTGATAAATGTCCACCATTACTTGCTGTCATGGGTTGATGCAATCTGAGAAAGTGTCCCAAAATAATAAATGGTGTTATTTAAAAATTAATTAGGTAATACGTAACTTTTTTACTTTTATATGTCTTAAGATCCAGAAATTGGTGATGCCCAGTTTAATGTTAACAGAGCAGAGTTAGCTGTAGGCAAATTATGAAAAAGAAAAGTTTTCTTTGGCCCCCTCCAAACATCATTTACTCTCTACTCTGTCACTTTGTGAAGAACCCTAAGCACTTAAATCCCTCTTAATGCCTCCTGTTGGGCCAGATATTTCTATGTAGTGTCCCTCTCTGACCAGCCCACCCTAAGTAGGGCCTCGTAACTTAGGTCTTTACTTCACAGAAACTTCTAGTCAAAACTTACCTTGTCATATATTCTACTCTTAATAGACTTTTTTAGCTTAAAAATTGTTTATTACTAAGAAGCTAAAGTCTGTTAAGCATTATTACTCATTGGTTAAAGTTGTATTTTTAAACACTAATATATTAAAAAGAAATTCATAAGATCCACAGTATTTTTCCACAAGACCCTTTGCTAGAGTTAGTGACAAAGCAATCATCGGCAGCACTCCCACTTCAAATGCCGCAAGCAAAGGTTCTGTCATGTATCAAGGCACAATGTCATGTTAGGGATACACGGTAAGGCCACTATGAAATGATGCCTTGAACTCACTTTCTTCCTCAGTATAAACAGATGGAACATTTTGTGGATGGAATTAAAGGATCACAGAAATATGGCATTACATCTTGCATTTTTTCTTCTCTTGGCAAACATTTGGGGATCCAGCCTTTTGTTTTGGGACATCTTTGACCATAGTTAGCTAAGGGGATAAGAGGACCACCCCCAAAGAAAGAAAGGACCTCACCTGGATGCCCGGACCTAGGTCTTATAGTAATTTCAAGGGATAGTCATAAAAGAGGGAACTATGCCTCACTCATATGGAAAGAGAAGTGGAAAAAGATTCAGGATAGAAGCCTTGTTTAGAAATAAAGAGTGTCTTTGGGGCACCTGGGTGGCACAGCGGTTAAGCACCTGCCTTCGGCTCAGGGCGTGATCCTGGCGTTATGGGATCGAGCCCCACATCAGGCTCCTCCGCTAGGAGCCTGCTTCTTCCTCTCCCACTCCCCCTGCTTGTGTTCCCTCTCTCGCTGGCTGTCTCTATCTCTGTCAAATAAATAAATAAAATCTTTAAAAAAAAAAAAAAAAGAAAGAAAGAAAGAGTGTCTTTGACCAGGGATGTTTTCATTATCATATCTCTTGAGAATCTAAGTTCAGCAATAGTGACTGGAAGGTAAGTGGATTTAATGGAAGCAAATACAGTTTCTTAGTGAATTACTCAGTTTTACCCCCAAACAATAAATTACATTATTCTGTGATAATTTCTTATTCTTTTCTTGTTTTGTTGCCTCTACACATAATATCTACGGAAGAAATCAGTCTCTTTTTACCCCCAGTTCATAAATTGAATTTCTCCTTGTTTCTGGCATTGGTAAGCTAAAAAATCTTTCTCTTTCTCTTCTTCTTGCAGCCAGAATTTAGCCTCCATCCTCAATCATTGGAAATTAGATCACTGGAAATCCAGAGGTCTGGATCCAAATCCAGAGTAAATAATCTTGACAAAATAAGTTCATATCTGTCAAAACATTATCAGTGGAGACCTTTTACCTTGCACCATTTCCCCACTAAGCACCAGAGGCATAGTGATCTTGGTCTGTGATATTTGAGTGCCTTAAAAAAGTGAGATTATAAAAGTTATTAGCTGAATGATATGAAAGGAAAAAGACAATTCAATAATAGTTGGAGACTTCAATATTCAACTTTTAATAATGGATAGAACAGCTATGTAGAAGATTAACAAGGAAATAGAAGAATGGAACAACATTATAAATCAAGTAGACTTAACAGGTATCTATATAATATTTCACCCAACAATGACAGAATACATATCCTTCTTATGCACATAAGGAAGATTCTCTAGGATAGATCATATGCTAGTCCACAAAACAAATCTCAAAAACTTAAAAAGACAGAAATGATACAAAGTAGGTTATCCAACCAAAATGGGATGAAAGTAGAACAGAAAAAAAATTAGGAAAATCCATAAATATGTGGAAATTAAACAACACACTCCTGAATAATCAATGGGTCAATGAAGAAATCAAATAAGAAAACAGAAAATGTTTCAAGGTGAAGGAAAATAAAGACACAACATACAAGACTTATGGGATTTATCTAAAGTAGTGCTTAATGAAAAATTTATATCTGCAAATGCTTATATGTAGAAAGAAGAAAGAGCTCAAATAATACATCTACACTTCCACCTTAAAACACTAGAAAAAGAAGAGCAAATTAAATCTAAAGGAAGCAAAAAATAAAAATTATTTTGTTAATAAAAATTAGAGCAAGAATTAATGAAATAGGGAATATAAAAACAATAATGCAAAATCAATAAAAACAAAACCTGGTTCTTTGTAAAGATCAACAAGTTTGACAAACCCATAGACAGATTAACCAA
Source organism: Ursus maritimus (assembly GCF_017311325.1). Classification (NCBI taxonomy): domain Eukaryota; kingdom Metazoa; phylum Chordata; class Mammalia; order Carnivora; family Ursidae; genus Ursus; species Ursus maritimus. The sequence goes on from NW_024423343.1 coordinate 51,688,174, forward strand.
GAAAAAAATAGAAAAACTTAAAATACTAGAACAGAAATAAAATAAAGGATATTACTACCAAACTTATAGGGAAAAAAAGTATTATAAAGGAATACTATGGGGTGGCTTGGGTGGCTCAGTCTGTCAAGCATCTGCCTTTGGCTCAGGTCATGATCCCTGGGTCCCTCCTCAGCAGGGAGCCTGCTTTTCTCTTTCCCTCCCCCCACTCATTCTCTCTCTCACTCTCTTTAATAAATCAATAAAATCTTTATAAATAAATAAATAAATAAATAAATAAATAAAGGAATACTATGAACAGCTGTATGCCAATAAATTCGATAACCTAGATGAAATAACAAATTTCTAGGAACACACAAACTACTGAATTGACTCATGAAGAAAAAGACAATCTCAAAAGATCTATAATAAGTGAGGAAAAAGAATTATTAACCAAAACCTACCCAAAGAAAGCCAAGCCCAGATGGCTTCACTAGGGAATTATATCAAACAAAGAATTAATATCAATTCTTCACAAATTCTTCCAAAAAATATAAGAGGAGGGAATACTTCCTAACTATCACCTTGTATTACCCTGATGCCAAAATCAGACAATGACATCACAAGGAAAAAAAAAAAAACTCTACAGACCAATATTTCTTATGAATATGGAAACATATATCCCCAACAAAATACTAGCAAACTGAATTCATTAACTTATTTTTTAAAAACTTATACACCATGACCAAGTGGGATTTACCCCAGGAATGCCAGGTTAGTTTAACATCTGAAAATCAATTAATGTAATACATCGTATCAATAAAATGAAAAATAAAAATCACATGATTATTTCAAGAAACACAAGCATTTGACAAAATCCAGTAACTTTTCATGCTAAAGACACAAGACAAACAAGGAATACAAGGGACTTCCTCAACTTGATAAAACCATCTTCAAAAAAACATACAGCTAACATCACATGTAAGGGTGAAAGACTAGATGTCCTCCCCCTAAGACCAGCAACAAGACAAAAATGGCCTTCTTTCAGCACATTTGTTCAACATTGTACTAGAGGTTCAAGCCAGGGCAATTTAGATCAGAAAAAGAAATAAAATACATCCAGATTGGAAAAGAAGAAGTAAAACGATCTCTAATCACAGATCGCATGATACGATATACATGAAATCATAAGGAATGCACTAAAAAATGATTAAAACTAAAAAAAATGGAAAGCAGTACAGAGGTTCCTCAAAAAGTTGAAAATAGAGCTACCCTATGACCCAGCAATTGCACTACTGGGTATTCACCCCAAAGATACAAATGTAGTGACCCAAAGGCGCACCTGTACCCCAATGTTTATAACAGCAATATCCATAATAGCCAAACTTTGGAAAGAGCCCAGATGTCCACTGACAGATGAATGTATAAAGAAGATGTGGTATACATACATACACACACACACACACACACACACACACACAAACACACACACTGGAATATTATGCAGCCATCAAAAAATTGAAACCTTGCCATTTGCAATGACATGGACAGAACCAGAGCGTATTATGCTAAGCAAAATAAGTCAATCAGAGAAAGACAATGATCATATGATCTCACTGATATGTGGAATTTAAGAAACAAAACAGAGGATCATAGGGGAAGAGAGGAAAAAATAAAACAAGATGAAACCAGAAGGACACAAACCATAAGAGACTCTTAATCATAGGAAAGAAACTGAGGGTTGCTGGAGGGGAGGGTGGTAGAGGGATGAAGTAACTGGGTGATAGACATTAAGGAGGGCATGTGATGCAATGAGCACTGGGTATTATATAAGACTGATGAATCTGCACCTCTGAAACCAATTATATATGTTAATTAACTGAATTTAAATTAAAAATGTTAAAAAAAAAGAAATGAATTCAGCAAGTTTTCAGGATACAAAGATAATATACAAAAATCAATTGTAATGGAAAATACATCCATGATCATGGGTTGGAAGACTTAATATACCAATATACCCCAAACTGATCTACAAATTCAACACAATACTTTTGAGAATTTCAGCTAACTTCTTTGTAAAAAGTGATAGACTGATTTTAAAATTCATACAAAATTACATGGGACCCAGAGTAGACAAAATCATCTTGGAAAAGAGGAACAAAGTAGGAATACTTACACTTCTTGATTTTAAAACTTACTACAAGTCAATGGTAATCAAAACTGTGTGGTACTTGCAAAAGGATAAACGGATAGATGAAGGGAATAGAATTAAGAGTAAAGAAATACAATCATGTGTCTATTGCCAAGTGATTTCTGACAAGGGCATCAAATCCATTTAATAGAGAGTATCTCAACAGGTGGAGCTGGAATTACTGGATAGCCACATGCAAAACATAGGACCTTTGCCCCATACCATATACAAAAAATAGCTCAAAATGGATCAACAACATAATTGTAAAACTATAAAACTCTTAAAAGAAACCAAAGGATAAGTCCCCTTGGATGTGGAGAAGATTCTTGGATATGACATCAAAAGCATAAGCAACAAAAGAAAAGTAGATACACTAAATTTCATCAAAATCAGAAATGTCTGTTCTCCTAAGGATACCACTGAGAAAGTAAAAAGCCAACCCACAAAATGGACAAAAAAATAAATCTATATCTGATAAGGGACTTGTATCCAAAGTATACATGGGGCACCTGGGTGGCTCAGTCCATTAAGCATCTGCCTTTGGCTTAGGTCATGATCCCAGGGTTCTGGGATTGAGGCTCAAGTTGGGCTCCCTGCTCAGTGGGGAGCCTGCTTTTCCCTCTCCCTCTGTTCTCTGGCTCGTGCTCTCTCTTACTCTCTATCTCAAATAAATAAATAAAATCTTTGAAACAAACAAAAAAACAAAGTATACAAAGAACTTTTACAACTCAATATTAGAGAGACAAATAAGCCATTTTTTTAAAAAAAAGGAGGTGGAATATTTAAATAAACATTTCTCCAAGGAAAATATACAAGCTCATAAAAAGATGCTCAACATCATTAGTTATCAGAGAAATATAAATTCAAACCACAAAATAGCACTTCATACCTACTAGAACATTAGAATCAAAAGCCAGATAATAACAAGTGTTGACAAGATGTGCAAAAAATCAGAACTCTCATACACTGCTGGTAAGAATGTAAAATGCTGCAGCCACTTCGGAATACCAGTTCCTCAAACATTTAAACACAGAATTACCATATGATCCAGTAATTCCATTTCTCATATATACCCAAAAGAATTGAAAGTAGTTGTACACAAATATTTGAGCAATACCATTCACTATAGGCAAGAGGTGGAAATAACTCACATGTCCCAACTGGAATGGATAAACAAAATGTGGTCTATCCATACAGTGGAAATATTATTCAACCATAGTAAGTAACAGACTACTGATACATGCTACAACATGGATAAATCTTGAACACATTATGCTAAGTAAAAGAACCCAGTAACAAAAGACTGCATATTATATTATTCCATTTATATAGAATATCCAGAATTGACAAATCTATAGAGATAAAAAGTAGATTAGTGGTTGCCTAGGGCTAAAGAGGGAGTGAAGGGAAACAAGTAGGGAGGGTAATAGCTAAAGTGGATGGGGTTTCTTTTTGAGGTGATGAAAATGCTGTAAAATCCACTGTTGTGCCTGTAGCATTTATCTGTGAATATACTAAAATCTACTGAACTGTACAATGTAATGGGTGAATTGTATGTAAATGATATCTCAATAAAGATCCTTTTAAAAAAGCATTGTTCTGGTTTGGAAAACAAAAGTTACTGACTCCAAACACAAAACAAAAAAATGTTCACAAAATAAACATTATGTTTATTTCATATACTGTTAAATTTAATACTAATAACAATTTAAGGACCCAGAACAATTTGTAGATTAGATTGTCTCATTTCAAAATAATTATCTAGTAAGCACAATGATTCTTTAGAAATCAGAACTAAACAGTTTCAAAAATGAAACTATAAAAAGCATTTACATCCTGTTCACTGTGCAGATATTACATTTAATGAGACATATGGGTACACTTAGGAATGTTTCACATGACGTAGAGCACGATTTCCAAACATTAAGTGTTGCGCACTAACAAACTCTTAAAATGTCCCTGCTTTTACCATTTCTTTCACCACAGGCAGAGATGCCCAGAGACTGTGCTTGTCAGTAAAAACAACCATTACTCATTTCAATGTCATTCCTCTTGACTCGACACATTTTGGTTTCCAGGGACTCTTAGCTCCAGCATTCTCCTCTGGTTTTTGATCAAATTCTTTATTTGTCATCTTTCAGCACATCAAGGCTTATGCTTTCAGGTAATAAGGAAAATGTGAACAGATAAACCACTATAATGTGGATTGAACAGATAAAGGACCACAACATGGATTAGCTCATTTTCATGCAAATGTCTTTATGAAGAGAAAATGCCTTTGTGTCAAGAAAAAGGGTTAGAAGTGCCAATCTATGAATGCCTGAAGTGAAATTGGTATAGTACATAAAATTATTCCTCTTGAGATAGAATTGTAGCTAGTAAGTATTTTAAATTTGGCCAGTCATCAAGATAGAAAGCTTGGAGACACTTTGGAGACAGATTATCTTAGGTTTAGATCCCCTGTCTTTCATTTACTGGTTGGATGATCTTGAGCCAGTTACCCAAACTCAATTCTCTTATTCACATAAAAGAGGATTATAAATTATGTATACATCATAATATTATAAGGAAAAAAGGACTATGCCTAGCAACAATAGACATTCAAAAAACTTTTCTATCTTAATATTCTGGAATCTTAGTTAAAATAGCAATATCCAAGATGGCATCATTGGCCATTCAAGAAATGTTATTTGATCCCTAATAACTAAAAAGATTTATTGTCTGTTTGTTCTAAATACCAGAAATAGATCAGACACTACTGGTAGACTACAAATATACCCTCTCCCTACTGCCTCATACTCTCTAACCTTTTATAACATCTAATGAAATAGTTCTAATATAGCTTCCTATGAAAATTGAGAAATATCGACTCCAGAAGAGGGCAATCACTGGAGTACATGTGATAATAAACAGATAATAGGCCCTCTAGTTTACTGACAGTAGAATAACTCTGGTCATTTCTTCCTCTCTGGTGTAACATCGCATCTACAGACCGCCTTTATGTCACAGGGTTGTTGTGAAGAACTAAAGAACTAAGAGAAACTCTTAAGATGATAAGGCACCAAATGCCTGATGAATTAATGAATGAATGAATAAAGCATAAAAGAACTAAAAGAAGGGAAGGAACAAAGTAAAGATGAAGTTATCTTCCACTGTAGAATAACGGAAAAGCAACTTGAGCAAGGTCAAGAAAACAAGTTAAATAAAATAGTTGAGAGAAACCTTCTAAATATTTCTAAATATCAGATGTGATTTTGTTTCCTTCAACTTGCATTTCTTTTTTATTCCTCACTTTCCTTCACAAATCAACTCTTGTGAAATTGTACTGTACCTATAATGGAAGGGCACACACATAGTGATAGAAATTTTCTAATGGGGTAAGGAGCAATAGATAGATTCTGACCTTTTCATATGCCGTCTCCAGACCCTTTCAAAGCTAAGCTTAAAAGAACTGGAGTCAGGAAGAGCTGGGGAGGGTCTTTTAGTTAAGTCAATTTCTAAAGCGATGTGGAAATGAACCACATGGAAGAGAAAGGGATTTGCTTATTTGTGTTTACATTTTCTCTTCTGCAAAATAAGACTATATACTTCCTACTAGTGGAAGAAGGAAACAGATAAAGTTTTGAAGGTGACTTCATAGTTAAAATGATTTATGAAATGAGCTGTGGCATATCCTTAATCAATACATCAGAATCTACACACACAGTTGAAAAACTACATCATATTTTTAAAATTTTTAAAATTGTGATAAAAAATGCATAACATCAAATTTACCATGTTAGAGAATATGGCCAGGCAGCTCGGACTAAGCTTGGTTTTCCTCGCCAGTGGATTCTGCAGAATGCACTGCCTGTCTCTTGTCTGCTGTTCACCATGGCTTTTTCTGAGATCCGTGAAAGAACTGGAGAAGCAGGCCTCAGGCCAAGCTTTTGAGTTGATTCTCAGCCCTTAACCAAAAGAATCCATCCCACAATTCCCCATTTCCCCTCCAAAGAAGAAGGATCTTTCCCTGGAGGGAAATCAAAAGAAATTAGAAGCTCCAGAAAAAAAAAGCAAGTCCCATGAAGCTCAGGTCTCGAAGCAGTTTGCTGAGAAACAAGAACATGAGAAAGAAGTGCTTCAAAAAGCAACAGAAGAAAAGAACAACTTCAGTAAAATAGCAGAAGAAAAGCTGACTCACAAAATGGAAGCCAACAAAGAGAATCAAGAGGCACAAATGGCTGTCAAACTGGATCGCTTGTGAGAGAAGGACAAGCACACTGAAGAAGTGTGGACGAACAAAGAATCCAAAGATCCTGTTGATAAAACTGACCTAATTTGTTCTGAGAACCGATTTTCTCCCCTTCCTTTTCCCCTTCCCAAATACCCAAAGAAGGTACTTACTGGCCAGTGTCATTTTATCTTTGCCTTCCTGACGAATATTTTAGAAGCTGATGTAGGACTGTATCAGTAGATCTAGAGAGTACCATGTTGTTTTAGGAGCTAAAGGGGAAAAACTGAGTGTTGCAACTCTTTTTCTAAGTATTGAAGTCTTTCCAATGTAGCTATTTTTCTTGTATCTTTTCTACTTCAGTACACCTGGTGTCCTGGGTTAGCGGCAAGTACCGTACTGGCTCTGTGAAAACATGTTTGTGAAAAGAGTATATAGTGGGTTCTTTCAAACCATTAAATACTGAATATCTGTTCACTTTTAAACCCCAATTCTGTCCTGATCTTACCAGATGTTACTGTACTTGAATGGTTAATAAAACTGCACAGTGCTATTGAAAAAAAAAATTCACCATCTTAACCATTTTTAAATATATAGTTCAGTAGTTTTAAGTACATCCATATCATTGTGAAACAAATATCTAGAACTTTTTCATCTTGCAAATCTGAAACTCCATAGCCATTAAACAACTCCTATTTCCTCCACCCCAGCCCCTGATAACCACCACTCTACTTTCTGTTTCTATGAATTCTATTATTTTAGATACCTCATATAAAAGGAACCACATGGTATTTGTCTTTTTGTGACTGGCTTATATCAGTTAACATAATATCCTTAAGGTCCATCATCTTGTAGCATGTGAAAAAATGCGAAAAGGATCCCCTTCCTTTTTAAGGCTGAATAATGTTCCATTTTATGTATACACCACATTTTGTTTATCTATTCAACTGCTGATAAACATTTGGGTTGCTTCTACTCTTAGGTACTGTGAATAGTGCTACGATGAACATGGATATGCAAATATCTCTGAGTCCCTGCTTTCAATTCTTTTGGATATACAGCCAAAAGTAGGATTATTAGATCATATGGTAGTTCTATTTTTAACTTTTGTGTAACTGCCGTACTGTTTTCCACAGCAGTTGCATCATTTTACAATCCCCTTGTACAAACAGTGTACAAGCGTTCCAATTTCTCCACATACTCAACCAACATTTATTATTCCGTGTTTTTATTTTTAATAGTAGGCATGCTAATGGGTACAAGGTAGTATGTCATTGTGGTTTTGATTTGCATTTTTCAGATTACTAATGTTGAGCTTCTTTTCATATGGTTGTTGGCCATTTGTATTTCTTCTTCAGAGAAATGTCTATTCAAGGCCCTTTGCTTATTTTTAATCAGATTATTTGATTTTTTGTTGTTGAGTTGTAGCAGTTCTTTATTTACCCTGAATATATTAATCACTTATCACATATATAATTTGCAAATATTTTCTCTCATTCTGTAGCCTGTTGATTGAGTCCCTTGATACCCCAAAATTTTTCAGTTCAATGTAATCCTATTTTTCCTTTTTTGCTTGCATTTTCTGTGTTTCTGGTGTCATATGCCAAGAAATCACTGCCAAATTCAACATGATGAAGTTTTCCCTCTGTTTTCTCCTAGGAGTTTTATAGTCTTAGATCTTTATGTCTTTAATCTAGTTTAATTTTCGTATATGGTAAAAGATAAGGGTCCAACTTAACTCTTTTGCATATGTATACCCAGTTTTACCAAAAATATTTGTGGAAGAGACTGTTTTTTCCCATTGGGTAGTCCTGGCACCCTTGTAAAAGAACATTTGACTATATAGGTAATGATTTATTTCTGGACTCTCTATTCCATTGATGTAGTTGACTGTCTTTATACTAATGCCACACTGTTTTGATTACTGTGACTTTGTGATATGTTTTAAAATCAAGAAGTATGAGTCCTCCAACTTTTTTTTTTTTTAAGATTTTATTTATTTATTTGACAGAGAGACAGCCAGCGAGAGAGGGAACACAAGCAGGGGGAGTGGGAGAGGAAGAAGCAGGCTCCCAGCAGGGAGCCTGATGTGGGGCTTGATCCCAGGGTCCTGCGATCATGCCCTGAGCTGAAGGCAGATGCTTAATGACTGAGCCACCCAGGCGCCCCAACTTTTTTTTTTTAATCTCAAAATTGTTTTGGCTATTCAAAGTCCATTGAGAATCCATAAAAATTTTAGGATAAATTTTTCTTTTTCTTCAAAAAATTCTGTTGGAATTTTGATAGAGATTGCATTGAACATGTAGGTCACTTTTAGTACTATGGACATGTTAACAGTACTAAATCTTCCAATCTATGAACATGTCTTTCCATTTATTTGTGTTCTTTTAAATTTCTTTTTGCAGTATTTTGTGATTTTCACTGTACAAGTCTTTCACCTCCTTGGACAGATTTATTCCTAAGTATTTTATTCTTTTTGATGCTATAATAAATATAATTGTTTTCTTATTTTCCTTTTTTTGGATTATTCATTGTTATATCTGATAGATTTTTAAATAATATGCGATTAGCTGTCTTCCTTTTTGCCATGATTCCTTTCTATGGTAAGTTTACTTAATCATGAAGCAGAATGGAGTTCCAGGGTCTGTGTCCCTCTGATGTACACCCATTTCACTGTCACCATTCTCCCTGTTTCCAACCACAGTGACTTCAGTACTTCAGGAGAACAGAATCAAAACAGAGAGTCAATAAAGATGGTAACATAGGAGGCCCCTGAGTTTTGCTCCATCAAATATATAGTTACACCTGGATCAATTCCCTGTGAAAAAGATCCAGAAACCAGTTGAGTTACTCCTATATATTGTGCAAATGAGAAAATAGATTGGAATGGGTAGGAAAGGCTGAGACACATGTTTGCCATAAAACTCTTGCCTGGTACAGTGCATACAATCAGAATGGAACTCCCAACTGCCAAATGCTTCCTGAGGAGCAGAGGGACCCTGCACCTAACACCCTAACTTTGAAGACTTCCACATTTGACACAGGCTCACAAACACCTAGTTTGAAAGCCAGTGGGGTTTTCATCCATGAGACCCACAAGATTATATCAAACAGAAAAGCAGTTCTTAACTGGCTATCCCGGCCAAGGCACAGCATAGACGGAACAGACAAAATATATCCTCCCACTTTTTTTTTCCCTGTAAGGGCTTTATATGCACATTTCAAAAGCTGCTGCCTGAAGGTCAGGCCTATGATTTAGCAGGCATCTAGGAGCTCTGCTCCTCCCTCAGAGACTAGGAAAGTCAGCACACATTCCCCCCATCTTCTCCTTTCAGACTTTTCCAGGTCACCAGTGTTTCCCTGACAGAAGTTTGAATACCCATCCATACCTCAGTTTTTGTAGCTGCTGACCAAGGGATGGATCTCTGGATTACCTAGCTCTGACAGCCATTGGAGTTTCCATTCATGACTTAAACAGGGATGCAGCAAATAAAGAAGCAAATCTTAACCGGCTATCATCCCAGAGCTCAGCACAAAGAAAGCAGGCAAAAGTGTCCATCTTCCAGTCTTTCTCTGAAAGGGATTTATTTGCACTTTAAAAGCTGCTGCCTGAGGGTCAGGTTTCTAATTTAGCATGTATCTAGTGGTTGGCAGCCATCATCTCCAGACACTGGGAAAACCAACAGATACCTCCTGCCTTCTCCCTCCAGCCTGCTCTAAGTCACTAACCAGTATCTCCCTGGGAGAAGCCTGTACACATGTCTGCACTCCAACTTTTACAGCTGCCTCAAGAGATAAATTTGCAAATCACCTGGCTCTCATAGTCGGTGGGACTACCTTTTGCCAAGTCCCACAGGAGTATAGGAAATAAAGAAGAGGTCTTAACTGGCTATCCCTCCAAGGCTCAACACAGAAGAAGCAGGCAAAAATACTCCTCTCCAAGTTTTCCTTGAAAGGGATCCAGCTGTACACCTTAAAGGTTAAGGCTGAGCTCAGGCTTCTAATTTTAATACATATCTAGGGTCTGACTGTGACAAAAGCACATACTTTCCCAGCTTCCACCTGAGATTCCAGCTTCTAATCAATCTACATCTAGGTGCCAACTGTAATCCTCCTTTTCAGAACACTGAGGGCCTTAACCACTGGGAGCCACTAAAACAAAGGCATCTTGGTGAATCAAAAGGTTTGTGAGAAAACCAAGAGCTTGGCTGGGCTGATTAACAAGGTTAATCTCTTACATGAGATACTATGTCAAGAGTGCAACAGGTGGCTATTTTATATAACATACAAAAACCACCAGAGTCTAGGGAAATGTAGAATAGAGAAATATGTACCAAACAATGGTACATGATAAAACTCCAGAAACAGACCTTAATGAAATGAAGATAAGTGATTAACCTGATAAGGAATTCAAAATACTGGTCATAAAGTTGCTCACTGCAGTCAGAAGAAAAATTCAGTGAAAATTTTGACAAATAGATAGAAAATATAAGAGAGTATCAATCAAAAATCACAGAGCTGAAGAAAGCAATAAATGACCTGAAAATTTCAACAGAGGGACTCAAAACCAGAGTGAATGAAGCAGAAAAATAGATCAACAAATTCAAAAGACAGGGTAGTAGAATTCAGCCAACTAGAGCAGTTAACAGAAAAGGCAATAAAAAGGAATGAAAATAGCTTAAGAAATTCATGGGACACCATCAAATGGGCCAATGTTCATATAATAGGGATCCCAGAAGAAGACAGAGAAAAAAGACAGAAAGCTTACTCAAGGAAATAATGGCTAAAAAACTTCCTAACCTAAGGAAAGAAACAGATACCCAGGTCAAAGAATCCCAGAGCATGAAAAATAAGAGAAATCCAAAGAGATCCACTCCAAGATGCATTATAATTAAACTGTCAGCTTTTAAAGGTAAGGAAAGAATCTTAAAAACATCAAGAGAAAAGCAAATTGTTATGTACAGGGAACCCACATAAAACTATCAGCAGATTTTTCAGGAGAAACTGCAGGCCAGAAGGGAGATGGATGATAGAGTCAAAGTAATGGGGGGGACAAAGACTGCCAACCAAGAATACACTACCTGGCAAAGTTGTCCTGTAGAACTGAAAAAGAGCTAGAGTTTCCCAGACAGACAAAAGCTAACAGAGTATCACCACTAGACCAGTCTTACAGGAAATGTTAAAGTGACTTTTTCAAGCTGAAACAAAACAGTGCTAATCAGTTACATAAAAACATATGAAAAGATTAAACTCAGTGGTAAAGGTAAATACATAGCTAAATGAAGAATAATACAGTAATCGTGACAGGTAAATCACTATTAACTCTAGCATAAAAGTTAAAGGAAAAAAGCATTAAAAATAAATATAACTACAAAAATTTGTTAATGGATATGCAATGTAAATAAAAAGATGTAAGCGGTGATATCAAAAACACGAAACGCTGAGGGGCACTTAAAAATGTAGATCTTTTGTATACACTCGAAATTAAGTTGTTCCAGCTAAAAATAGGGTGTTATAAATATAAGATAATTTATATAAGTCTTATGGTAACTGCAAGGCAAAAGCTATAGTAGATACACAAAAAAATAAAGAAATCAAAGCATACCATTACAGAAAATCATCAAACCACGAAGAAAGAGAGTAAGAGAGACAGAAAAGAACAAAAGATTTACAAAAGAACCAGAAAACAACCTAGCAACAGTAAGTCCATATCTATCAATAATCACTTTAAATATAAACTAAAATTCTCTAATCAAAATATATACAGTGGCTGAATGTATTAAAAAACCCAGACCCAACTATATGCTGCCTACAAGAGACACATCAGCTTTAACAGACTGAAACTGAAGGGATGGAAAAAAGATATTTCATGCAAACAGAAGCCAAAAGAAAGAAGAGGGAGCTGTACTTCTATCAGACAAAACAGACTTAAGCCAAAGACTATAACAAGAGACAAAGAAGATCATTATATAATGATAAAAGAGGTCAATTCATCAAGAGAATATAACATTTGTAAATATTTATACAACCAATATAGAAGCAACTAAATATATAAACCTTATATAAATGGATATAAATAAATAGAAAGCAATACAATAATAGCAGGGGACTTCAACAATTCACTTTCAACAACGGATAGGCTATTCAGATAAAAAAATCAATAAGGTAACATTGAAGTTAAAGAATACATTAGAGCAGATGCAACTACCAGATATATACAGACCATTCCAACCAATAGCAGAATACACATTTTACTCAAGCACACATGGAACCACCTACAAAATGAACCATATGGTAAGCCACAGAATTATTGAAATTGAAATTATTGAAATTCAATTAATAAATTGAAATCATATCAAACATTTTTCTAGCCACAATGGTATGAAATTAGAAATCAATAAGAAAACTGAAAAAGTCACAAATATGTCATTGAACAACATGCTCCTGAACAACCAATAAATCAAAGAAATCAAAAACTAAATCAAAATAGTCTTGAGACAAATGAAAATAGAAATAAAACATACCAAAACTTATAGGATGCAGCAAAAGCAGTTCTAAGAAGGAGTTATAGTAATAAATAAATTATATATTATTTAATATATATAATATTTATATATTATAAATATTTATACATTTATTAAATAGTAATAAAGTAAAAAGAAAGATCTCAAACCACCTAACTCTACATCTCATGGAACTAGAAAAAGAAAAGACTAAGCCCAAAGCTAGTAGAAGAAAGGAAATAACAAAAATTAAACTGAAAATAAATGAAATAGAGACTAAAAAGAAAATAGAAAAGATCAATGACAATAGGACCTGGTTTCTTTGAAAAGATAAACAAAATAGACTAACTTTTACTAGACTTACCAAGAAAAAAAGTAGACTCAAATATATTAAAATTAGAAATAAAAGAAGTGATGTTACAACTGATACCACAGAAATATGAAGTATCAGAAGAGACTACTACAAACAATTATACACCAACTAATTTGACAATGTAGAAGAAATGGATAAATTCCTAGAAACTTACAACCTACCAAGACTGAATCATGAAGAAATAGAAAATCTGAACAGACCAATTATGAGTAACGAGATTGAATTTTTACATAAAAACCTCCAACAGAGAAAAGTCCAGCACCAGATGGCTTCACTGGTGAATTCTACCAAATATTTAAAGAGGAACTAATACCAACCCTTTCCAAACTTTTCCAAAAAATAGAAAAGTATGGAACGTTTCCAAACTCATGTTACAAGGCCAGCATTACCATGATACCAAAACCAGAGAAGACCACCACAAGAAAAGAAAATTGCAGGTTAATATCACTGAGGAACATAGATGAAAAAATCTTCAATAAAATATTAGCAGAGTTCCACAACAGAAAGGATCATATACCATAATCACGTGGGATTTATTCCGGAGTTGCAAGGATGGATAAACACCCACAAATCAATGTGACACATCACATTAACAATATGAAGGATAAAAATCATATGACTGTCTCAATAAATGCAAAAACTCATCTGACAAAATTCAACATCCTTTCATGATATCACACCCAATAAACTGGGTATAGTGGAAACATACGTAAACATAATAAAGGCCTACATGACAAGCCCATAGCTAACATTGTATTCAATAGTGAATAGCTAAAGACTTTTCCTCCTAGATTAGAAACAAGACAAGAATGCCAATTTTATTCAATATAGTACTAGAAGTACTAGTCAGAGCAATTAGGCAAGAAAAAGAAATAAGATACCCAAATTGGAAAAGGAAAAAATAAAATCATTTCCATTTGCAGATAACATATCATATATAAAAAATCCTAAAGAACCTACCAAAATCCTATTAGAATAAACAAATTTAGTAAAGTTGTAGGCTACAAAATCAATATACAAAAATGTTTCATTTCTATGTATCAACTATCAGAAAGAGAAATTAATCCCATTTACAATAGCATCACAAAGAATAAAATACTTAGGAATAAATTTAACCATGGAGGTAAAAGATCTGCACCCTGAAAACCATAAGACACGGATGAAAGAAACTGAAGTCATAAATAAATGGAAAGATATCCTACATTCATTGATGGCAAGAATCAATATTGTTAAAATGTTAAATGTTAAAATGTTAAAAAGCAATCCACACTTTCAATGCAATCCATATCAAAATTCCAATAAAATTTTCCCAAGAAATGGAAAAAATAATACTAAAATTTGTATGAAACCACAAAAGACCCTAAATAGTCAATGCACCTTGAGGATGAAGAACAAAGTGTACTGCAGGAGGCATCACATTTCTTGATTTCAAATTATATCACAAAGCCATAGTAATCAACACAGTATAGTACTGGCATAAAACCAGACACATAGATCAATGGAACAGAATACAGAGTCCAGAAATGAATAATTACATAGATGGTCAATTAATTTCTGACAAAGGAGTCAAAAATAAACAACAGCCTCTTCATTAAAAGGTTGGGAAAACTGGATAGTTACATGTAAATGAAAGAAACTGGATCCCTAATTTATCCTATACACAAAAATCAACTCAAAATGGATGAAAGACCTGAACATAAGACTTGAAATCATAAAGCTCCTAGGAAACAATACAAGTATGTAAGCTCCTTGACTTTGAATGTGGCAAAAGGTTTTTGGATTTCACAACAAAAGCAAAGGTAAAAAAAGCAAAAATAAGCAAGTGGGACTGCATCACACTAAAGCTTCCACAAAGGAAAAGAAACCATCAGTAAAAACAAAAAAGTAGGGGTGCCTGGGTGGCTCAGTCGGTTGTGTCTAACTCTTGATCTCTGCTCAAGTCTTGATCTCAGGGTCATGAATTTAATCTCCACATTGAGCTCCATGACCAGTATGGAGCCAATAAATAAATAAATAAATAAATAAAGGCAACCTATAGAATAGGATGGGAGGAAATATTTGCAAATCATATAGCCAATAAGCAGTTAAGATCCAAGATATACAAGGAACTCATATACCTCAATAGCTTAAAAAAAAAAAAAAAAAAAAGCAAAATGGGTAAAAGACCTGAATAGACATTTTCCCAAAGAAGACATATGAATGGCTTGCAGGTACATGAAAAGGTGCTGAGTATCATTAAACATCAGGGAAATGCAAACCAAACCATAACGAGCTAATACCTCATACCTGTTAGGGTAGCTATTATCAAAAAGACAAGATACAACAAATGCTGACAGGGATATGGTGTAAAGGGTGGTGTTTGTACACCTCTGGCAATTAAAGAGCCACTATGGAAAACGGTACAGAGGTTCCTCAAAGAATTAAAAACAGAACTACTGTATGATCCTGCAATCTCACTTCTAGTTATTCATCCAAGGAAACAAAATCATTATCTCAAAGAGATATCTTTACCCCCATGTTCATTGGAGCATTATTTACAATAGCCAAGGTATGGAAACAACCTAAGTGTCCAGTGACTGGATAAAGGAAATGTGGCATTTGTTTATAATGGAGTATAACTGAGCCTTAAAAAAGAAGGAAATCCTTCCATTTGGAATACACAAAGGAACCTGGAGAGTATTAGTTAGGTAAAATAAGCCTGACAGAGAAAGACAAACACTACATGTATCACTTACATGTGGAATTAAAAAAAAAAAAAAGTCTTACTCATAGAAACAGAGTGGAAAAGTGTTGCCAGGAACTGAGGGGTGGAGATAGGTAGAGGATGGCAAAGGGTACAAACCCTCCATTATAAAATGAATAAGGTATCAGGATCTAATGTACAACATGGTGACTACAGTTAGTAACACTGTATTGTGGGGCACCTGGCTGGCTCAGTCAGTAGAGCATGCGACTCTTGACCATGAGGTTGTGAGTTCAAGCTCCACATTAGTTGTAGAGATTACACTAAAAAAATTCAAGAACGATGTATTGTATAATTGAAATTTGCTATGAGAATAAAACTTAAATGTCACCAAAAAAAAAATAATAATAAGCGAGGTGATGGATAGGTTAATAAACTCAAAGGGGAAATACTCTCACAGTGTGTTCATAGATCAAAACAGTAAGTTGTATACTTTAAATATCTTATAATTTTATTTATCAATTATACCTCAATAAATAATAAAAAATACTTCAGACTAAAAGCAAATATTTAGGAACCTTCTTCACCAAATATTTAGGAACACTCAATGACAATATCAATATGAGACACTAATTTTAGTAACTATAAATAAAGTAAACCTCACCTCTTTTTCCTCTATTAGTTTTTTAACATAAATTTCTCTACCTAGATAATTGTCTTACATCTCCTTTCTATAGTTTAATATGTTACCTACTACCAGTAACTACCCAAGAATCTCTTCACTTTTATCTCTGATGAAGAATAAAATGGCTTGGAAGGGTGAAGAGCCTTAGTTATTTCCTGAGGAGACCGTCATAACCTGTGAGGCATGAGGCATGGTGGAGCAAAGACAGAAAAAGCAGCATAAGATTGGAGTGAGCCGGACTGGATGTACTAAATGTGCTGCAGGACTTGGCCTCCTGGTGGGAGGCAGGCATCAGACCAAATCTCAGTACCCAGATGAGGTTAACAAGCTCACAGTCAGTCAAGGATGGCATCCTTACTGTAGGGAGCTTCACAGGTGGTTTTGTGTAGCTTCAACAATGTCTACTGGGAGCATTTTTGAGAAATAGGCAAAATGTAGTACTCCCAGGATACCTGAAAGAGGCAAAAGAGTCCTCCAATCATTGACATTATGATGGTGACTGGGCTCTAGTTTCTGGGAAGAGGAAATTGCCAAGGGTCTAGGAGACCAAGCCAAGAGGATAGAGTTTAAGCCAGTAAGAAGACAGGTTGGAATATAAACTCAGGAAACCAAGATAGAAGTTCCCTCCTTTGGACTTTGCAGATACAATTAGGATTTGGGGAAGAGTTCATTGAAAATACTGAAGCTCAGCACTAAGCCTCACCCTAGACATAGCAGTACGTAGAGGTATTCTAGGGAATTCTGGAGTAATATGCAAAACATTTAATAACTAGGACAAATAAGCCCTGACCATCAAAACAGACACTAGTTATAAACACACTGTCCAGAGGTACCCATACATAATCCCTGCACAGGAATACCTTCAGTTCAAAATAAGTAAAAATTCCAATCCAAACCTAAAACACTAAAAGTGATTCTCAGCTGGGAAATATTATTAGCATTTTAACTAAGACAATTCCTTATTATTCGCAACTATTCTTTACATCACAAAATGTTTACCATCCCCAGCTTTAGGAACTAAATGCCTGTAGCAATGGCTTCTGACAATAGCATCCCTCACAATCAAAAACAGAAGATAGTATAAACCTTGGTTTAGAATGGCTGCTAAACAGTTCATAAGTAGTTTTCAGATCAGACTTAATCTCGACATTTGTAAAGTCAGTAGTGTATCTGTTCTCTTTAGGTTGTTCAATTGTTCCCTCCTTCACTGGCCACCACTGATCTCAGGTTGGCCTCCATCCTAACAATGGCTGCAACAATTCTAGACTTCACATTCCTATCACATTGTCCGAAGGAAACAGCATCTTTACTGCAACATTCCTAACAAAAATCTTGAGGTTCACTATAATAAGACTGCCTTGGTAACATCTTATCCTTGAAACAATACTGACTGCAGGGGAATGCAATGCTGCATTGACCTTGCTCACATGCTCCTCTGCTTGGGTAAAGGGATGGAGTTGGTTTCCTCAGGTTGAGAAGCAACCCCAGAGAGAAAATTAAAGTCTTCTGTGAAAAAGACAAGTTGAGAAATGGACACTGGGAATATAATCAACAAATGAAGACTCTAAGAGTGCTACTCAAAGTATCAGTGCCTGAGTTGTTTCTTATCAATTAAGGACAATGTAACAAAAGTTGTGCCATAATGTAAATCTCTATATCACTAGATTAAACACAGGTTAGCTGATATTTATTTCATAAGACTCAGTGGAATTGACATCATGTGCCTCCTAACAAAATGCACTGAGGAAAAAAAAGCACCTCATCACTTTTGGGGCTTTCCTACCAAAATGCACACATCACCTAAATCTCATCATGAGAAAACATCAGGCAAATCCAAATTGAAGGGCATTCTACAAAATAACTGGCCCATGCTCTTCAAAGATGTCAATGTTATAAAAGGCAAAAAAAAAACAAAAAAAACAAATAAACAAACAAAAAAACCCTGAGTATTCTAGATCTAGAAAGACAAAAGAAACAAGACAACTGAAAGCAACATGTGATCTAGGACTTCCTTTTGCCATCAAGGACTGGTAAATTTGCAAAAGTTGCCTAATGTCTATAGATAAGATGGTAGTATTTTGTGAATGTTAATTTCCCGATTCTAACCATGTTATGGTTACATAAGAGAATATCTTTGTCTTTAGAAAATAAATGCTAATGTATTTAAGGGTAAAGACACAATTTTTAAAGCTTCTTCTCAAATGACTCTCACACACACACACAAAACGGAGGTGGTGAAGACAGAGAGAGAGATGTGTGTGCATATGTTTGTGTATGTGGAGAGAAAGAATGATAAAGCAGATGTGGCAAAATGTTAAATGTGAGAAATTTTGTTTAAAGACATATACAAATTTGTGGCACTATTCTTATAAATTGTCTGTAAGCCTGAAAGTACGTTTATTTAAAATTAAAGGAAAACAAAATTTTAGAATTCATAAATAGCAGCAATAATAAGGATGCTTCTATTTAAATATTCACTCAACTTGCTTAAAATGAATATGTAATTTTTTAGCGACTGCCTCAAGGTCTTATTTTTATTTTTGGAGTGTATAATTCATTATACATGTATGCATGTGTGAGAATATCAACTATTTGAAATAAAAATGTTCTTTTTTTTAAATAGGAAGCCAGAAAAACAGATATATAGACACAGCCTTAGAGTGTGAAAAGTGAAATTTTTATACTGGTTTCATAAAATCTGATATTTAAAAAAAAATTTGGTGAATTTTTAAAAATTAAATTTTTTTTAATCCTGCCTATACTTCCGGCAAACCTCCTGAAAGCTTTTTAAAGATAATGTTGATACCTTTAAAATATCAAATCCAAAAGAAAAAAATTGAATACAAATTTATTAGGGTCCAGGGCCCTGCAGATGTCCAGAAGTCTTACCCAGAGAAATCTCCAGAAAGGCCCCATCTAATCTTTGGTACATCACTGCAGAGATGCCCGTGGGCACTTGACTTCTGTGCCAGGCTTAAAGGCAATGAAATCTTGGCAAACCTGGGGTCCTCCCACCTTAGGTGCCCTGGGAGTCATTCTTTTGCAATCCTGCCATCCTCCCACAACAAGGCACCACCACTGAATGGGGCTTAAGTTCCCCATACTTGCAGACTTACTCACCTCCAGCTTTCTCCCTGTCTCACTATGTGAGCCTCTCTTCCCCCTCCCCTACAGCATTCTCCCCTCCAGGTGTACCTGCCTGCAGAAAACAAAAGCCAGCAAAATCTTAGGCCAAGTGATTTCTATTTCCAGACCTATCACTAACTTTCCCTGAGGAAGGTGGTCTCTATCTACCTGCAGGCTTGAAATGGGGAAAGTAGAGTATAAGGAAAAAAAAACTCAATACATTTTCATTTCATATTCATGAGCCAAGACCCTTTTTTTGTTGAGGAGAAGAAAGAACATTTGTTCAGTAATTTTCCTGATATGCAGTTTAGCCATTTTTAACTTGCCCTGGAATAGAACAGTGCCAGCTACTGTTTCAAAAGGACAGACCGAACACTGTTGATACTGCGACCATGTCCCTTGGCCTCTGCAGAGGCTACCTTGGTGGACTGTTCCCCTAATGGCTTTTTAGCACAAGCACTGGCATCTCTCTGCCTGAGGCCTTTCTCTGGCTACAGAAGCAAGCTTAGCTGGAATGCCAGCCTGCCAGAAGAAATTAACTCCCTCAGGAGCAACTCTTAGTCAGTGAAGGATCACACTGTCCCATTAGGGGCAATTAGAAAGTATGTCCTCTATGCTGTCCAATACGGTAGCTACTAACAAATGTGCTTATTGAGCCCTCAAACTGTAGCTGGTCCAAAGAGATAGGCACTTTAAATGTAAAATATACTGGACTTCTAAGATGTAGCATGAAAAAAAGGTAAACTACATCATTAATGTTTTTATTGATTACATGCTGAAATTATAATATTTTGGACATATTTTTCTAAATAAAATATAACATCAAAATTAATTTTACCTTTTTTTTTTCACTTTACTTCCTAGAAAATTTTAAATTACATATGTGGCTTATACTACATTTCTGTTGGACAACACTATATACAGTTTATTAAAGGTTCTTTTGCAGAAATGCGCTACAATTGCCCACACTAACAGCCTAACCATTTTGATCTGATATCTCCCCCACGTTCTGTACTGAAAACATTAATTTAGGAACTGTGACACACTATAAAGAGGTGGGGGTTTTTTTTGGATGGAGTCTTGCATGGATGAAATCAGACTGAAATCTGTGCCTGTTGTAGGGATGGCAGAAAATTTGTATTTGGGGAAAGACAGCTCCTTGGTAAAATAATGTATTTTTAAGGCCCTTTAGGTTAAGCAAAGCAAAGGAGAAAATGGAAATGGAATGCATGAGACAATGAGAAAGGAAAGTGCTCTATTTTCCTTGAGGCTATGTGTTATCCCTGCAGAGATTATGATGACGTTGGCTGGTTTTTTGCTTTTCCTTGAGAAAGCTAGAGACAGAGCAAGTGGGGGACCTTCACTCCTGAGAGGGGAAAGCAGGAGTGAAGGGACATCCATCTGGGGAAAATGAGTCAAGCTCTGGGCCACAGAGACAAAGCAGGGGAAAGGAAGGAGGAGGCCTACTAAGAAGGCTTTTTGGAAGGCATGACTACTGAACTCTAGGAGAAATGGCACCCAATGCTTCATCTTAGGTTTCTTTTCCTGAATTGTATTATCATCTCTTGAATGCTTTAGTAAGGTTTTATAAAATGCCAAAGCTGTGCTTTGGGCAATTAAGGGCTAGGAGCCATGTCTGTCCTTGGGGCATTACTACTCTGATAAGAAAACTAGATGAAGTACGTATGAGATAGTGATAAGCAGAAAAGCCTGAAGCAGTAATTTTGTGGGGGAAAGTGAGCAACACTCTTCCAGGTAATAATAATAATACATTCATGTTTTTTTGAGCCAGACACCTTTGAACTACTAGGTTTCAAGCATTTTCATAGATAATCTCACTTTGTTCTCACAATAACCATGTAAGTAATATTATTATTATTCCTGCTTTATAGATAGGAAAACTGAGGTACAAAGGTACAAAGTAACTTGATCAGGATCAAACAGCTAGAAAGTCAGGTACAAAGGCAGAGTCAAGGTACAAATTCTGGCAGTCAGTGTTGCCTTAGGGCCTAACCACTGTGCTATTCTATCTCTTGGGACAGGTTTGTGAAACAAGGACCTGTGGATTTTCAGAAATCAGGAGGGAAACCTTATAAGAGAACCGTATGGCAAATCAGGCCTTTCACAGAAGCTCTCAAGTAGATGGGGGGAAAAAAACATTTTTCACAAAAATTCTCAACAAGACAGAAAATTTGAAAGGAGAGAACAAGTTCCTAAACTTGACATACTTCATTGTATCTCTTACTGTGATCTGTGCTTAATAATTCCCTGTTACTGATCAAACGCACAAACGTGAGAAATGTCCTTTATTTCCCTTTATACCTAAATGTCCCAATATATTAAACATTGACTTTTAAGCTGTCCAAACAGTTAGCATTTTTTCCTAGCACAGCTTTGAGTGTCTGACAGAGTATCTGTAGTACTCTAATACAGTGTTAACTAATTTGCTAACTGGAGATACATGATTTTAAAAATACTACCAAGTGATATTAAATTTTAACTCAATATAAACCTCAACTTCAGGCAGTAAAATCCCCATTATTGCTTCTTCAGGATACTTTCATTCTACTTAATCCAAGGATTATCAAACACATACTGCAGGACTGAATGATACCGTAGAGACCTTCCCTCTTCATAATTATAGTCTGGCCATTTTCCTTCACTGAATTGCTTATTCAAATGTGTACAATTTTTACCAAATTGCTTATTCAAAAGAATTAGGGAAAAAAAGACCTTCCTTCCTGGGACCTGCTCTTTCCCTATGATTTTTCCCATATATTCGTTCTCCATCCCAAGCTTTCTGTTTCTGTAAGGATCTAGGCATTTGGAAACCACACCAGGAAGACCAGAAGGCCTGTAGCATCCCATTCTGCCATAGCTTACTGCTCAGGAATGAGCCAAGAAAATCAACTGCTTGCATGGGAGAAAGGAAAAGGAAATCCCTAGGAGAAAAAATGGTCAGCATTTCAAAATTATTATTCTGCGTAAGGCACCATGTTTAGCATCTTACATAAATCATCTTACTTTATCCTTTAATAATCCTAACGTTGTTTATAGTGTTGTTTAATGTTACAAATGCTATTATTTATCCTCATTTTGGAGTGAAGGAAACTGAGATGTGGTAGTTTGGGCTATCCAGCTAGGGTGATAAAGCAGCCTCTGAGATGACCTCTGGAATTCACACCCTTGGGTCATCCCCTTCCCCTGAGCATGGGATGATCCTAGTGACTTGATTCTAACCAAAGGAAGATGGTCAAAATAATGAGATGTCACTTTTGAGATTAAGCTGTGCCTTTTCTCACCCGTTCTCACTTGGTTGCGCTATTGGAAGCCAGCCACCATATTGTGACCTTCCTAGGGAGAGATCCACCTCATTGGCAGGGAACTGATGACTCCAGTCAACAGCCAGTGGGAAGCTGAGGTCTGCCAACAACCACGAGTGAGCCTGGAAGGGATTCTCTCCCCCAGTTGGGCCTTGAGATGACGGAAGCCCTGGGCAACACCTTGATTGCAGTCTTGTGAGAGACCAAGCCAGAGGACCCCGCTAAGATGCACCTGAATCCTGTCTTGCAGAAAATGTGAGATAATAAATGTCATTTTATGCACTAAGCCTTAAAGTAATTTATTATGTGACAATAAGTAACTAAGACAGCTGATAAATTTAAACTCAGGTGATCTGGCTCTGGACATCATGTTTTAGCCAGCATGCTCTTCTGCTCCCTAGGAATTGGGATTGGTTCTCTCAGCTTCTGTCACAGAGGCCACCATGTGCAGCCAGTCCCAGGTGTTCCCTCCTATCTCCCAAAGGCCCGAGTAGTGCCGAGATTCCAGCACAGAGCACACACCGTAATCCGCTCCTTCTCATGTACTAAAGAAAGATTCCTGTCCTTTTGCTTGCACTACAAAGTCATTGGTCATGCCCGTTGGATTCTTGTATCCACCCTCATCACCATTTCATTTATTTCTCTCCAATTCCCTACTTTCTCTTTTTTCACTGTTCTTTTGCTTCTTTTTGTTCTTCTTGATTCTTAGACCTTATTTTCCTCTTCATTTCTACTTTCTCCTGTAAACTGTTTTCCTTGCTTCTATTTTCACTTACAGAAAAAGGCACTATTTGCCTCCAGGAAACTTTAATGCTTGTCTGAAAAGAACAGCTTTCTGGAAAGATCAACAGAAAGAAAAACACAGGTGGAGAGAGGGCTTGGGGGGGTGCAAGAGAACCCTCTTTAGTGGGTTTTTTGTTTTTGTTGCCACCCGCCTCCCATATCAAAACATCCCTTAGGGCAGTTAAAAGCTGCTGGCCACCCCAATTAAAGTGTTTTCAAAGAAACCATCAGAAATGGTTCCAAGAGCACTTTTGACTTATTACATGTGGGTTACATAAGCACTGGAAGCTTGTTAAAACATTCAAAATATGATATGAATTGAGTCACACAACAGTGGGTCAAAACTTTAGCTTTTCAGTGTGACTAACATGATCATCTGTGAGTTAGGCACCCTGGACAAAAATAGATCTTAAAGAAAATCAATTAAAGGATAGGACCGGTGATGGGTAGTAAGGAGGGCACGTATTGCATGGTGCACTGGGTGTCATACGCAACTAATGAATCATCGAACTTTACATCAGAAACCGGGGATGTACTGTATGGTGACTAACATAATATAATAAAAAAACATTAAAAAAAAGAATATCTTTTGTTCCTTCCCGGAACCTATATTCCTAACTTTAAAAATATGGCTATAATTCCTTTGTATTTGGATTGACTATGCTTTTTTTTTTCTTTATTTGATTTAAATGAATCTTATCTTCCTCAAAAGCCCTACCCACCAGGCTGTGTGTAAAGAAAAAACAAAACAAAACAAAAACAAAACACCCAAGCTGTTAAGCCACTCCTCTAAACCCAAATGAAGAGCAGATTTAAACAACCCATTTCATATTTCTCATGATAACTCAAGCGGCATGCTGGGTAGGACAGTTCTGCTTAGAGCTTGGCAGGCATTTAGCACCCTCTCCCTCTCATCACCTCCTTCTACAAAATGACAGTAGCTGCCTTTCCTGGCATGCTGACAACCTTAACCATCCTTACACATTTCCAAACCACCCCCTTGTGGGTCAGTACTGCCCTCCCTCTAAAAAATAACAAATCTAAGTAACGCTCAGGTATTTGGGTAAAACATGTAGTGCATGAGATCCATCTCTCCCCCACCTCCCCTCCAAGATGGCATCTGGGCTTTACACAAAAAGGAATTAGCCAGGATCCTTAAATCAGTGCAGTGTTCCCAGGTCCTCTGGTCTCCAAGGCAACGGTCATTACTCAGCTGGCTAGCCTCCACAGCTAAAGTCAACAGCTAGTGTCATTCCTGAGCTGGTCTCCATGTATAGACAACCCTTGTTGATACACGATTAAAGGAGAATTATTCTCAAATGTGACACTTCAAGCATAACCTTGTTGCACAATTGATTTGTCCCGTTACACCCTCGTACAAAGAAGGAAATATTCTTATTGATCCTACGTAAAAAAATCACACTGCTGTGAACGTAGACTTAGTAAAAATATTCGTTTCTCAATTCTTAGAAGTCAGTGAGCATCAGATCCCTAAGGCAGAGTCTATTGAAGATTTGAAATAGCTTAAAAGAAAGAAAGAGCTCTCTCTCTTCTATGTCTATGAGAAATACAACATTAAAATAACACCAAACATATTCTGAGTAATTTCCACATTAAAATTTGCCTCATTAATTTATTAAGTCCACTGTAATTAATATTTATTTTAGGGGTGCTTCAGTGGCTCGGATGGGTAAGTGTGTGCCTTCGGCTCAGGTCACCATCTCAGGGTTCTGAGATGGAGCCCTGTCGGACTCCCTGCTCAGCAGGAAGTCTGCTTCCCTGTCTCCCTCTGTCTCTCTCCCCGCTTGTGCGTGCACGCTCTCTGTCTCTTTCAAATAAATAAAATCTTCAAAAAAACCCACTTATTTTACTCTGCTTTGGATCAAGCAATTAGCTATGATAAAGTGTGTCTGCTTTTGGACAGAAAAGAGTCTTGCTAATCCTGACTTGGTCTACGGGTACAGACTGAAAGTTTCCTAAGCAATGTTACCTTAGAAGATTGTACCTAAGTCTCTGTTCTTTGAAATATCAATAGTTCAGAGTACCTAGTGCAGTCTTTTTCTACAGGGCCCCAAGACTGTTTTTTTTCTTGAAAACACAATCACTAGTTTGTTGCCTAAATTAGAATCTCAGGCAAGCTTCAGAGGGAAGGAGAAACCTGTTTAATGATGAGATTGAATTGCTGTGGACAACTGATTACAGTACCAATAAAATCAGAATGAAGGACAGTAAAATTTTCTATTATCTATTTCATAAGGGTTTAATCAATGTTTCCCACGAACTAAGAACCTATTGTGGACAGTAAGGGCAGTGACAAATTTCCAAGGCCTTCCCCTAAAATCTACAATCTGTAATTTTTATATGCATTTATCCTAGAGAAGGCTGAGATCTCTTCAGGTCTGACAATTCTTCCCATGTAATTATTACAATAGTAATACAGAACATACCAACAAGCCTAATAATTTCTAGCATCTCTCCAGTGCTAGTACCTATTATACAAGACATAGAAATGCAGCATTCAGACATTCACATCCCTCTTCAAGAAAGGACTTGTGGCCTCCAGCTATTAACTCTTTCAGGTTGGCTTCTGCTTTTGAGCTCAGGTCAGGGTCCTCTTGTGGTAGCCCCAGCTAATGACCAAGCAAGATGTCTCACAAGGGCCTAGACTTTTACCCAATGCAAGACTCTTCTAATAGGCCATCTTCACGCTGGACCTCTCTGTTGAGCTTTCAGAGACTTTGTCAGAACTGCATCATGGTACTGTTGACTCTTTCTGCTCAATCCTACTTTCTGCCTTTTTCTTTCTCAGGTGTTACTCCCATATAAACCATTTATATGCTATATGCCTGTCTTCATCTCAGTGTCCACTTCTCAGAAGGCCCAAATGACACAGTGGTACCAGGAATGACTAAAAAAAGCAAGTGTAAGTTGGGATTTTGAGACTGTATCCCTAACTGCTTGACTGGCAAAGATGAACCCATCCCAGGTGGTATATGCGGCACAATTAGTCTTTGGCACAATATGGTAGTGCAACTGCTAAGTATAACACTAGATAGGAAGAGTTTGTTGATTTGGGGGTACTCTCTTAGAATACAGGATCGAACACTCTGGGAAGGATTCAAGGGCATGGAGCAAATTCACCAGCAGGGTGACTACCAGAGACCTGGAGAAAGCAATGACTTGTGCTGAGTAAAAATGAAATACCCGAATTGTCATAGCTGACCCCGGAGAAAGGAAATAAAAAGCTCAGGAAAGTGGATATACTGGAGTGAATACAACAGGCCAGAAAACCTACCAGAAAAGTATTTTCCACAGGAGGACTTGGAGAACATATCATTCCACAAGGTTAACAGGAATGTGCTAGTTACAGGGGCATTCACATCATGAGGATGTCCAGCACTGGTTCCTCTTTACAGGTAAGAACTAACTATAGAAAAGGCAGTCATGCCATGCATGAAAAACCTAAAGCTAACATCATCCTCAATGGTGAAAAACTGGAAGCTTTTCCCCTAAGATCAGGAACAAGACAAGGATGTCCACTCTCATCACATTTATTCACCATAGCACTGAAGTCCTAGCCACAGCAATCAGACAACAAAAAGAAATAAAAGACATTAGAATTGGTAAGGAAGAAGTAAAATTTTCCATATTTGCAGATGACATGAAACTATATATGAAAAACCCTAAAATCTCCACCAAAAAACTACTAAAACTGATAAATTCAATAAGGTTGTGGGATAAAAATGAATATACAGAAATCCATTGTATTTCTCTACACTAATAATGAGGTACCAAAAGTGGAAATAAGAGAACAATCCCATTTACAGTTACACCAAAAATAATGAAATACCTTGGAATAAACTGAACCAAGGAGGTGAAAGGTCTATACTCTGAAAGCTATAGGACATTGATGAAAGAAATGGAAAACAACACAAATGGAAAGGTATTCCATGTTCATGAACTGGAAGAACAAATATTGTTAAAATGTCTATACTACCTAACAATGTAATCCCTATCAAAATACCAACAACATTTTTCACAGAACTAGAATAAATAACCCTAAAATTTGTATGGAACCACAAAAGATCCCAAATAGCCAAAGCAATCTTAAAAAAAAAAGAATAAAATCAAAGGTATCACAATTCTAAATTTCAAGATGTACTACAAAGCTGTAGTAATCAAAACAGTACAATACTCTCACAAAAATACATACAGAGTAATAGAACAGAATAGAGATCCCAGAAATAAACTTTCAATCATATGGTCAGTTAGTCTTAGACAAAGAAGGCAAGACTATGCAATGGGAAAAAGACAGTCTCTTCAACAAATGGTATTGGGAAAACTGGACAGCTACATGCAAAAGAATGAAACTGGAGCACGTTCTTACACCATACATTAAAGTAAACTCAAAATGGATTAAGGTTCTAAATGTGAGACATGAAACTATAAAAATCCTAGAAGACAGCACAGGCAGTAATGTCTCTGACATCAGCCATAGCAATATTTTCCTAGATAGGTCTCCTCAGGCAACAGAAACAAAAGCAAAAATAAACTACTGGGATTACATCAAAATAAAAAGTTCCTGTACAGCAAAGGAAACAACCAACAAATCTAAAAGACAGCCTACCAAATGGGAGAAGATATTTGCAAATGAAATATCCAATAAAGGGTTAGTATCCAAAATATATAAAGAATTTATATAACTCAATACCAAAAAAACAAATAATCTAATTAAAAATGGGCAGAAGACATGAATAGAAATTTCTCCAAAGAAGACATACACATGGCCAACAGACGCATGAAAAGATAACCAACATCACTCATCATCAGGGAAATACAAATTAAAATCACATGAGATATCATTTTGTACCTGTCAGAATGGCTAAAATCAAAAACACAAGAAACCACAGGTGCTGGTGAGGATGTGGAGAAAAAGGAACCCTCTTGAACTGTTGGTGGGAATGCAAACTGGTGCAGCCACTATGGAAAACAGTATGAAGGTTCCTGAAAAAATTAAAAATAGAATTACCATATGACCAGTAATTCCACTACTAGGTATTTACAAAAACACTAGTTCAAAAAAATATATATACCTCTATGTTTACTGTAGCATTACTTACAAAAGTCAAATTATGGAAGCAGCCCAAGTGTTCACTGATAGATGAATGCATAAAGATGAATGGTATATGTGTATACACACACACAATGAAATATTATCCATCCACAGAAAGAATGAAATCTTGACATTTTCAGCAACATAGATGGAGCTATAACACTAAGTGAAAGTAAGTCAGAGAAAACAAATACCATACAATTTCGCTCATATGTGGAATTTAAGAAACAAAAATGAGTTCTAAGATGGTGGAGGAGCAGGAGACCTAAACTTCGTCTGGTCCCAGGAAATCAGCGGGAGAGCTACCAAACCATTCTGAATACCTATGAACGCAACTGGAGAACGAAGAAAAGAGCAGCAGAAACTCTATGAACAGAAAAGCGACCACTTTCTGCAAGGAGGAGAAAAGATGGTGGAGGAGTAAGGGACCCCATTTTCAGCTGGTCCCCTGAGTCGAGCTGGATATCTACCAGACCATCCTGAACACCCACCGAATCAGCCTGAGATGCAGGAAGATACATCTGGATCTCTACAAACGAACATCTCCAGTGCTGAATATTGAGGTGTGAAGTGGGGAGCCGTGAATCCGCGCACAGATATCGGAAGATAAATAGAAGGGGGAGGGAGCCAACGTGCTTGGGCGCCAGGAAGCAGTAGCCACTTGCACTGGCGAGTGGGCTGGACTCGTGGACCGGCACCCGCGAGAGAGCAGACTGAGACCGTGAGCCTGGGAACGCGTGCGACCAGTCTGAAAACCCGAGCTCCGGGGAGCACACTCGAACTAGACTGAAACCAGGAGCTCAGGAGTATGCACGTGTCCAAACTGAAAACCAGAGCTCTGGAGCGCACAAACTAAACTGAAACCGAGAGCCAGGGGCGCACACATGACCAGACTGAAAACCAGCGCTCCGGAGCGCTCATTGGAACTGGACTGATACCGGGAGCTCAGGAGCGCACGTCCAACCTGACTGAAAACCGGAGCTCCGGAGCACTCACTGGAACCGGATTCATACCGGGAGCTCGGGAGCGTGCGCGTGACCAGACTGAAAACCGGTGCTCTGGAGCATGCGCGAACCACACTGAAACAGGGAGCTCGGGAGCGTGCGTGGGGGTGGCTGGCAGTGTTAGAAACTCAAAGGACAGAGACATGCTGGCCCTGGAAGTGAGGGCTGGGATGCCGGCTGTGGGATGCACAACCTGGGAAGCTGCAGGGTTTGTGGAAGCACCAACAGAAACATAGTTAAAGTGGCCAGGGGAACTCAGTGGAAAGCGGACTGCGATCTCTCTGTTCTGAGACAGAGGCTAGGATTCGGCCACTGCTGCTCTGACTCTCAGAAGAGTCACAGAAAACTGCCAGAGAAAGCCGCCAGAGAACAAAAGCCCAGAAATACCAGCTCACATTGTGCCCATCCCCATCCCCCCTCGCAGGGGACAGGGCGACACTACCCAAACAGGGTTGCCTGAATATCAGCGTGGCAGGCCCCTCCCCCAGAAGGCAGGCTGAAAAATCAAGAAGCCCACATCCCTAAGGTCCCTATAAAACAAGTACACACTGCATGGGTCCTGGTCAATAATTTGGGGTCTGGGCATCCCCGCAACCTCTCCTCATCAGAATTACGAGGAGGAGAAATCCCCCCCGGCAAAGAAAACGTAATGAGTCTGTGGCCTCTGCCACAGAACTAACGGATATGGATATAACCAAATTATCAGAAATGGAGTTCAGAGTAACAATGGTCAAGCTGATGTGTAGACTTGAAAAAAATATCAGCGAGAATATAGAATTTCTAAGGGTGGAAATGAGAGCGAATCTGGCAGAAATTAAAAATGCTATGAATCAAATGCGGTCAAAACTAGATGCTCTGACGGCCAGGGTAAATGAGGCAGAAGAACAAATTAGTGAATTGGAGGATGGGATGGTAGAAGAGAAAGTTAAAACAGAAACTTGGCTCAAAAAAATCCAATCTCAAGAATGTAGATTACGGGAGATTACTGACTCAATGAAACGTTCCAATATCAGAATCAGTGGCATACCCAAGGGGGTGGAGAAAGAGAGAGGTCTAGAAGAGAGATTTGAACAAATTGTAGCTGAGAACTTCCCTGATCTGGCAAAGGGAACAAGCATTCGTGTCCAAGAGGCAGAGAGGACCCCACCCAAGGTCAATGAGAACAGACCTACACGACGTCACGTCATAGTGCATTTTGCAAATATTAGATCCAAGGATACAGTATTGAAAGCAGCCAGGGGGAAGAAAATCCTTACGTACACAGGGAAAAAAATCAGAATAACGTCAGACCTGTCTACAGAGACCTGGCAGGCTAGGAAGGGTTGGCAGGGTATTTTCGAAGCTCTATCTGAGAAGGACATGCAGCCAAGGATCCTTTATCCAGCAAGGCTATCATTCAGAATTGATGGAGAGATAAGGACCTTCCAGGATCGGCAGAAACTGAAGGAATTCGTAACCACCAAACCAGCCCTACATGAGATATTAAAGGGGGTTCTATAAAAGTAAAAAGGCCCCAAGAGTGATACAGAAGAGAAATTTGCAATCTATAGGAATAAAGACTTCACAGGCAACATGACATCATTAAAATCATATCTCTCAATAATCAATCGCAATGTGAATGGCCTAAATGGTCCCATAAAACGCCACAGGGTTGCAGATTGGATAAAAAGACATGACCCATCCATTTCCTGTCTAGAAGACACTCATTTTGAACCAAAAGATACATCCAGACTGAAAGTGAAGGGATGGAAAACCATGTTTCATGCCAATGGACCTCAAATGAAAGCTGGGGTAGCAATTCTCATACCAGACAGATTAGATTTTAAACTAAAGACTGTTGTTAGAGATACAGAAGGACACTATATTATTCTTAAAGGATGTATCCAACAAGTGGATATGACCATTATAAATATTTATGCCCCCAACAGGGGAGAAGCTAGAAACACAAGCCAACTCTTAACCAGAATAAAGAGACATATAGATAATAATACATTAATAGTAGGGGACCTCAACACTCCACTCTCAGCAATAGACAGATCACCTAAGCAGAAAATCAACAAAGAAACAAGAGCTTTGAATGATATACTGGAACAGATGGACCCCATAGATTTATATATATAGAACACAACACCCCAGAACAACAGAATACTCATTCTTTTCTAATGCACATGGAACTTTTGTCCATAATAGACCATATACTGGGTCACAAAACAGGTCTCAACCAATACCAAAAGACTGAGATTATTCCTTGCATATTCGCAGACCACAATGCTTTGAAACTGGAACTCAATCACAAGGAAAAATTTGGAAGAAACTCAAACACTTGGAAACTAAGAACCATCCTGCTCAAGAATGATTGGGTAAACCAGGAAATTAAAAATCAGTTTAAACAATTTTTGGAGACCAATGAAAATGAAAACACATCAGTCCAAAAACTATGGGACACTGCAAAGGCAGTCCTAAGGGGAAAATACATAGCCATCCAAGCCTTACTCAAAAGAATAGAAAGATCTAAAATGCAGTTTTTATATTCTCACCTCAAGAAGCTGGGGCTGGAAGAGAAGAACAGGCCTAATCCACGCATGAGAAGGCAGCTGATCAAGATTAGAGCAGAGATCAATGAATTAGAAACCAGGAGCACAGTAGAGCAGATCAACAGAACTAGAAGCTGGTTCTTTGAAAGAATAAATAAGATCAATAAGCCACTGGCCAGACTTATTCAAAAGAATAGAGAAAGGGCCCAAATTAATAAAATTACGAATGAAAGGGGAGAGATCGCAACCAACACCAATGAAATAGGAAGGATCATTAGAAACTTTTATCAACAGCTTTATGCCAATAAATTAAACACCCTGGAAGAAATGGATGCCTTCCTGGAAACCTATAAACTACCAAGACTGAAACAGGAAGAAATTGATTATTTAAACAGACCGATTAATTATGAAGAGATTGAAGCAGTGATCAAAAACCTCCCAAAAAACAAGAGTCCAGGGCGTGATGGATTCCCCAGGGAATTTTACCAAACATTCAAAGAAGAAATAATACCTATTCTCCTGAAGCTGTTTCAAAAAATAGAAACAGAAGGAAAATTATCAAACTCATTCTATGAGGCCAGTATTACTTTGATCCCCAAACCAGGCAAAGACCCCATCAAAAAGGAGAATTACAGACCGATTTTCCTGATGAATATGGACGCCAAAATTCTCAATAAGATCCTAGCTGATAGGATCCAACAGTACATTAAAAGGATTATCCATCAAGACCAAGTGGGATTCACCCCTGGGATGCAAGGTGGTTCAACATTCACAAATCAATCAGTGTGATAGATCATATCAACAAGAAAAGAGTCAAGAACCATATGAGTCTCTCAACTGATGCAGAAAAAGTATCTGACAAAATACAGCATCCTTTCCTGATTAAAACCCTTCAGAGTGTAGGGATAGAGGGTACATTCCTCAATTTCACAAAAAACCATCCACGAAAAGCCTACAGCAAATATCATTCTCAACAGGAAAAAGCTGAAAGCCTTTCCCTTAAGATCAGGAACACGACAAGGATGCCCACTCTCGCCATTATTACTCAACATCGTACTAGAAGTCCTTGCAACAGCAATCAGACAACAAAAATGGATAAAAGGTATCCAAACTGGCAAAGAAGAAGTCAAACTGTCTCTCTTTGCAGATGACATGATACTCTCTATACAAAACCCAAAAGAATCCACCCCCAAACTACTAGAACTTATAGAGCAATTCAGTAATGTGGCGGGAAACAAAATCAATAATCAGAAATCAGTTGCACTTCTGTACATGAACAATGAGACTGAAGAAAGAGAAATTAGGGAATCCATTCCATTTACAATAGCACCAAAAATCATACGTTATCTTGGAATTAACTTAACCAGAGATGCAAAGAATCTATATTCTAGAAACTACAAATCACTCTTTAAAGACATTGATGAAGACACAAAAAGATGGAAAAATATTCCATGCTCATGGATTGGAAGAATAAACATAGTTAAAATGTCTATGCTACCCAGAGCAATCTACACTTTCAATGCCATCCCAATCAAAATACTGATGACTTTTTTCAAAGAACTGGGACAAACGGCCCTTAAATTTGTGTGGAACCAGAAAAGGCCCCAAATTGCCAAGGAATTGTTGAAAAGGAAAAACAAAGCTGGGGGCATCACGCTGCCGGATTTCAAGCTGTACTACAAAGCTGTGATCACAAAGACAGCATGGTACTGGCACAAAAACAGACACATAGACCAATGGAACAGAATAGAGAACCCAGAAATGGACCCTCGGCTCTTTGGGCAACTAATCTTTGACAAAGCAGGAAAAAACATCCAGTGGAAAAAAAGACAGTCTATTCAATAAATGGTGCTGGGAAAACTGGACACCTATATGCAAAAGAATGAAACTTGACCAGTCTGTCACACCATACACAAAGATAAACTCCAAAATGGATGAAAGACAGGAATCCATCAAAATCATAGAGGAGAACATAGGCTGCAACATCTCTGACATTGGCCACAGCAACTTTTTTCATGACACATCTGCAAAGGCAAGAGAAACAAAAGATAAAATGAACTTGTGGGACTTCATCAAGATAAAAAGCTTCTGCACAACCAAGGAAACAGTCAAAAAAACTAAGAAGCATCCCATGAATGGGAGAAGATAGTTGCAAATGACACTACAGATAAAAGACTAGTATCCAAGATCTACAAAGAACTTCTCAAACTCAATACACGTGAAACAAATAATCAAATCAATAAATGGGCAGAAGATATGAACAGACACTTTTCCAATGAAGACATACAAATGGCTAACAGACACATGAAAAAAGGTTCAAAATCATTAGCCATCAGGGAAATTCAAATCAAAACCACCCTGAGATACCACCTTATGCCAGTTAGAATGCCAAAAACTGACAAGGCAGGAACCAACAAATGTTGGAGAGGATATGGAGAAAAGGGATCTGTCTTACCCTGTTGGTGGGAATGCAAGTTGGTACAGCCTCTTTGGAAAACAGTGTGGAGGTCCCTTAAAATGTTAAAAATTGAGCTACCCTATGACCCAGCCATTGCGCTACTGGGTATTTACCCCAAAGATACAGACATAGTGAAGAGAAGAGCCATATGCACCCCAGTGTTCATAGCAGCATTGTCCTCAATAGCTAAATTGTGGAAGGAGCCGAGATGCCCTTCAACAGACGACTGGATTAAGAAGATGTGGTCCATACATACAATGGAATATTACTCAGCCATCAGAAAAAACGATTACACAACATTTGCAGCAACATGGACGGGACTGGAGGAGATTATGCTAAGTGAAATAAGTCAAGCAGAGAAAGACAATTATCGTATGGTTTCACTCATTTATGGAACATAAGAAATAGCAGGGAGATCGGTAGGAGAAGAAAGGGAAGAATGAAGGGGGGGGATAAACAGAAGATGGAATGAACCATGAGAGACTGTGGACTCTGGAAAACAAACTGAGGGCTTCAGAAGGGAGGGGGGAGGATTGGGATAGGCCGGTGATGGGTATTAAGGAGGGCACATATTGCATGAAGCACTGGGTGTTATATGCAAATAATGAATCATGGAACATTGTATCAAAAACTGGGGATGTACTGTATGGTGACTAATATAACAAAATAAAAATTATAAAAAAAAGAAAGAAACAAAAATGAATGAACAAAGAAAAAAATAAACAAACCAAATAAGACTCTCAACTTATTGATGGTTTACCAGAAGAAAGGTTGGTGGGGAGATAGGTGAAGGGGATTAAGAGTACACTTATCATGATGAGCACTGAGTAATGTACAGAATTTATGAATCACTATATTGTACTCCTGAAGCTAATATAACATTATATATCAACTATACTAGGATGAAAATTTAAAAATTAAAAAAAAAAAAGAGGAGGTTGCCATGGAACTTGGTTCATTAGTAGTAGTGAGAATGATAGGGCCCTGAAGCAATAGAAGCTGAGGCACTTAACCCTCAGAAGCTAGGGAGTCTCAATTATGATAGTACCAGTTGTTGGAGTAGCAGTCAAGATGGAATCATAAAGATGGAATAAAAATTATAAAGATACAACATGGTATCACTAGGGGCAAAATATATGGGTTGCCAATGAAAGTACTACTTAATATACATAATTTAAAGAAAGAATGAATGAGCAGGAGGCTGAGGGTGGTCACCCAAATAAAAAGTCACAATCTCTTGCCAGTTCCTGGTCCTGGACCAGTTTTCAAATCATTGACTGAAGATTTTGCTGGCTCTCAGGAAGAAGCACCTTACAACACCATGTCAAGTATTTATCACAATGATTCCCTGGACCTTCCTCAAAGGGACCCAATTGCACTTATTTGAATTACTGTGTCTTGGGGCAAGCGGAGTACCCCATAGTTTGAGGACTATTAAACACATGGTCAGAGTCAACATTAATACCTGAAGAACTGAAGCAACATCATGGCTCCACTATTGGAATGGAATCATATGCAGGCCAGGTAATAAATCGGTGTTATGGCCGAAGTCTGGCTCACAATGGGTCCACTGGGTTCACAAATCAACTCAGTGCTCATTTACCCAATCCCAAGTATATAATTGGAATGTATATACTTCACAGTTGGGAGTCATTTCCATTCATTTTTCTTGGACTGTGGAATAAGAACTATTACAGGGAGGAAGTCCAAGTAGACATCTTTGAAACTGCCTCTCCTGGCCAAGAGATTGTATCTAAAACAATATCACAATGCCAGAGGATGGTGGAGATTAGCAATACCCTTAAGGATATTAAGGATGCCCGAATGGTAGTTCCCATCACACCTTCATTTAATTTGACACTCTGGCCTGTAGAAACCATATAAATTAGCAGAATGATTGTAGAACAACATTCAACAAAGTAGCAGCCCCAACTGCAGTTGCCATACCAAGCAAAGTATCACTGTGAAAGCAGGATAATATGGCCTCATGTATACAGCCACTGATTTGGAGAATGGATTCTTTTCTATCCCAATCAATAAATACAATTAGAAATATTAATATACAAATGAAATAAACAGGCAACAATATGCATTGACACTTTAGCCCCAGGGCTGTGTTAACTCTCCTTTCTCTCTCATAATATAGTCCAAGGAGATGTGGATCACCTGAAAATCCTATAGGGTATCCTAATGATCCATTATATCAATGACATCATGCTGATTAAACAAGCTGAGCAAGAGGTGGCTAGCATGCTGGAGGTTTGTGCTCCAGAAAGTAGGAAATTAACCTTATGAAGAATCAGGGATCCCTCATTAAAGGGTTTAGATGCCCAGTGTTCTGAGGAGTGCTAGAACATCCCCTTCTAAGTAGAAGATAAATTGCTGCCTCTTGCATCCCCTACAAGAAAGAAGAAAGAACAGTGCCTAAGAGGATGCTTTGAGTTCTGTAAGCAACATACTCCACACCTAGGAATATTTTTCAGGTCTTCATGCCAGGTGACATAAAAAGCTGCCAGCTTTAGGGCCTGGCCAAAGAGCTCTACAGAAGGTCTGAGTGGTGGTGCAAGCAGCCTTGACACTTGTGTTGTAGAATCTGGCATATTCTAGAGTGTCAAGAGTTGTCACTTTTAGAAAAAGATGCAGTATGGAGTTTAGGGAAATCTTAGTAGGAGAATCACAGTACAGGCACCCAGAGTTTTGAAGCAAGGTTGCACACCTTTTAAAAATTAGGTCTTGGCATGCTATTGGGGAAAAAAGGGGGGAATGTTTGACCATGGGACACTAAATGACACAAAATGAAATATGTCTTGTTGAACCCATCGAGTTATAAATTCTGGAGGGCCCAATCAAAATTCATCATAAGATGAAAGTATTGTATTTGGGATGAAGCACAAAGACGAGAAGACACAAACAATCCACGTGAATAGAGAGTCCAGACCTTGAGGTCACCCTTCAGTTGCATCAATACCCCTCTCTTAGCTTGCACTGATGGCCGTATGGGGGGGGGGGTGTCTTGAACAAGCTGAAGAAAGACAACAATGACTGAGCTTAGTTTACAGATGAATTGGCTAAGTATGTGGATGAAACCTGAAACTGGACATCAGCTACAGTACAGCCTCACGCTCGAATAGCCCTGAAGACAGGAGAGGGACTGTCTTTCTAGTGGGTAGAGCTTTAGGGGGTGCACCTGGTCATCCACTTTGTATGGGAAGGAAAAGTGGCCTGATGTGAGAATATAAACAGACTAACTGGAAATGGCAAAAAGTTTGGCTGGCTGGTCAGAGGTCTGAAAAGAAAGAGATTTTAAAAACCGCACACAAGGAAATCTTAAAAGGTTAGAGTTATGTGGATATGCATATTGTTGTGGTTAAAAAGTATGAAGATCTTTTGAACACTCATCAACGTGCACAAGAAAGCATTCGTTATAGAAGAAACACTGAACAGCCAAGTAAACAAAATTACTCAGCTAGTCGATGTTAGCCTGTTTTTGTTCCTGGCCACTCCAGTGCTGGCACAATGGACGCTCGAGTGAAATGGTCATGGTGACAAAAATGAAGCGTATGCATGGGGTCCATGAGCATGAAGCCCATTTACCATAGCTGACCTACCTACTGCCTCATTTGCAAGTTCAACCTGCCAACAAAAGAGAAATGTTTGGAGAAACCAGTCCTGGTGTTTAGGAGGTTGGGGAACATAAAGATACAGTTGCTTTAGGAAAAGACAGTTTCCAAAACAGTAACAAGTAGTTGAACTTTTAGATTTTGTTACTATGGAAAAGTAAAGAGTAAGAAAACTATTTCACTGATTACCTCTGATCTCTGCACAGTCGGCTATTTCCAAGTTGGCCAGCCAATCTCCTTATCCTCAGGATGTCTTGCCAGCTGGTAACTTAAACTCAAACAGAGTCATCACCCTCTCTACAAAATTAGCTTCTCCTCTTACTTCACTTTGTTTGTGGTCCAATATTCTCCCATTCCCTTAGGCTTGAAATCTTGGAACTTTGCAGGCATTTAACGTTTCTAACATTTTTGCTTATATAGATTCTTTTTATAACTACTAAAAAGAACCTGAAAAAGGTGTCTTCTCTTCTTAAGATTTTTACGTAAAAGTTACTGGTAAGGTCTATTTTTTACCAACTGCAAAGAACGAGCTTGAGAGTAAATGTTGCCAGAACCTCATCTCTACCAGGTTTCAGAAGAGCCGCCTTTACGGCTCCGGCGCCTACCCAAAAGAACTACAATTCCCGTCGTACATTGCGACTTTCTAAGCCTAAAAAATTATAATTGTGTACGTCATTTCCGTCCTCGCAGGCGGCGCATGCTGGACTTTGTAGTTTGAATTAACTTCTCTTTTGTCGTCGTCTTGGAAAGAGAAAATTGTGACCAGACCAGCTGCTCTAAATTTGGTATTATGATAGGGTGCTTAAAGTAAATTAATAGGAAATGTTTTAAAGTAAATTTAGCGTCAGGTTTTTCTGTATTTCACGTACCGCCTTCCTCGCACTGCCGGGTCGGGAAAGGGAAGTGACGTGCATCCGGTGTAATGGCGGCGCGGTGTAGCTCCAGGTAATTGCCGAACTCCGTAGACTCGCCTCAGGCAGCGAACCAGAGTGGGGGTGGCGGGTTGCCGGTCCGGGTGGGAATTAAAAGGGGACCAGGAGTGGGTACCGGCTGCTTAGGACCGCCGTGGGTAGCGTCGTGGCGTGCGTGGCTCTCCTCTTGGCGCCCGCCGGCCCGCGACGCTGAGGTGTGAGAGCCGGTCAGGCGGAGGACTCTGAGAGGGTGGGAAGTCTGAGCGTGAACTCCGTCCCTGACTGCGCGGAGGGACCTAGTTCCCGGGTGAGGTTCCTGGGGCTGACTCGCTGCGGTGTGTTTGTTGCTGAACTCCAGCGCAGAGCTGGGCCTCTTCTCCTGTCGGCACCGGTCACTTAGAGCTTCTCCAGTCGTTTGGGCTTCCAAGGCGCCTTTCTTAGTGTCCGGCTCCAGGCCGTGGGAGTGGGATTAATGAAGTGTAATTAGAAAACAGCGGAAGTTCCACTTTTACTGCCTCTTTCTACCGTGATATACCTGTGACAGCTTCTTTAAAATTTCATTACTCGTTTCTTTTCCATTCGTTTGCCCCGTAAATAAAGATGCTTTCTAGTGTTTAGTCCTGGGGCTCTTCATTCCTCATTAAATGAGCTCTTTGCCCTCTTTTATCTTTTCATAAGTTGATCTGCTTCCAATAAGGTGGTACTCCCCAACTTGGGTCTCCAGTGTGACTGTCGAGCTCCGGATCCTACAATACACTTCTACATATCGGTAATAGTTCCTTTCACTGAGTCTAACTCTAATATCCGCTTTATGTATTTTGACTTAATCCTTACAACGACTTTTTGAGATAAATAAAGGAGAAATTTTGAGAAAGGATATTCCAGATGCAAGAAATAGGTGATTGAAAGGGTAGTAAGAGTTCCCTTTACATTTTTAGGTGTCCCACAGGCTAGCAATAGCAGATAGAAAAACAGGCAAATTTGGCCTTCAGAAAACTAGTTAACCTGCCTCCTCCTTATGGTATTTAAGCTCGTTTTTGGATTGCCTGTGAACTTGGAAGTTAACCTCAATTATCGTCCTTCTGTAGAAAAGCGAATTTAGAATTGGCATTAAAAGTGTGACTTTGTTCCCAGAAGCGTTGTGACAAGCAGCAGCATCTGTAGGAGGAGGAGACCTACTTGTGTTGATGCTGGATAATGGACTTTTACGCCAAAGATGCCAGTCTTGATTCAGCACTTATTAGGTCTGTCACTTGGGGCACGTTACCTAACATCTCTAGTTTCAGCTTCTTCATCTGAAAAATGTGAATGATAATATCTAACTTAGTGAGTTGTTTTGAGGATAAAGAAAAATGATATATATAAGTCACTGTGCGCAGTGCCTGACATAGAATGTTAGCTATTATTGTTACTACTGTGATATAGTTGATGAGTTCTCTTGCCTCAGTTCTTGTCCTTTGGTTTTGAATGTTGTCCTTGCACTTTTAAGTGCCCATGCCGCTTTCATGGAGCATTTCCCACCTCACTCGGCTGAGGTCTGGTTCAGTGTTCTCCCTGATGATTGCACATTGCCAGGTGACCTACATTAACTTATACCTGAGACCATCTAAGAGAGCACACATTTATAATGTTTGTGCCCTACCCTAAACATTATTTTCTGTTATTACCCACTTGTATCTAGACTGAATTTTGTACTACCTGGTATGTCCCTGAATTTGGTATAAGTTATGGCTGGCCTAGAGGTAGTTTAAGAAAGAGGTGGTTATTGGTAATATAGCTGATCCTACTGATGACCCGTGGGCTTCCTTGTTGCATTTCTCTACCATCTAAATTTGAAAATTTTAGCATGGGAAGGTGATAAAACAAAAAGGCCTCTGGCATATTAGTTTCAGCAAACTTCTCGACTTACTAAATGTGTAGCCTAGATATTTTATCAGCGTATACATTTCCCAAGTGGACATTGGAAGAGATAATTCATTGCCTACAACAAAGTGCAAATTTTCAAACCATTTTCTTCAAAAATAATACATCAGGAGAGGAAGCAATGGATTAAAGCAAGCCTTTGCTATTTGTAGCCAAGTTAGTCTTTTCCCAGAGAACAGATACCAAAAGGTTGGCATAAGCTGCCTTGGTCTGGAGACATTAGGGCTCCTGTGATTATAGAGCTAATTGGAGCCAAATTATGCAAAGAGCCCAAATGTCCATTGAGTGATGAATGGATAAAGAAGATGTGGTGTATATATTATATTGTGGTGTAGATATTATTCAGCCATCAAAAGGAATGAAATCTTGCCATTTGTAATGACATGGATAGAGCTGGAGTGTATTATGCTAAGCAAAATAAGTCAGTCAGAGAGGGACCCCTGTGTGGCTCAGTTGGTTAAGCATCTGCCTTCGGCTCAGGTCATGATCCCAGGGTTGTGGGATCGAGTCCCCATCAGGCTTATTGCTCAACAGGGAGCCTGCTTCTCCCTCTGCCTCTCCACCCTGCTCCTGCTCGCTCTCTCTCTCTGACAAATTGATAAATAAAATCTTAAAAAAAGAAAAGTCAGAGAAAGACAAATACCATATGATTTCACTCATATGTGGAATTTAAGAAACGAAATATGAACATGGGGAAGGAAGAGAAAAAGAAAATAAGATAAAAACAGAGGAGACAAACTGTAAGCGACTCTTAACTGTAGAAAGAAAGGAGGGTTGCTGGAGGGGAGGTGGACAGGGGGATGGGCTAAATAGGTGATGGGCACTAAGGAGGGCACTTGTGATGAGCACTGGGTATTATATGTAAGTGATGAGTCACTAAATTCTACTCTTGAAACCAATGCTACACTGTATGTTAACTAACTTGAATTTAAATAGAAACTTGGAAGATAAAAAATAAAATTCATCTTGGGGGGAAGAAAGCTAATGGGAGGAAGAAACTCAGTGAAGATTCATATTTTTCTTAACTTTGGGCCTAATTCAAATGGATCAGGACAGAGTTCAGCACTTCCCGGTGAAAAGTCGCTCTGTGAGTCCTTTCCTCAATTATTTTATCAAGACAGTTTTATTCTAGATTTGGTGACGGGGGTGCCTCAGTAGTGGAATATAGTGCTATGTGTCTGGGGGCTTCTTCATAAATTTCTCAGTGGAGGCCACCACTTCTACGTTTTCTTTAAAAACTTAGACTGTGGTTTACTAAATGGCTCTTTAATTAATAATGAGAAAGACTGCTTTCAAAGCTGTCCTGTGAGTGTTTGCAGAATATATTCAGCCCATATACTTATTTAGGCAAGTGGAGGAACACGTTTTTGGGGAGAGGGAACAAAGTGGTATGAATGTTTAAAGGCATGAAGTATACTCAATAATTAGACGTGTTTTTTTAAGTTAAAGTAACTATACGTTCAGGGTCAGATTTCCTCTTGCAGCGCGTTTAAAGGAACTGGTATTTTTTTCATCTCAAGAGGGAAGTTTATTCAGACAGCTTTCCAGGTTAACATGGAATGAAGACGGGATGACACTTGATGGTAGTGCTGTCTTGATGCAGTTGATGACAAACATCTTGGGGATTCTTAGAAGTCGTGGTAGATAGGTGAGACAAGTTTTTTGTGGTATTCTATGGTAAAGCATCTGTCAAAATATGGAGGAAGAAATAGGGATAATCATTAGAAGTCTACACACACCCCCATATTTAATTTTGGAATTGGAACCTATTAAGTGGCAAGCACTGTCCTAGGTTCTTGATATACAGTAGTGACCGAGAACCTCAAGAATCCAGTGGTCTGATACAAGGTCTTTCATGCTTTAGTTTCTTGAGTTTCATGTTCCATCTCATTTCTGCTCAATTTTCTGTATACACCCTGTACTCTGCTCAAACAGCTGAGAATCGCCTAAACTCTTATATCTCGAGTCTTTACACGTGCTAATTTCAATGCCTGAATGACCTTTTTCCCCTTTCCAAATGGGAAGTGACCTTTCCCCATCTCCTGCTTGTACTTCAGGATGCAGCTTCTAGAACCACTTCTTTCTGTATGCCTCAGACCCACTTAATTGCACTTCCTCTTTTCCAGAAGTACTATGTCTATAACAATGCTACAACGCTTAAACTTTTCTTCTCTGACTGAGGATAGGAACTTTCATCTCTCAGACATCAGTGCCTTGTGTGCAGAGCAATGTATATATCACCTCACTGTTCACAGACACTGCCTTTAATCTCTATTCTTAATTTGTTTGCAAAGAATAGGGGATAAAGCAAAAACCAGAAAGAAAAAGACCATGACCATACTGCTCTTTTTCTTAACCTTATACTTTCTTATTTTTTCTATAAGTACTTTACTGTACGACTTCTTAATATAAGTATCAGTTATGGCTCCGTCCGCATCGATTTTTCAGTTCCGTTTACCTGTTTGTGTTATACAAAGTTTCTCAATTTTTATGACCTCACAAAAAAAGTCTCTTTTGCACAAATTCAAACTTTAACGCAAAATGAAAAAGGAAGCATTCAGTGGGTGATAAGGAGCACTAGAGCTATTTCTTTACTACAAGGCTGTTCCTTTACTATTAAGTGGTGAGGGTTATGGTATACATTTGAAATTTAAGTTCTGTCTCTTCTCTGTGATGGTAAAAATGGATGTAAATTTAGCTTACTCACTAGACCAAGAAAACCCATAATGATAATATTTGTTCATTGAATGAAGATGCTGGAGTTAATGAGGAAAGTTAACTCCTGTTGCCATGCAGTTGTATTGTGAACCAAGGGGTATAGGGGCAAGATGAGGTGGGCTTAGGAGGATGTAAATACAAGTGTTTAAGGGTGCAGTAGTAGCAGATCTCTCCCTTAGGATTTGTTTTTATTCAGTAATTAGAGAAGTGCTATTGAATAGCAATCATATGCAGAAACAGATTGTTGGTAATTGAGCCATTGAGACAGAATTTCCATTTTAAAAACTTAGAAGGTAACTTGGAAAGCATGAGATAATATTGAATATATTGTGGTGGGATGTGCTTTTAATTTAAGGACTAGGTTTCCCTATGGACAGCTTTGCAGATATTTAAAGATACCTTTGTCCTATATGGGTGGAATACAATGGAACCTCACCAGTTAGATGTATACATAAGTAATATTTTAGAGCTAAATTAGAAAAGTTCTTATAACCTAGACATAAAGAAGACCTTGTGAGAAATCTTATTAAAAAGGTCAAAAAAAATGTAACTTCCTCTAAAATGAAATTAAGGTTGTCTGATTATGGAAACTTTTGAAACCGAACCTTCCCCCTCCCTACCTTCTTCTGTGTACAACGGCAGAGAGAATGAGGAGGGGAGTAGATTTGATTCTATGTCCTATTTATGAACTTGAATTTTTAGGATTTGGTGACTAATTGGGAGGAAGGAAAAGGAAATTGTCACTTAGCTGGCTTTGTAAGTAATATCTTAGAGGAAGAGGTGGTTTGAGAAGAGGAAATGATGAGTGCCAAT
The DNA here is from genome assembly GCF_017311325.1 of Ursus maritimus. Lineage (NCBI taxonomy): Eukaryota > Metazoa > Chordata > Mammalia > Carnivora > Ursidae > Ursus > Ursus maritimus. The sequence goes on from NW_024423343.1 coordinate 51,733,121, forward strand.
TTGGACTTCCCTAGTTCTCAGGGCCTTTGGGGCATCCACGTGGGTGTTTTTTTCTATAGACATTTGGATGTAAAGATTTGGAACTCTGTAGAGAAGATGAGGCCGAAGTAACAGTCATACTCATAAATGTTAGTTGAAAGTGTGAGGATGGAGATGGTCTTCCAGAGAGAATATGGAGAAAGAAAAGATAAAGAATATTCATTTGTTCATTAAACAAATATGTATAGAGGGCTTTCTCTGTTGGGAAAATGGCAATGAACAGGGCAGACGAAATGCATAAGCAAAGATTAAACTCTACAGGATAATAAATGTTAGGGGGTGGACAGGAGAAGAGAGACAAGGAAAACCAGATAAACGTGGTGTCCCTATAAGTTGAGATTCCAGAACTTAAAGAAGACGGATTTAGCACTACCAATTGCTAGACAAATGTCAGGTTAAAGAAGGAAGTGGCCCCTGGATTTAGCAACAAGGAAGTCATTGTGTAACTTCAAAAAGTACGATGAAGTAGTGGGAGTGGAAAACCAAATTGTGGGGTGTAAGAGGGATTAATGGAGGGTAAGAATTGTAGGCATCAAGTGTAGACTCATCTATCAAAATAAGTATTAGTAAAAACTTGGCTATGTAGGGAAAGAGAAAGAGAATGGAACTTGAGAGGGAACAGGATAAAGGGAATTTGCCCTATAAATGTCATAATTTATATTTAAGTGAATCAGTAAAGTAGTTCAGTATGTAGAATTTTTCTTGAAAACCAACTAAATTGGAAATCAATACTATGAATCAAGAAAAAGATGGTAGAATCTTGAAACAAAAAAAAATTACAAATCCTACTCTTCAAGAACCTACATTCTGGTGAAAAGGAGCACATTAGAGGATCTTCCTACATACCAACAAAGGAATTAAAAAAAAAATAAAGTAGCATACTGAAATGATCACATCACTTTTCAGTTTATTTGGTTAAGTACAGACCATTATGGACCAGCTTCATCATATAGGGAAATGAATGAGGGATAATAACTCCTCTCAGTTTATAATGAGTCATTTTTAGTATGGTTGTTGGTATCACTGAGTTCATTAAAATGATAAAAACTTTCAGATTTTGTCTTTTTTTTTTTTTTTTTTACTCATCTGAATCTGTCTTAAGATGTCCCCAAATTGGGGCTGTCTCCCCTATATAGAGTCAGAAACTAATGAAAGTGTTTTATATTTTGTTCATTCTTATACAAACAGTAGTGCAGGTACTGTCTGCAAAACTTTCATCCCTGTACTTGAACATGGGAATCTTCAGTCTTTCAAATGGTTCTAAGTCAAAGAGCACACCTGATGTACGCATTGACTAGGAAGCAAACAACAGGAAATACAGGTCTCCACTTCTTTATTTGTAATTCTTGGAGCCAGAACTGTTTTGACATTTAGAATTTTTCAGATTTTAAAGAAACACAGTGCATATATATTTATGAAGTAATCACTATTTGGGGATCCGGGGTAACATCTTCTAATCAAACACATTAGTATTTCTGCAGTGCATCAATGAAAGAGTCACCTAAGTCTCAGGTTGGTGCCAAATGAGTTTCCCATGAGTTTAAGGAAAATCTTTAGAAGTTGTGCTGAGCATAGCATAATGTATAGAGTTGTCAAATCCCTATGTTGTACACCTAAAACTAATATAACATTGTGTGTCGACTATACTTCTGTTAAAAAAAAAAAAGGTAAAGAAAAACCTTTAGTGTTTTCAGAGCTTTTCAGATTTCGTAATTGCAGATTAGGGATTGTTACCTATACCTGATGACTTTTTCTCAAAATGATAGTAGTGTTTGCGTGCTTTTATTTTCTTGAAATCGTAAAACTATTTTGAAATCAAATTACAACATTTTTCCTTATGTGACGTTTATGCGGCATATTTCTCACTAATATTTTTAAAAATAGCAAGAAAAAACAGTAGGAAAGCTGTTTTCTTAAACAAAAGATTTTCCTTCAATACAGATATGTAAAGGCCATAGCAATCTTGCCATAGTTAGGACATAATAAGTTAAGAAATGTGGCCAATCTTTTTTCATATCTGTTCCCTGAGAAGGAACATCACCATGTGGAAGGCCAGGGGCTTGGGTCCTGTTCGGAGATTTTCTTAAGGATCCCATTACCACCTCCCCGCCCCCGTTCAGTTTTGCATTTAGAACATTTCAAACTAGTTTTTCTTTTGAATATTATTTAATGTTATCATTTTCCCTGTTGAACAACTAAGTTTTGTTTTTTGGTTTTTTTTTTAACTCTGTCACAGTGGTTGAAGTTCGCCAAGTGTGCTGTTATGTAGAATGGAGAACAACAAACTAAAGGAAATCTATTTTGTTGACTCCTTTTTAATTTTTTATAGTAAGTTACAGTAAGTTCCTTTAACATTGATTGAAGACACCTGAGGGACAGTAGGAGTACTCAACCAAAGTAATTGAAAAAGCAGTGCATTTCAGCCATTAGTTGAGTATGTTTTCATCTTCTGAATTTTTGAGATAATTGCAGAATTTACAATTTCAGTTTCCAGTTAACAGCCTAAAATGCATCCTACAAATGTTACTAAATATTTTGTTTTCTGATGCTTGCTGAAACTGATAGGAAAATTATTTTTAAACTATATTTCCTTATTATAAAATGCCCTCCTTGTCCAGGGGAGCAGGTGTGGTTTTGCTGAATTGCTTATTTGTGACAGGAGAGAGAAATTTAATAATTCATCATAAAATCCACACAGTGATACTAAGAAGAGCAGAGAGAGCTATAAACTCTAGATAAATTGCTCTCATTGCAGGAATTTCCAATTAGTCTAAGTATCAAGCATGCACATGTTGAACTCTCAGAATTTCCCTATGGGCATATTCTGTATAAATCTGGATGATGATAGGACTTTATGCATTTTTTGTTAGAACCCTAGTAGCAGTCCTCTTCATAATATTGTCAATTTCACAGTTGCATTTTGGGACATGGAAATCTAACAGATTGTGTTTGATTGCCAGAAAATTATTTGGTGATGATGGTTGAAGGGTAGAAAGGGAAAGACGATACACACTTATCAGAAAGAAAACTCGATAAGTTTAGTTAAGTAAGGTAATTTGAAATAAAATATACAGAAAATTGCTGGGTGTATGTATGTGTAGATAAGTTGAGAATAGAAGCCAGGTTTCAGAACCAAGAAGGATAGCCAAGGAAAATGTTGAATTTTTCACAATAAAGTGACTTACTTGCTTATAGAGTGAATAATAGCTATGCCGATAAAATAAAGGGAACCTTTAAAATTTTATATCGCATATTTAAAAAGGAGTAGGTATGGCCTTATATTAATATCAACACCTTTGCTATCTGGAACTTTGGAAAAATGGATCAGTTTAGGATAGGAAGATTTTCTGGATTGTAGAGACTATATCTGTTTACATTTTTAGTTTACCAATTTGGTATCAATATATTAATGTTATCATTTTCATTGGGATGCAATATCAGATGGTTTTGGCATCAGAAAAACCTGGATTTTAGCTCTGCCATTTACTAGCTATAATTTACTTGGACACATTGCTTCAACTCTTTGAACCTCAGTTCTCCCATTGAAAAATAAGGCTAAAAAAATAAAGCAGGGTAATTATGAGGCTTGAATAAGAAGCTGTAAATGAAATGCTTAGTGTTGTATCTTTGTGGCTGCAGTAATTTATCATTCTTTATTGCTGGTTATTATCTTAACTTAAATTTCACATTTCAGACTTCTAAAATGGGAAGTATATGTAGTTAATTGGTTAATCTCTGGGTATCCAGGAACCTCATTGTAATGTGCTATAGACTCTATTAGTGTCAATGGTAAATTAGTTTGTTGAGGAGCTCCTGTGTACATTGACAGTTCTGTTGGCTAGTTTTGAACAGTAATGGTTAGCCTACATTCACCATTGCATGTGAGCTTTGGGACACTCACCATTATATTATTTTAAAATGACTTTTGTGTCAATGGAACATATGTTTATATAGTTGAGGGAAATAACTTAAAAATTTTTTTTTAAGATATGTTATTTATATTAGAGAGAGACGCCCATGCATGAGAGTAGGGGAGGGGCAGAGGGAGAGAATCTTTAAGCAAGACACCCCCTGAGCATGGAGCCTGACGTGGGGCTCCATCTCACAACCCATGAAATCACAACCTGAGCCGAAACCAAGAGCCAGATGCTTAACTGACTGAGCCACCCAGGCGCTCCAGAAAATACTTTTTAAAAGTTTGTGTATTGGCATTAGAGCTGAAAGTATCTCCATTATCAACTTGGGCACAGTATTTAGGTAACAGGTGATTTTGAAATGAGTCTTATTTCAAGTACATACTAAGATAAGTTCTCTTGAATAGAAAATATATGATAAGGAAGTAAGTAATTCCAAGAGTCGATATCCCACCGTATCTTATTCTTCCCCAAAAAACCGTGATATGAATATGCTAATAATTTCAGCAAGTTCACAATCAAACTAGATTAGAAAATGTTCTCTTCCAATATTTCATCGTTTATGTAGAAATAAGAACTTCAGCCCACCACCATTTTAGAAGGACAGTTGGGTAGAGTTTATTAGTCAGTTGAGTTAGTAATGAATTCAAGTTACTAACATGGGTTCTACTATATAAATACATCCCATTTTAGAGAAGGGAAATTGTTCAACTCGGGATCTAAACAAGGGCCACACATTACATTAAATCTGTTAAGTCTCTTTTGTTCTGTAGAAACTACCCTGCTTTTTTTTTTTAATTTTTTTTCTTCTTTTTTCCCCATGGCATTGAATTTTTAGAGAAACGGGGTCATTTGTCATATATGTTAAAGCTCACCAGTGAGTAATCACCAATAACATACCTAATTAGTAATCAAAGTCAAGTTTGTTAATTTTCTGCAGCAAGGGAGACAGCATACTATGAGGGACCATGGGGTATCTCAAAAAGGGGGTTTAAGAAGGGTACTTACAGACTTTGTGAGAGTAGAGGTAGATATCAGATGGTCTTGGCAGGGATTAGGCAGAAATTGTAAACTAGTAAATTGCCAGAACAGTAGATGGTCTTATCTTCAGAACATACAGATCCTTGCAAACATCATTTTGTGGTCTTACTTTGGAACAGATGGGTCTAAAATAACTAGAAATAAGAATCTGACCTTAGCTAATCCACGATAAGTATATTGTGGCTTAAACTGGCACGATATTTCAGTTTTGCAAATCAGTGGAGTCCATTTTACAAGTAGTGGTTCATATTTCATTTGTCAGTTCTCTCTTTATAGCTGATATTGGGGTTACTCAGCCTAAGCTGCAGAATAGACCATTATCTTCTCGAAATACGATCAGTCCATATCTTTACTGTTGTTCAGTGGGTCATGATCATGTATCAAGTTTGTGATTGTCATAGTATCTCTAGTACCAGATTTTCTCGCTGTTTATGTTAAATGATCATTTAGTGTAGTGGTGGCTGCACTGCATTTAAGACTCTGGAGATCCCACATCGGTGATTGCAACATAGATGAGCTCTAGGACCAGGATTATTATGTTATCCCGTATTTCCCATAATCTGAACCTTTCTTAGAAAATAACCAAGTGACTTTTCCTGTAAATTGGGTTTGAGTTACTTTGCTTTGTCAGTATCTAAAGAATTAACACCATATCTGGAGATTGTCAAGGACAAGGATCTTGAAGTACCATGACTGAAAGGCCTAAATGTCTAATAATCATTTAGAAATATGTTGTCCAATATGTGTAAACTTAATTAAAATCTTATAAAAATGATTTTCTTAAATCCACTAGGCACATTTGAAGTGCTCAATAGCCACATATGGCCAGTAGCTGTTGTGTTAATGAAGTGGCTACTGACAGTGCAGAATGTGAACCTTTCCATCAATGCAGAAAGTTCCATTGTACAGATTTAGAAGCATCAACCAGCAGATAGGGAAAAAATAAATAAGGGGATAAAAAACAAAAATATGCAAAGAAGTAGCGTTTCTACTATCAGGGGAAGGAGAGCCTTATTCTGATAGCCTTGGACAGAAGTAGTTTTCAGTGTTTTCTGCTTCTGGACCCAAAAAGTCCTGGAAATCAGTCACAGGTGATGTGTGGTGGTGATCATGGCAGCAGTATCCATCAGGTCATTTCCTGTAAATAGTGAACAGTACTGAGTAAAGTCTTTCACACAGATTTCTTTTGATGTTCCTTCTGTACAGTTAAATTCTTAATGTTAGTTTATAGAAGGAGTGTTTAGTTGAATGTAGGGAAGCAAAAACGCCTGTAGACAATAAGTGACTCTGATTAATTTATATGATAATATTAGGATAGAAGAGAGTGGAATCCTCCATGGAGGTATAATATAGTATCAATTTTATAAGGACTTAGTCACTGATTATCCTGGACATAAAACAAATGAAGGACACTGACAATTCTCTAGGCTTTTAATTTTTCCATAAGGTATATTCCAAATCTCATTAATTAATAAGCATATTTAAACCTATAAGCAAAAAAATTTTTGCAGAAATTATTTCAGTCCTTGTATGTGAATATATATGAAATTTGTATCTAGTTTACCTAGGAAGGCCGTTAATGTAGTTTTTTTTTCTCTTTTCCTATCTCAATTTTTCATGTCTTATATTCATTTTAAGAATAATAAAAGCACTTTATAGACATTTTGTCATCTGGATGACTCCATTTCAGTGCTTAAAGTTGTGCTTGTGCCCATGTTGCAGTAGGTAATGTTACTTCATTATTATGGCACATTTTTTAAACTCCTAAAGAGCCTGCGCTGTGGCAGTCATCATTGCATAACCAGTGAGAATTTTCTCCCTATGAATTGTGCCCAGAATCTCTCAGATTTAAAAATCACTGATAATTGATATTATTTTGCATGCGTATATATGCTTCTTACCAGTGAGTTAGTATGGATTAATACATTTGGAATGTATGTGTCCCTTTCCAAATGATTTATGACTATGTATTTCACTATAAGGGAGGGAGGCTATGAAGTCTCTGTGTTTTATATTCGTTATTCATGGTTTATGACAAATTGAGAACCAAGATTTCTCATCCAAAATTGGAAAGCTGAGGAAACCTGGGGAAGAGTTGGATATTGGAAATACCTTGGGGATGCTTTTATAGAACCAGCATGCCTAGTCCTCCCCTCTGCCCGCCCCCACACACACACCTGATTTAGTAAGTCAGGTGGGCCCCCATATAGGTACTCGTACTTCTATCACACAAGTGTTCATAATTTGATGTAACATAATGACTTAGTGAACCAGGTTTATATTAAATAATGATTTGAAACTGGCATGTATAAAAAAAGTAGAAGAAGCCCAACAAGCCACTTTGCTTGAGCTGCTTAGTGCTTTGCTTATCAATTTAGATTTATGTTTTGTAACTAGAATATAAGCTCCATGTGGGCAGGGGATTTTGTTGTGGGTGTTCACTGCTGTCTACCCAGTATCTAGAAAGATGCCTGGCAAAATAATAGAAGTGTAGTAAATATTATTTGTTGTTGAATGAGTGTATATATAAATAATATTGGGTGATAAAGGTGATAAGTATTTGTTAGAAATGATATGCTGGTTGTGCTGGTAGAGGTAAAAAAAAAATTAACCATTACCTTTAGGCGAAAGTTAATTGAGTAAAATTTTGAATTTTATAGCTCTATACATTTATAGCTATAAAAACAGGACCTCTGAAAAGAGTCATGTAAAAAAAGAAGACTCGCGTGATTTGTATGTTATGGCACAAAGTCCTCTTGTTAAGCAGTCACGTGGCTAAAACCCTTTCAAGACAAGATCTTGCCTTCAGGGTTGTGTCCATCTGCGGGGAGGACAGAACTAGCTTCTGTTTATTAGACATGTTTGTTCATTAATATTTGATAAAATCAGCAGTTAGATTTAGGTCCGCCATCTTTTTTTTTTTAATTTCCCTTCAGTTTTTTGTTCCTTTGTTCCTTCTATCTTGTCCTTTTAAATTATTTAAATAGTTTTTAAAATTCCATTTTAATTTATCTACAGACTTTTTAGCTATATTTTTTACATTACTTTGTTAGTCCTTAACTTTCCAAGTTTCTTAGAGTTGCTATTACTACCAATTCACAAAAAATTTAGAAGCCTTAGATCATGTAGGTCTATTTTACCTCCTCCTCCTATATGCTACATATCACGTATACTCTAATTACATACACTGTAACCCCTCAAGATGTTAATTTTTGCTTTAAATAAACCAATGTATTTTAAGTGAAGGAAAAAGTAGCCTTTTATACTTCCTGGGAAAGTTACCATTTCCACTGTTTTTCATTCCTACAGCCTGAGAACTCTAGCATTTCTTGTAGTACAGGTCTGCTGGTGACACATTCTCTTACTTTCTCTTAGTTTTCTTTTGTTTGTTTTAATTAGTAAATGTCTTTATTTTCATTCTTAAGATTTATTTTTCCTGGAATTCTAGGTTAACAGTTTTTTATCTTTCAGCACTTTTAAGATTGTCTTCTTGTCTCCTTAGTTTCTGATAAGAAGTCAGTAGTAATTTGAATGGTTATTTCCCTGTATGTGTAATATATTTTTTTTCCCTTCTTGCTGCTCTCAGGATTTTCCCTTTATCTTTGATTTTCAGCAGTTAAGCTTTGACCATTATCTATGACTATGTGCATAGGCATGGTTTTCTTTGTATTTCTCCTACCTAGGATTCCCTGAGCTTCAAGAATCTGTAGATTTATGCCTTTTGCCAAATACGGGAGAAATTTTTTTATTCCATTTTTTCTCTTTCCTTCTTGAACTTTGATTGCACACATATTAGGTCCTTTGATATTATACCACATGTCCCTGATATTGTTCATTAAATTTTTTTGGTCTGTTTTTAGATTGGTTAATTTCTTTTTATCTTACTTCACATTCATTGACTTTCTTTTATCTCCATTTTGCTTTAAGTCTAACCAGTGAATTTTTCACTTCATGTATTTTTCAGTTTTAGAAATTCGGTTTGGTTCTATTTTCTTTTTCCTTTTGCTTTGTTTTTGCTGAACTTTCCTGCTTTTATTCCTTGTGAGCGTGTTTTCCTTTGCACTTTTGAATAAGCTCTAAAAACTTTGTATGCCAGTTCCATCATCTGGGTCATCTCAATTTTGGTCTCCATTGATTGTCTTTTTTCTTAAGCTTGGACCACAGTTTTCTGGTAAGTTATTTTAATTGTATCCTGGACATTGTTACTGTTATGTTATGACTGTAGATTCTGTTACATTCCTCTGAGGAGTGGTGACTTTTTAGGCAATTAACTTGATTAGACTAAATTGTAAGTTCTCTTAGGTGGCAGTTCATATTCACAGAACTCTGTGCCTTAGCATTACTCTGTTTTGTACATGTGTTCGTTCACAGGTGGTCAGAGAGTTGGGCACGTGGTGCTTCTCTCCTCTGGCTCTCTCCCTGCTGGGAGTCCCCTAGAGGCATGTTAGTCTAACTGCAGCTACAAATACAGAAGTGGTGATGTTCTGTAGATTGCAATTATCCTTTATAGATTAAGTTTGTAAATAATCTCATACACTCATATATATTGCTTTTAAGAACTTTGATGCCATGCTAACCGCTGTAATAGACCTAGTGATTTGTGTACATCCCTATGTGCATTAAATGATAGTAGCTCTCTGTCACTTCATAGTGTCAAGATTATTTGTGTATGTGGTCTAGTGGAAAGAAAACTTAATTGGGTATCCCTAGGCTAAGTTTCTGGTAGTATAGCTTAGGGCATTGAAATGATTTAATCTGACCTTCAGTATTTTTATCTTTAAAAATGAATTGAACTAGATAATCTGTAATCGTTTCTGGCATTCAAATGTAAAACTTTTCCTAGTTGTATTCAGTTATTTTGGTACTGGGCACAGTTCTTTCTGTATATTCTCTACCTCTTTTATTTTCTTCTATTTCATTTGACTTTTGTAATTTCATTACCTTTTGTAATTTCATTCACCAAACCATAAACCACTTAGATATGTAATTACAATTAAGTACTTAAATGGTAGTCCTGTGTTAACATAAGTAGCAGTTCAGCATTTTTCGAAAATTCCTGAAATGTAATTAACGGATATCGAAAAAAAAATTTTATTTTAGCATTTACTGTTGGTGATTAGGTTTATTCTGAGCCAAATAACTTAGTTCTTATACCTGCATATATCAGAAGTCATGTGCCTTTGATAGATTACATTAAAATTTACTTATATTTTTACACAGAGCATATTTATTTCTGAGTGATCATTATTACAAGAACATTGGATAATTCATTCTTAGTTTATATAGAAATGGGATATTTTATACTCTGTTTATATAGAGTTTATCTGATATAATTATTTCTTCTGTTCACTTGTTTTTTATATTATCACAGTACTGTTTTATGATATAGATTTAGGTGTCCCTCACTGAAAACAATTTGAATAAAGTTATCTGACATCAATTATTAAATTGAGTTTTGTTCCTCTCGGTCATTACACTAAAATACCTTAATAAGCCCTTGTTATTTGCTCTCTTATTCAGGGTCTTTTCTATGAATGTGTTCTTTATACATTGTTAAGTGGAACTGTTTAAGGAAGTTTTGAATTTTTATTTAATTATTGATTATATATCTGTGCCTACTGATTAAGAAAAATAAGATGGTCAAATAGTCATTGTGTGTAAATAATATGTTGTTATTTCACATACATTTTGTCAGTGTTAACAAAGCTTTCTTTGGTATACCTTTCAGGTGACATTTGCAGACAGAAAAAGTAAACTGTCAAGGAATTCATACCATTTGGTACCTGTTTTTTGGACCAACTTAAGGAGTTTTTGATTTATCAGATCAACTGGCAACAGAAAATGAAAAGTAGTGTGGCACAGATAAAAGTAAGTGTTTGTAATTTATAATGAAGAACATAAACTTGTACCTGTAGAACCAGACAGTAGAATGGCGTCATACACATATGTAACTTACACAATTTCAGGTGTAGCTACGTAGTCAGATAGAAGCAATAGTGTGCAAGAGGGCAAGTGAGAGAACGTGCAAGATGTATGTGTGTATGTCCATGTACATGTATGCATATATGTGTATCATTGCCTGCACAAATCAAGAAAGTGCATATGAGTGAGCACATGCAAAAGAAGAATAATTAACAGGGCAGGGAATTCCACCATTCTTCTTAAAGAGCATACTTCCGTGAATGAGCGTGAAATGGAAGACAGGCATCTCCTTCCTCAGTTAATCATAGTTCCTGCATGTCTATCTACAAGGGAGCCTTTTATTGCATTTCATGTGCATAAACAAGCTCTTTTTTCTGTGCTGTCCTTTAGACATTATACACTTGTTGAACAAATATTCACTGAATTCTTACTATGTCCCAATGACTATTCTAAGCACTTTAGGTAAAATGGTGAACAAAACAAATCCTTGGTCTCATGGAGTTTGCATTCTAATGGGGGAAGACAGAAAATAAATTATAAACTTCATCCATAAGTAAATGGTGTGGGATAGTGTTCTTAAGAGCTAGACTCATGCTATAGACAAAAGAAATAGGGTAAAGTTGATCATTAGCATTGGGGGTTGCAATTTTTGATAGGGAGGGCCCACTGAAAAGGTAGCCATTTGAACAGAACCTTGAAGGATGTAAGGAAGTTAGCCATACAAATAACTGGGAAAAGAGTATGCCAGGCAGATGGAACAGCACATTTAAAGACAAAGAGTCTAGTGTCGCTGAGGCAGGTTATAAGGAAGGGAGAATAGTAAATGCAGTGAGAGCAGTTAACAGGAACCAGTAACGCCGTCTACTCTCTGAACTGTTCCTCTGCCTGTCAGTGGACTTGGCAGGAGAGCAAACTATTCCACTTATTTTCAATTGCACAGATCTACAAGCAGACACATCACTCCGTGGGTCTTGGAGTCAGTAAAGGGGAAGGTATATTTTTATTTAATTACAGATCTAGGCCCTGCTGCTTTCCTTCTTTAAAAAGAGAACCAGTAGACTGAGCTTAGTGGTAGACACCAGGTACTAGGCCAGGTGCCTGGTAGGTGTTTAATAAACTGAATTAATAAGACTTACAGACTGAGGCATGTTCTGCTGCCATCTTTTCTAAATTCTGTCGAGTATGGTACTGTCGAATGTAAGGCTTGGTAGACACCCAGCCCATGCTTGTATATCTTTTTTGGTGGGAGTTCACTGTCTCAAGCTAGATCTGTCTGTCAGTAGATACTTTCATATATTGTTCTGAAATCTGCCTCTTTGGGACTTGTACTCATTGGTCCAGTGGCACTTAAGCAGTTAACTAATCGTGGGCATAGTAGGTGGCTGACTGTGCTAAAAGCTAGGGATGTAAAGAGGAGACCTGGTGTGGAACTGGCTCTTGATTGAGCCAAATTAGACGAGAGCACTCAGATTTAGCCAGATATCTTTTACACAGAGGGAGATGTGTTGTTTAGTCTTTTCAGAATCCTTTTCCTGCCCCTCTTACACTGCTTCTCCACGTTTACCTCCTGTGGTCCCAGTGGGTCCTCGGTGGCACCCTTCCGTACTAGGAGTTGGTATCTTCAGTCAGCATGCCCTCCAAGCTTAGTGGCTCAGCTCTGTATGCCAGTTCGTAGCCTAGTCTGCCTCCCTTTCTCCATCCTGTTAGCCAAGGCAAGTCCACTAGCTGGGTGGGGCCCATTTTTACCTCAGGTGAAGCTTACATCTTCCCCTTGATGTTCTGAGGACTCATCTGCTAGGTTTGGGAGGGTTCAGCTGAGGATCCCTTGTTTTTCCATTGAGCCTTGCTGTAGCTTCCTTAGCTGTCAGGACCAAGTTTCCTACTTGTTTCAGCCCTTCCTCTCCTTGCTCTTAAAGACTGGTTCCTGAGCCTAATGGATGCTCGGAGGTTGGACTCAGCCTCCCTGCTCCACTGACCTTCTCATACTGCTATCTTTATTGTTAGAGATTATAGGTAACCACATGATATAAACATTTGTTTGCTTAATGAACAATTTAGAGAATTTTTAAAGGTGAATTTGACAATATATTATTTTCAATGCCTACTCTGATTTATAATCTGAACTCTATGATAAAGGAAATAGGAAAATTGAGATTATTATTTGAATCACATCTAAAAATGATAAATTTTTTTATTTTACTTAGTGAAATCCTGTTCATCTACCAAAGCCTAGTTCAAATCCCCCTCTACCCACTGTCATCCCTCAGTATTCAGTTATAATGTTCCCTACTCAAGATGTCCTGTTAGCACTTTTGTGTGTGCCAGTCACGTTAACTTAATCGTATTTACGAAATCCTGATTCACGACTTCAATATTTTTGGTTCCCCCCTTGCTTACAACAGATGTTGCGGAGATGTGTTAAAAATCATTAGCAAAGAACTGAGGCCTTCTCCCTAATGTAATCAAAATAATTGCTATGCCTTGTAAAGAAAAAGTAGACTGCAGTTTTGTTTTCTGTCTCTCTCTCTTCCCTCTCCTTTTCCCCTCGTCCTTCTCTTCCTCCTCCTATTTCTTCTTTTCTCTGTTGCTCTCTCAGGAACATATAATCTGATATGTTTAATTGTGAAAATCTTTACAGCTGGCTTTCTACCGTAAGATCATTAATTCCTTAAGGGTTTTTCCTAACTTTTGTCTACAGGGTGTCTACACAGGAAGGACTGTGTCTTACAGTAAATGATCAGTCCAATAAATGAACTATGTTTGGTGTTGCCATGAATCGAATGAGTCTTGTGTTCCATATTTGGTTTGGGATCTTGAAGTCAAGTTTTATAGAAAACTATGTCATACATATTGAACAATTTTCTCGTTGTGTTGCTAAGTGAAATAATTTTTAAAACTTTCTTACATACATTAGACACAGGATTTTAAGATCGTCGCATTCAGCATAAAATAGCCCCCAAACTATGGCTACCATAAATTACAATTTTTTTTTTAAAGATTTTATTTATTTATTTGACAGAGAGAGAGAGACAGCCATTGAGAGAGGGAACACAAGCAGGGGGAGTGGGAGAGGAAGAAGCAGGCTCCCAGCGGAGGAGCCTGATGTGGGGCTCGATCCTAGAACGCCAGGATCACGCCCTGAGCCGAAGGCAGACGCTTAACGACTGAGCCACCCAGGCGCCCCCATAAATTACAAATTTTGATCACATGCTTATTCACCTACGTAGATTAGTCTACTTTGTATATACTATAGAAAAATTCAGCAGTTAATGAGACTGTTTGGCAGTTTCCTTGTGATAATGTTTGACTCAAACTGCTATTAATTAGTCATAAAATAAGAGGAAGTTGGAGCTTGTTTACACTTCCGTGCAGTATAATTTTTTATTTTTAAATGTTTCTTTTTCCCATTAAGGAGGCAAGCAGGTAAATATGCAGAACAGGTTGTTCATTATTTGATTTCCTTTTTCTTAGTTTTTAAGCTACAGCTACTTTTAAAAAACATACTATTTTTCCTTTCTTATAGTTAGGTTAGTTAAAATTATTGTAATCCTTAAAAAAAAAAAAAAGCTGGCCAATATGAATGTTCATCAGTGATATAAAAAATTTACCCATTCACAGAGATCAATATTTTGGCTTTTTGACTGCATTTGGATTTTTAAATTAAGATTTGTTCTCCAACTGAATAGTTCATATCTCTGTGAAATTTCTCTTCAGTTCCATGTTACAGTGGAGTTATTTATTTGTATGTCTTGTTATTTTTCAAAGGATTTGGCATAGGAGCTTTCTCTCACGAATCATGTTTTTCAAATCCGTAGTCTAACATAGTGCCATACATATCAGACATTCAAACAATGTTTCCTGAAAGTGAAAACGAATTTTCATAAATATGTTAGAGTCGGTTTCTTCTAGCTGTTTACTTTATCCAGATTTAGTAACCTGAACTAAAGTGGTTTTTATAAGACAAAGTAGATCCAGGGAGAGAAGTGCTGTATTATAAGACTTTGATATAACCACAGGAGTGAACTCTTCTTGCTAGAAGACTTCTAGCCCTTAGTCATGTTTTTCACCAAGAAAAAGCTTTGGTCTTGTTTTTCACCGAGAGGTGTTTATAAAAATGATGTTCTATATATTTAAAACTTAACACATAGTATAAAATACCATTAAGTGGCATCAAAAATATGAGAATTACTTTCTTCTACCTTGAATTTTTTTTGGTTAAAAAACTATGTGGTCCATAGTGAAAACAGATTTTTTGCCACAGATATTTACCTTGGAGGGCCTGAAAATTTTATTTTACATACTGTTTAGATAACATGAATTATTCTTATGATTTAAAAAAAGCTTTGAAATAATTTGTAAAGCACTTCCAATTTTCTGAGAGACATATTTCATTTTCTCTGTGTTTTTAACATAATTTTTAAAATAACCCCTCCCCCTCTTTTTTTCCCTTTGAAAGCATTCTTCTGGTCATGACAAAAGGGAAAACTATAATTCCTATCAGAGGACCTCCTCTCCAGAAGACAGGTAAATAATTTTTATGTGCTCCTGCAATTTAAAGTTTTTGTAATGAGTTTTTAAAAATTATTTAGTTCTTAGGTTCTTCATTTTAGGGTGGGTGATTTCTTTTAGATGGTTTTACAATATTACTTGAATAAGCTTAAGGACAAATCATTCTTGAATGACTGTTCTAGGAGTTTCTAGTAAATAATTCTGGATTTTATCTAATTTTGGAGGTGAGAATAATTTCAGCATGTCAAATACTACATAAAAGTTTTACAAAATGAAATGAATACTGGATGAAACACTAGATGAAAGTTTATAAAATGGAAAACTGAGTTGAAATCACCTTATTTTGAAGTGCTGCTCTTACTGTTACTGCTATCCTTTACATAGCTCTCTATAGATTTTAGAATACTTTTATATATATATATCTTATGTGTTAAGATGAAAGATCTAGAAATATTACTATTAATGTTCATCAGGCATTCATAGTAGTACTTCAGTTATTTCACTTAGTGAGCTATGACCATTAAAAATAATTAATGAAGGGAGATGCATCCACTAAACGTTGTTTCAGTGATCTCATCTCTTCCTTACCACATATGTACTTTCTTCTTATTTCACTCTGTTGTCTCTAAAAACTTTCGTTTCATGAACATCAAATTAATTGTCATGGCTTGCAACTACTTAGTACCGTTCATCAGTCACTTACTTATTGTCTTTAAAAAAAAAAAAAAACTCGACATGCACAGACACACATGTATATCTATATGTTATATAAGTTAATTGTAGAAATATACAGTTGACCCTTGAACAGCCTGGGGGTTAGGGGTACTAACGCCCCCCCCATAGTTGAAAATCTGCCTATAACTTTTAACTCCCCAAAAGTCATAACTACTAATATCCTGCTGTTGACCAGGAGCCTTACCGGACAACATAAGCAGTCAACTAATATTTTGTATATGTTACATGTATTATATACTCTATTCTTACAGTGAAGTAAGCTAGAGAAAAGAAAATGTTATTAATAAAATCATGAGGAAGAGAAAAATACATTTATAATACTGTGCTATATGGTTAACTGTATATAAAATATGAATTACTATATATATATTACTATGTGTATTTATTTTGTGTGTATTTATTTAACTTCTCTTGAGGATCTCTGACTTTATTGATATTTAAAGTTCAAATGGCAGATCTTATGCTGTCATCCTTGTTTGCTAATAATTTCAGTTCTTTCTCACTGCTACTCAGTAAAGCAAGTTCAAGAATAATAGCTGATGTGTTTTGGATGTCTTTTGGAATGAGTTAAGCTGGTTTTTGTGGAGGCCAACCAATGACATTGGTCCCATTTGCTCATTCCTTTCATAAAATGTGCCAACTAGGCAAAAGGAGTCATTTGCAGGGTGGGTTTTTTTCATGCCAACTATATATGATATCCAGATATATATCTTTTACTTAAGATGATGTGAATCAGGATGACAGGTTTGGTTATGTGAACTCCAGTAGTAGTTTTGTACACACTCTGAAAGCTTTTATAATCAAGACTAAATGAATGGTGTCAACAAAATAAGCTGTTTGTTAAAAAGTTCAGTAAGACATAGTTCAGTCATAGAGTTGCTTTAGCATTACCAGTATGTGATTTTTCTAGGCATTTATAACATAGTAGTTTTCATCTTATAACTTTGATTTTCTTTTATGTTTTAGATATGGAGAACAAGAAAGATCCCCTAGGGATAGAGATCACTTTGATTACAGCAGGTCAGACTACGAGCATTCAAGAAGAGGACGTTCTTATGATAGTAGCGTGGAATCACGGTTAGTATTGGAAATTTTAACTATAGAAAAATCTTACTTGTCCAAATTTTCTTTATGCTTTCTAAAAAAAAACAATAATAATAGCAGCTACCATTAAATGGATGTTCTTAGGTGCCAGGCTTTCTAATAAGGACTTCATGTGAATTAACTCCTTATTGCAGTAAATGTAGGGAGTAGATACTATTGTGTGTTTTATAGATGAAGAAACTGAGGGAAGAGGATTTAAGTCATTTGTTTGTGTTTTAGAAGCATGTCATTGGAAAGTCCAGGTCTGTCTGACATGAGCCTAAGCTCTTATTCATTGCATGGTACTGTACTGCATGAGAAGCTGGCAGTGTGAGTTTTTGAGATTCCTTACCGAATGAAAGTCGTTTATATCATATGACATAGAGTGATCAAAATATATTTTCCTACATGATGGCACTGGGACAGTGAGAATGAAGTTACCAGTCTAGTTTTTACCTAAATATAAATTATTCTTTCTTGAGCCTTGGAGAATTTGACTACCCACCCTATTAGTCATCCAGTTTCAAAAACACGTCTACCTTATTTTATTGTTCATGAAGGTCTGTATCCTTTTGATGTCTCCCTCATGTTACCCACTCCATGACTACCAAGACTGTACCCCCACTAAAATTTTGATGAAACTCCTCTGCAGTTTGAGGCTGATCACATTATTTGATATCTGGAGCCTAAATTTCCTTCTCACTACTTACTTTCTAATATGTACCCAAAACTAAAATGTCAGATGAAATTAACCTCCAAAAGCCAGACTCATCTGCTGTCACCTTAATGACCCCTCAGGAGAACCAACTACTGCCACCATAATTGGTGAGCTAAGCATTTTGCATTCTTTCTCAAATACTGTTAAGACTCTTACTAACTAGGTACTATTTTTCACAATTTACAGGGGGGAAGAAAAAAGTGAAGTGGGTTTGAAGTGATTATGTAACTTACTGAGGTTGTAGTTGCCTATCTGGTAGACAATGAAAGTGGGATTTGAACTCAATTTGGATTCCAAAGCCCATGTTTTCTTCCATAATCTCTGACTGTATTACTTCATTGTAACTTGTTTGGTCCAGTGTATGTACCTAAGTCTCATTTGATCCATACAGTCACACTGTGAAGTAAGCAGGCTATGTATTACATAGAAAATAAAAGGTAACAGTATTAAAGCATTGGAAGAGAAATATTTCTATTTAGACTTGAAAAACACTCCATTACTTCTGCACTCTAAAGGAACAAACAGTGAAATTGTAAAGACGCAATTTTATCAGGCAGCTAGCAGTCTCACCTAGTGTTTCTCAGAAGAATCATAACCAATGCCAGTAAATCCCTACTGTAGTTATTCTCTTAGAACATACTACACTCATAATAAGAAGTAACTCAGTTGCAAATCAGTGCCTAGATTGCAGTGCACCTGGCTTTGTGACTATTTGGGTTGTCTATTTGGAACCACCTTTTTTCCCTTCTGTTCACTCTGTCTTCGTGTATACAGTGGTACACTTCAGTTTCAAAACAGCTCCTCTGAATCCACCTGACTAGGTGACTGCTTTTCTCTCTTTGTAAGTTGTATTACTGTATATTAAGACAGACTATCTCAAATACACCCCCCCCCTTGATCTAGCTAAAATCCATCGAGCGGTTTCCTGGTAATGGTGATAAATGACACTTGTTTTTATGTACTGTATTCATTTAACTAATGGTTGCACAAAGCATGAGCAGAATGATCTAAGTTTCCAAGGTAGTATAGATTTTTTAAAAAATGGCTAAGAGGACAAACTCTTCTCTTGGGAAAGATAGCAAAAAAGCAGGAATTTACTTTTCCTGTTAGTTCTTGATAGTTTCAGAAAATAATACCTTGATTGTTTTAAAAATGTTAACTTAAGAAAGGATACTCACCTACTATAGTCGGGAAGAGTTATAGCTGGAAAATAGTTGATTTTTTTTTCACATTGTCTCAAATAACCAGATGCTTCTGATACTCTGAGGTTTTAAAAGCCAGTTCTATCAAGAAATAATTTCAAATGTTAAGTTTTTTTAGGACATTTTTATTCCGAAATTGCCATTATTGGAGATAAACTCTGGTTTCTTCTTTATACAGTTTATCATGTACATCATGGGCTAAATTATCTTCCGAAAACACTGTCTTTATGTCACTATCACACTTCCCACCCTTGCCCCAGTATAAATTCTGTCAAGTCTTGAAGCCCTAGTTTAATTTACATTTTCTCTATGAAGCACTTCCTCACCATTCCAAACCACTTTCCCTTGTCTGAATTTGCAGCCTGCAAATGGTCTCACTGATTTGGTATGCAGCTCATTTAAGAATGTAATTTATAGGGGCGCCTGGGTAGTGCAGTCGTTAAGCGTCTGCCTTCGGCTCAGGGCGTGATCCCGGCGTCCTGGGGATCGAGTCCCACATCCGGCTCCTCCGCTGGGAGCCTGCTTCTTCCTCTCCCACTCCCCTGCTGTGTTTCCTCTCCCTGGCTGTCTCTGTCACATAAATAAATAAAATCTTTAAAAAAAAAAGAATGTAATTTATATTGTCTTTTCTCCATTAAAAAAAATTTAATATTACAGAAGTAGGGACCGAGAAAAACGCAGAGAAAGAGAAAGAGATATGGATCGTAAAAGGTCTCGGAAGTCTCCAACTCCTGGGAGAAGAAGCCCAGAACCATCAGTAACCCAGAGTTCCTCTGCTCAGGATGAACCTACTGCAAAGAAGAAGAAAGATGAGCTGGATCCTCTTCTTACTCGCACCGGTGGAGCATATATTCCTCCTGCAAAGCTCAGGATGATGCAAGAGCAGATTACAGATAAAAACAGGCATGTCAATACCACTGAATATACAAAGCAGTGATACCCTCGTCGAAAAAAAGTCAACTATGGTCTAATTAACATTGGCTATTGAAAGTTTACATTACCAGTCCACAATGGTAGAGACCTCAAATTATATTTCTCTTCTTTACTCCATAAGCTCCCTCGGAGCTCTGCTTACTCTTTACCCTGACATTAGCTCAACTTCTTTATTTTTTTTTACATGAATTAAATCAAAAAGGGTTGAGGAAAGATCTTTTATTTTTACTATTTTCAAACTATTTCATTTATAGTTATATGCATGCCTATAAGTAGTGTCCATTTTTCATAGATAATCAAGAGAATTATTGATATTTTAGAACTAAAATCGATCTTTCCAGTTGTACCAAACCAGGAGTTGGCAAACTTTTTCTGTAAACAGCCAGACACTAAATAATTTAGGCTTGTGCAGTGTTCTGTGTCTGTTGCAGCTACTCAGCTCTGCTGTAGTAGTGAATACAGGCATAGGTAATATGTAAACAAATGAGTGTGACTCTGTTCCAGTAAAGCTTTCTTTTTACAAAAATGGGCTGTAGGCTGCTTTTGAGTCAGGGATGTAGTTTGCCAACTCCTATACTAATCTATGAAATGAAGTTGAATCTTCTCTACTCCATAGTTTTCTTAGACCATACCATCTTAGACTATAATTTTTGCTAAGGCAAATAATCAAAATTCACCAATAAACATTCACCCTCAAAATACCTTCACTTCCTTTTCAAAATAAGTGAGATGAGAGGAGCTATCTATGAAAGTATTGCTAAGTTTCCAGGACCTTTTTCTCTAGCAGAATGAGAGGATAATTACGAAAAGTATGGTCCGGGATTGAAATGGTCACTCAGTTGCCAGTTAGGTAAAAAGAAAGATTGGGATAGAGAGTAGCTAGACTTTAAGAAAAACAGATTTCCAGGTGAGCCAAGAAAGAGTATTCCCACATCTTTCATAGGTATTTTAATGGCAACTTGAAAGTACTTGAGACCCTTACATAAATGAAATCTAAATTTACTTTATGAATTAGCTTGAGATAGAAATGTGATTTATATAAAGTACAAGTATTTGAAATAAAATTTTTAAAATTTATGAGCTAGAAAGGGACATTAGATGACATTAAATTTAAAACTAATTAGCACGTTTCTCTGTATGTGTAATATTCCAGTACATGGTAGTGATGCCTGCAGTGTTACGTTTGGAAGGGATTTGGAGATGGCTTCTATGGTTAGCAGGAGCTTCATGAGCATGTAGGCATTCTGCTTTCTGTTCTCTGCTCTTAGGAGGAGGCAATAATGGCAGCATTAGAGGGAGAGTCATTGTCTCCAGTCCAGTCCAAAGCAATCCTAGTTATAAAAGACCAGAAACATTGTTATTAAGCCAACTCCTACTTCCTTATAAATAAAGTGTGTGGAGAAGAGTCCCCAGTATATGTAATTTTACACAGATTCCTGGAAGATAATTCTATATATAGTTTAAATCCATTCATAGGCTGTAAAGGGGACAAGGAGAAGTAGAAGTTTCTTAAGAGAAGTCTGTAGACTTCACTTCTGGTAGATACTAAGTCAGGGGAATTGTAGGCTTCTTAATTAGGAAGTACAACTGTACTTGATTATGTTGTTTGTTTGTTTTATTACCAAGGATTAATAGAGATTGTGATTATGTATCAGCAATCTTACTAATTAGGCTAGTTTTTAAGCCATTGATCTTGTTTCTCAAATAGTAGCATACCAAAGGGTTGGGGTTGGGACCCACTGGAAGTGTTGCACCCACCTCAAATGCAGGCATTTAGGGAGTACATGATCTTTAGGGAATTTAAAAACAATATAATTAACTGCAAGTCAGTCTGCTTTTTGTTCTCACTGTCTTCTGAGGACAATGTCAGTGATAAAGTATTCTTCCCCACCAGGGTAGACTGCTCTCACCACCTCTCCCTTGATTTACCACTCCAGAACAGGGATCCCTAACCAACAGACCTTCAAGAGGTCCATAAAGGAATTTAGGCAATCCATGAATGTAAATGGAAAGAAAAAATTGCATCTTTACTTTTGCTTATCTCTAACTAAAAGTTAGCATTTCTTTCTATCAGGAATGTAGGCAGCAGACTGTAGTATTAACAGAGTATTTGCAGCAAATATCTCAAAGTATTGCTTATGGCCATGCTACTTGGAAATTAAAGAAGTTATTAGGCCTACCACCACTTCTTGTTATTTAATGTGTTAAAAAGCACATAGAATTCTATATCAAACTTTTTTTCTTTTCATGCTTTGAATACTATTTAAATATGATTGGTATCCTTTGCAATCCTATATATTTATATATATTGTTCCAAGAAGTCGTTCAGCTTCACCAGACTGCCAGAGAAGTATAAGGAAGATGAAAAAGATCAGACTTTCTGCAGCTGATATCATATTCCACAGAGAAATAAATATAAAAACCATAGAATTATAGAGCTTTAAAAGACCTTAGGTTTTATCAAGTTCAACCTAAACAAACCCAGTTAGGCTAAAGTATTGCCTAAGATCTAAGTTAAAAAAAAAAAAAAAAGCAATACAGATGTGGAACTACTGCCTAAATGCAGAGATGTTCTTTAAAATACAAGTCTTTCAGCCCCATGATATCATGACTCTCCCTTTTCCTGTAATTATTACCATTTCTTTACAGTTTAAAATATTTAATTTTGTTTTCCTTATGTTTTATAAGAAAAGACATAATAAAAATCTCCTTTTTATGGCTTATATTTAGGTATTTCATATCATAATTTAAAATTT
Source organism: Ursus maritimus (assembly GCF_017311325.1). Lineage (NCBI taxonomy): Eukaryota > Metazoa > Chordata > Mammalia > Carnivora > Ursidae > Ursus > Ursus maritimus. The sequence goes on from NW_024423343.1 coordinate 51,755,973, forward strand.
TTAAAAGTTGTCATTTTAAAATATTTTCTTTAAAGACAGTTTTAACTAAATGAAGTATTATAATGTAAGTATGTATTGAATCTAATGAATATTATAATTTCCAATATACATGGACATAAGAACAAACATTATCCTTATATATCCTTATACAATTTTATTATTTATTAAAGAGAAGTGATCTATAGTTGAGCATATGTACAGAACATCAAATATAGGTTTAGGTATTCATATAGTATTTTACTCTATTTTGAGGTCATTTTATGAAAGTAATGTTAAAAACAAAGGAACTTAAGTATTTTTTAGGTTCTTACTATAATCTCTGGTTATTGTAATTGTTGACTAAGTTTTCATCTTTATTAAAATCAATTCTTTTTAGCTTAGCGTACCAGAGGATGAGCTGGGAGGCCCTAAAGAAGTCAATCAATGGTCTTATCAACAAAGTCAACATTTCTAATATAGGTATTATTATTCAAGAACTTCTTCAAGAAAACATAGTTAGAGGAAGGTAAGCATCAGCTACTTTATTCATAGTATTTCACAGCGATTATTCAAATGAACATAGTATTTACATGGACAATAATCATTGATTTATTGTGCTACTTCAGGAGTAGTCGAGCATAATTATTTAAAATGCAGATCTTGTAAAAATGTAAGCTACTAACAAATAACTTGTACTTCACCATTAGAAATTGTGCAGTTTTTGCTTTTTGAAGTTTCATATCACATAGTGTTTTTTGTGCAGACATTTATTTACTGAATACTTCCAATAATTTAAACTCATAAGAAATAATGAACATTTATATATATATATATATATATATAATTTTCTAGTGAAAGCAAAGTGAGAATGTAAAAGAAATGAGAAAGATCAGTGATAAATCTTAGAAAAGCAGAAGGAAATGACAGTCATTTTTTGTGTAGTTTTAACTGGTTGTGATTTTAAAAGGATCAGGAAATAGAAGTATTTTATACTCTGTTTTTTACTTTGAAATCTGTGGGATGTTTTCCTGTGTCATTCCACGTGACCCTGATTTATCACCTCCAAAACATTGGTGAGGGGGCATATAAAGTAAGTTGTAACCTGTTGTGGGGATATAGAAAGTTGACCAAGACGCAACTACTGTCCTCAAAGGTAGGTAGGTAGTGCTCTCCCATTTTAATCAGAAAGCAGCAGAGGCTATATGGGTTGTTTAAGATCTCACAGTGTATAAGCACTGGGTTTTCTTTTCTCATTTTCTACTCTGTTGATTCAGTTCTCAAAGTTAAACCTGGTGACTATTAAGATATTGTCTTCCTCCTTTTGGCAGTCCAGTAACTATTTGCCATTACATTGCTAGAAATAACTTTGCATCTCTCCCCTTATCAAATCCATATAGAACAGTGCTCATTTCAAAATGAGTTAGAAGTTGACTCTTCTTTTTTTTCTTTTTTATACAGAGGCCTGCTCTCTAGATCTGTTTTGCAAGCACAGAGTGCTTCTCCAATCTTCACCCATGTTTATGCAGCGTTAGTGGCAATTATCAACTCAAAATTTCCACAGATCGGAGAATTAATCCTCAAGAGGTTAATTCTTAATTTCCGAAAAGGCTATCGAAGAAATGATAAGGTATATATGATGGGCTTGTACGTCGACTGCCACATAGGGACAGACTAATAATCTAGTATCAACAGTGATAAGCAATGTTGATTGCTATGTTGGATTCTTTTAAAAACTGCATTTCATGATAACATTTTTTTGTTCCATTAAATATCTCTAGCCACTAATGATGAGCCACAAAAATAATGGCTTTAACTGTAGAATTAAAATTATTTAGCCAGAAATGGGACTATTTTGCATGTAATAGTTTTTATCTTGTAACTTTCTTATATTATAAAAATTATCCTTGTGTAGTACGTATTTTAAATAGAGTGTGTAAATAAGCTATAGATTTAGTAGTTAAATGAAGATTGGTTTTAGTTTATAGACTAACATTGTCTCTGTCTTCACTTTTCAGCAACTTTGTCTTACTGCTTCAAAATTTGTGGCGCATCTTATTAACCAAAATGTGGTAAGTAATTCTCAAAATTTGATACCATTCAGTGGCATTAGACATCACATGCTTGATGCCACTTCATTGCCACATCTCTTTGTTTTGCCTTGTAGTCTTTCAGAAAAGTATCTTGGATGATATTTTAGTTTTAAAACTGTACTAGGGGCACCTGGGTGGCTCAGTGGGGCGCCTGGGTGGCTCAGTCATTAAGCGTGATCCCAGAGTCCTGGGATCAAGCCCCACATCAGGCTCCTCCACTGGGAGCCTGCTTCTTCCTCTCCCACTCCACATGCCTGTGTTCCCTCTCTCACTGGCTGTCTCTCTCTCTGTCAAATAAATAAGATCTTTAAAAAAAAAAAAACTATACTAAATGTGTTTAATATTCTTAAATATAAAAAGGAACCCCGAACAGGTATTTTATCAAATTGATCTGCCTCTTAATATTGTACATGGTTATTCAACTACAAATATTCCTTCAAAGAATGTAATTTAATCATATTTATAAGACAGTAAAGTTGCTATTTCTTCCACTCTTTTCACCTGTACCTGTTGTTCATGAGAATGTAATACTATCTGATATTCTATAAAAAAAAATATTTTCTCTGCAAGAACATAGTATATAAAGTCATATATTCTTAGAATCAGTTTATAGGGGTGCCTGGGTGGCTCAGTCAGTTAAGCATCTGCCTTCCGCTCAGGTCATGCTCTCAGGGTCCTGGCATCGAGTCCCTCATGGGGCTCCCTGCTCAGTGGGGAGCCTGTTTCTTCCTCTCTCTCTCTCCTAGTCATGCTCTCTCTCACTCTTACTCTGTCTCTCAAATAAATAAAATCTTAAAAAAAATAATGAGTTTATAAAATATAAGTGAAGTAATTTTAATCTGTTTTAATTGCAAGTAATTTTGTCTTTTTATTGTTCAGGTTTTTTGTTTATTTTGTATTCATCCATTCATCTATTTGAGAGGTTTTTTTTTATTTGAGAGTTTTGAGTTAGCTTCTATTTAAACTTAAAAATAACAGAATCGCTCTTATTCATACTCAAAGGTTTCCTTCAGATGTATATTATGTTTAATTATATATAAGAGGAAGAATTTTGAAGTCACATTTAATTTTATTTATCTGCCATTAATTATTTTAATTCTTTCCTACATGAAGTTCTTTCCCATGTTCATTCTTAAAAACCCATTAGATTTTAACCTAATGAGTTTAAATTATTGCAATGATAACTTGCTTCTTAAGACCATGGAGACTTAATTTCACATATCTATGTGAAAACACAGTAAGTTTTAGTTTTTGAATGTATATTCATTTATATTGAAGATATTTTTGTCATTGCCACAAAACAGTTAAAATGTTAAATATTTTAGATCTTCTAACTTTGGTACAGGGCAATATTTTCTTATCACCTTGATGTAAGACTGTTACCACCATCCCACAAAATAAAAGCAATATGTATTTTTGATGTTGTGCTCAATGGAAGGGATATTTCCCTAAGTTAAGACTTAGACTGTTTCCTTCCCCATCTCAAAGAAGTATCCGACCTTAGGAAGGCATACATATGGTGTCTTGAAAATGCTTCCTAGTACCTTTCCCTTTCACAGCAAAGCTGTTCGATAGAATTTTATTCCCACCCTACCTGGCATTGTTTTTAAGTATTAATTTTTGAACATGGTCAGTGTCAATAACTTGATTTAGAGGGGAAAAAAAAAAGAGGGAAGTATTTCAAAACCATCCTTGAGTACCAGAAACAGTTAAGATATTTCCGATTAAATTATTCATGTAATTTAAGAACTATTTGCTGTATAACAGAATTGCTGATAGAATGAGCTAGGAAATGGATATAAAGAGTTGTGGTTGTGAAGAAGGGCATTAGAAAAAAAGTGTAGTATAATTTTTAACTTCTATTTTGAAGCTAATTATGGCATTTCCTGTAGATATTATATTGTTTCCTATATATAGTGTATAAGAATTATTTCTTTTGGAGATAAATCAGATAGTTGTATTTAATGTAATCAATTTAGATTTTTGGAACAATCATCTGGAAATTTTTAACACGTAATGAGAGTGAAAGAAAAATTGTATCCCATATTTGGGGTATTTCTGTATGCATTCTAAAACTTTGCTCATCATCTGCAAAAACCAGATTTGCTAATTTTTTAAATTACTATCAATAGTAGATTAGTATATGTAAAAGCATTTTCTCAATTCCATATGTCTTCATTCTGTTTAAGGCACATGAAGTTTTATGCCTGGAGATGCTCACTTTGCTTCTGGAAAGACCAACAGATGATAGTGTTGAAGTAGCTATTGGTTTTCTCAAGGAATGTGGCCTCAAATTAACACAAGTGTCACCAAGAGGAATCAATGGTAAGTATATGCCCTTGGTTTGACACTGAGATTTTGTTTGAGTATGATAATATCTTTTGCTTATTTTATTGCTTTTTTCTTTCATTTTAACTTTAGCTATATTTGAGCGCCTCCGAAACATTCTCCATGAGTCTGAAATTGACAAAAGAGTTCAGTATATGATTGAAGTGATGTTTGCTGTACGGAAGGATGGATTCAAGGACCACCCTGTTATCCTAGAAGGACTTGACTTAGTGGAAGAAGATGATCAGTTCACCCATATGCTCCCTCTGGAGGATGACTATAATCCAGAAGATGTTCTTAGTGAGTCTGAGTCTGGGAGGGGCTGGGTACAGGGTGAGTTGGGAAGTGGGGCACCAACAAATGTAAATATAGAAAATAAACAATTTTTAATTAATTTTTTTAAGATGTTTTCAAGATGGATCCTAATTTTATGGAGAATGAAGAGAAGTACAAAGCAATTAAGAAAGGTATGTGGAATTTTATAATCTATTTTGGATAAGTAGAAGCAATTCATGTAGTTATATAATACTGATAGAAAGGTTTAGATCACGGACAAAATGAAATCTCTATTATGAAGCCATTCTCTTCACTGTTTACCCATGCATTATTTTTCTGTCTGGTGCTTGTTTGTGGTATTACTTCATTCTAAATTATTTACCTCATTGTCCCTGTCCTCTTCCCCTCTGTTTAAATTATACAGCCCTTAAGTCTCATTCCTCTTAAAAATGTCTATATAGGGGCACCTGGGTGGCTCAGCCAGTTGAGCGTCAGACTCGCCTTCAGCTCAGGTCATGCTCTCAGGGTCCTGAGATTGAGCCCTGTGGCAGGCTCCGTGCTCAGTGGGGAGTGTGCTTGAGATTCTCCCCCTCTCCTTCTTCCCCTGTATCTGCGCACGCTTGCTCTCTCTTTCTCTAAAATAAATAAATAAGTCTTAAAAAAAAGAAGAAATATTCATATATTACTAGTGGCCCTTATTTTAACTTCACTACCACTTAAGAATTGGTGCTTAAATTGATGTCCAATTTAATATTCAACTAGATGCTATACTTTTATTATAAAGTGCTGTACTCTATTTCTTGAGAGCAGGTTGATATCCTGATAAAATAAATCACAATTCCAGATAGGCTGTCAGTGTTCAATAAACTAATAAATTGATGATTATTATTCATATGTCATCAATATATTATAAGCACTAACTTTGGACAGACTTTGGTTTGCATTTTGTCTGTGCCATTACTAGCTAAGTGACCTGGCACAAATTACTTGTTTGATGTAAATGTTACTTGTTTAAGGATAGATAAAATAAAGTGCTTTGTATTATAGAGCAAGTATTTTGGCGATCCTTTTTTTTTTTTAATATTTGTATCATTTTTCTTTTAAGGCTAATTTTCAGGGCTACGTATATAATTATATTATAATTATAGTTTTATGAGTTCATTTCCCCTGAGTTGTGATTTTACGTGAGAAGTACTTACTGTTCTGAAAGCTCTCAGGAAGACAGCAGGAGGCCTAGAGCTCTGTCACTTCCTGAATTCTATGCTTTAGTGAGGCTTGGAAGTAGTGAAGTAGAAAGTAAGGTGTAAGCAGCTTTCCGTTTCTATACATTATTCTAAAAACCTGGTACAATAAATAGATTGCTCTCCTTAAGTGCCAATTTCTGAGGGGGCATTTCACTGCATAGCCAGATTCCTTTTGCTATTACAATTTAGTTTCTAAACATGGAGAATTCCTTAGACCCATTTTGCCTTCTTATGAACTTCTTTTTCTACAGTACCACTCAAAGATCCTAAGTGGTTTTATGGAATTTTTATCATACCTAGTATGATTTTTTTTTTTAAACTTGGAAACTCCACTTCGATTTCTTTAGGATATCAGTGGTTGAGCAATGCTAGGAAAGTAGTACTTTTCTTTATTGTAGCACTTAAACTCTTTGAACTTAAGTTCCCTTTATACTCTTGAAAATTATTTAGTACTCCAAAGAGCTTTTATTTGTGTGGGTTACATCTGTTGACATTTACTTTATTAGAAATTAAAACTGAGAATATTAAAAATATTTATCAAATCATTTCAAAATAACAGTAATAAGCAGTGTTATACATTACATACTTTATGAAAATAACTACTTTATGAAACAAAGAAATTTGAGAAAACTGGCATGTTTTATATACTTTATACAATTTAATGTCTGATTTAATAGGAGATGGATTTTCATATTGTGATTTCAGTCTCTTGCAATAGGTTGTTTTCATTGAAGTATATGAAGAAAATTTAGCCTCATGGATAATATGTATTTGGAAAAAAGAGAAGTATTTTAATAACCTTTTCAGATAGTCTGTATATTCTTGCTTAATACTGTGCCAGTATTTAAAAGCTAATTGTTTCTCCAAGATTAGTTGCAATGTGAAACCTGAAACAATATTCATGAATTTTCATACTCTGTTACATTAAAATCCACGGATCTTTTACCCATGCATGATTTTGCAACATATTTCATTGGTCATTTAGTAAATATCAGTTCACTCAGTTAGGCATATCTTCTAAGTGTTAACATGTTAGCATTATCAAAATTAAATTAACACAATATCAAGAAATCACATTTATTACTTATGCCACCTAGCTCATCAGAGATGTCTAAGTATTGGGAAGCTATCAAGCTCACAGGAATGGATCCAATTTCTCCAAAATTGTAATTTTCTCTTGGGAACTCCTATTTTATCATGGTTGTAAATACTGTTAATTAATTTTCTTGAAGTGACAGTCTCACTTTGTTTATATTTGAGAAAATGTCTGCCAAATGCCTAACAACTATAGTTTGCCAGCCATTCTTTCAAGTAAAAAGGGAAAATATCACTAATTGTCCTTGCAAGTCAAAGAGTCGCCCAAGTGCTTTTCTTTGAGATAACCATCACCGTTGTGCATCTGTTTTTAACAGAAGCTCTGTGTATGAATTCATGTTTTGCTATTCAGATGATTATGTATGCTTACACTTCAGGGCTGAGTGAAATGAGCGGTTTTCTACTTCCTCAAGGGCATCCTCAGGTCAGAGTGGCTCTTTTCCCGCCTCCAAGAACATGCCAGTAGAGAGCACAGTGATGGCTGGTGCAGTTTGGTGCCTTGACTTGTGCTCAGGTTGCAGCAGCTTCAACTCCCGTTGCTTTTGGACGCTTGTAGATGGCAGCACAGAAAAGAGGCAGATAACGTCTGGGTGTTGTTATGAAAATAGTTGTGACCTCCCAGACCACCTGGCAGGTCTCACCAATCCCCCAGGGACTCAAGACCGTACTTGAAACTGCTGCTTCATTCAGTTAATGAAATCCAGTTGTCATTGCCTAAGTGATTTCAGTAAGTAGATTCTCAAGTGGAGAGATGAGGAGAGGATGATGTAAACGACTAGACAATTCATTTGACCTTCATTCTTTCATAAAATGTTCATCTAGATCTGGCATAAAAAAATGGCCACAGCAGGAAGCAGGCACAGCTTTAGTAATTAGCACCTTAGAGTGACCCAGGTGCACTTGTGTTTTAGGTCTTACAGCATTTGGGAAGACAGCAGGAGTGCCTGTCTTCCTACTATTGAATACTAAATAGTTTCCTCTCTTAAAAGTCTGTCTAAGCCATATTGTGTAATAGGAAACAGACACTTTAGGTTATTTCTTGAAGTCACATTTGTTAGAGATATTCTTGGGATTTATGTGTCAGCTAAGGACTGAATGACAACTCTTCGTTTTAATAAAACGATTTATTTTTCAAGGTATGAAGTTTTCTGCTAGCATTAAATATTATATGTAGCTCCTGATTTATAGTGCTCAGTTAAATATAAGAAATTAGAATTTCCCTAAAAGTAAGTTCACCCTAAAACTTTATCTTAAAAACTCTGATTTTAAAAGAAATGCAAAAGTGAAGTGTTAGCCAGGTTTGTAAAATCTTTTATCAGATCAGTAGAGCACACACCACTGGGCAAAATATAACTTTAGTTTTTTTCATTTGTTAACTATTAATATAATGACTAGCCTTATGTAGTCTCTTATTTACATCTCTGTTGTCATCCAGTTCTAGATATAAGTTGTATTTTAAGAAGTGATTTTCCAGTGAAGTGCTCATCTTGACAATTTCTTAAAGGCTTTTAAACCTCTGTTTCTGTTGACATATGGAAAGTCTTGAGATTAATTGTAACATTCTATTTAATAAGTATACATCAGAATAAAAATCTCATTACTGTTTATCTAAAGTCAACACTAAATTATGCAATTATTTTTCTCCCTTCTTTGTCTTTCAAAGCCTAAATTCTTGTTTTCTGTATCTAGCCTTAGCTTTGTATAATAGACCGTCTCCTTTCTGATGCTGAACTATAATAATATTTTGACTCCAGTATACTGATTTCCATTCATAATTTGTTTTTCCGGTGCTCTTGCTCTTTTGGAAAACCTTCATCTACTTTTTTTTTTTTTTTTGTTCTTCTCATCCCTTCCTTGTTTTATGACCATTTTCTACTTGGCAGAAGAACAGTATATATGGCTTTCTGACCACCTAGGCAATAACACAAGGCCCCTGTGCTCATTTTGTTGGGTGATAAACTATAGCCACTGTGGATTTTGGTGAACGAGAATTATCCTCTCAGAATGAGATTCATGTGTATCACTTGCTCATTAATATTTTCCCATACTTTGTTCTGATAGAAATTCTCGATGAGGGAGATAGTGACTCAAACACAGACCAAGATGCTGGAAGTAGTGAAGAGGAAGAGGAAGAAGAGGATGAAGAGGGAGAAGAAGATGAAGAAGGTAAAAGTGTAGCTCATTCAAGTAGTACTGTAAAATACTCTGAAATTAAATTAATTCTAATGTAATCCTCTAAAATAGGGGTTCCCAGTCTGTGGAGGGCTAGGGGCTGCTACTGGCATCTAGTGGGTGAAGGCTAGCGATGCTGTGAAACATCCTACAAGTCACAAGACTGCCCCCACCACAACAGAGGATTATCTAGCCCAAAATGTCAGTATTGCTAAGGTTGAAAAACTCCGGTGTAAAAGTATTAAACAAGGAAATCATTTTTTTTAATATCAGCATTATTTTAATTTGATATTTTATGCCTTTGAGTTAAACCGTGAAAAAGATGCATTCGTGTTGCATGCATATGAACATTTTCTGCAACCCTGACGTGAAGATGACAGATGAGAGGGGCTAGGTGTTGGCATTTCGTTTTGGCAAAATAGAGTGGGGAGGCCAAAAGCTGTGTTTGCACAAAGCAAGCATGATGTTCTTCTTCAGCTTTGATTGCTTTATTTCACAGAAAAATAACCTCAGAACTTTATTTTGGTTAAGTCTTAGTTAAAACATCAGAACATACATAAGACTGGCCATTATTTACTTATATTGCATATTTGAAAATAATTAAAAGTATGTCTTTCCCTTTTAGGACATAGTATATTTTAGTTCTGTCCTAAAGTGTATTTATTCTTCTGTAACATATTTTATAAAAATAAATTCAATTTTTTTTTCAGTGTCTTTCTTTCTTAAAACATTTCCTAACTATGTACTACATTTAGCTTTAGAATTTCTTTGTTTTATGTGAAAATACTGTTCAAATAAGAACTACTAAATATTTATAGGGGAAGTTGTCATGCATTAGATAAGAGAAAATTTTGACAAATACACATATTTATATTGGACCCATCTAGTTTGTCATAATGACCCAGTGTTCTCTGAAACTGAATTTCTACCCATGATTTACAGTTCTTCCAAATTATCAAGATACTGTTTATAATTCTAGAAATAATATTTTACCAAACAACAGCATGAGTGCTGCCTTTTATAATGTCTAAATGAGCAGGCGACACAGAAACAAAAATAATATTTCTGGCTTGATTCTGGACTTCTTTGAACTGACAAAAGTTATTAAAATACTCTTAAGATATGGCAGAAGACTAGAAATGGCTACTTTGAGCTCTGCAAATACTATTTTTACACTGTAGAAAAGAACAGTATTGTTAAACTCGTAGATTCTAAATATTTATGAAAAAATTATTACCTAGAGATGCATTTTCAGTCCTTCACATTTATTTTTGTCATTTCATAATTTTGTTTAATTTTTTTCAGGACAAAAAGTGACTATTCATGACAAAACAGAAATTAATCTAGTCTCATTTCGTCGTACAATTTATCTTGCTATTCAGTCAAGGTAAGATACTATAGCTCGGTTGATCCTTATTTTTGATAGGGGATGGACAAGAAGATAGTATTTTTAGAATCTGATGACAGAAAACTGGATACCATTTCAGGGATTCTCAGACTACCTGCCCAACTTCATAGATCCCTGCTTTTGGTTCTTTGCTTCAAGAGAAAAGTATCTTTATTTATTTGGAAGGTCTAATTGTGTTACATAATTAAATGGTTTTTTTTTTTTTTTTTTAACTGTGTCAGTCCTTATAGTTAAATATCACTAATAAAAACCTGAAGACAACTCTGTGTTATAGAGCTGGCACAGTATGTAATTGTAGTGGAAATTTATGTTTTTTATTTGGTTTCTCATTCAGATTCTAAGCAGAGAAGAGCTGTTATGATAACTTTGGACACTGATTTTTTTTGTACAGATGGAAATGAATATAAATGGAAATAGGAATTAGGAAGGTTTTGAGAATCCTTTGAAGTAATGTTAAGTAAGAACTACTGTGATGTCATGTGAATATCCTATTCCCTTTGAAGGCTATGAGTTTGGTTTGGAAGAGAAATAAATGAAATATTAAATGCTTAGTACATCTGTTGTTTTTTATGCGAATCAGCCTATTGATTTAATGGGCACAGTGTTTACATTTTGCACCGGAGGAGGAATGTTTTCTCAGTTTTGTTTTCTTACTAGGTTTTGTATATTTCCATTTAGTATGATGTAATAGCAAAAATGATTCATACGTAGGAGTCATCCTGTTTTTATTCTGTCTGAAAACTTCTTGGCTTAAATTCATCTTCAGAAAGAGAAATGTTTTAAAAAGCAAAACATTGGCTAGAAATATTTTTGGTTTATCCTTACCTATTTCTTTGCCTTTCACATGAAAGAAAAATCTATTAACTATTTTTTCATACAAATTTGAAGTGGAAAATGAGAATTTTTTGTTATAGGTAAAAATTCTTAGAGTTTGACCTTTCATTTATCGTTTTTTAGAAATCCAACAATAATCTGTTGTAAACAGCAGATTCACTGTTTTAATATTGCTGTTAACATTAACTTTGAAGAGTTACATTGGAGCTGTTTGGATAATTACTTAAAAGAAACTTGTTTTTTTAGTTTACCAAACCTTGATTATCCTTGAACCACACAAACGATTTGAAGAATGAAAGCATTGGACAGGTGACAGTCATGATTACAGAGTGGTACCAACTTCAGTAACGGCAGTACTGTTTTATGTTTTGGTATTTGTTAAGAGTTCTGAGCTCCTGAATGCCTAGTAAAAATAATTTTTATATGACAAAGTTTACTATACTTAAAATCTCATACATATTTTAGAAAGAACCAAAAGACTTTGGTAGACAGATGTTTAAAGAACATGGTTGAGGGATTCATGTATTGGGATCCTGAATCATAAAGTTGCTGAATAAATATCACTCTATACTAATAAGTGCTATTGGTCATTAAAACAGCTGAAGTGATTTAGTTTTTTTTTTTTTTTTTTCAAAGCAACAGTACTGAGTATTAATGATTTTAGTGAGATACAGGTAAACATTATTGGTGGGAATTTAAATTGATATGCTGTTTATGGAAAGCCTTTTAGAAACATGAATCAGGAGTTTTATGTCCATGCCATTTGACCATTCTTTTTTATTATATTTCTTAAAGAAATAGAAATTGACAGAGAATTGTATAGAGAATTGTTCAGTACAAAAAAAAAAAAAAAAGACCATCTTGTCCAATACAAATAATCAAATGTCCAGTTTATGCCACCATTGAAAGTTAGGCTAATGGGGAATTGTTATTGATGTGGGCAAGTGGTCTGACTTAATGTGAAATGGGGCAAAAACTGTACAGACTGTATAGTACTGTACCAGTAGTATTATCTTAACTGTTTAAATAGGTAGACAGATTCTAGAAGTGATACATTAACATATCAACAATGGTTATCTTGAGAGGAGATTGGATTACAGATTTTTTGTGGCTGTGTTTTCCAGTTTTTTGTATTTTTCAGAAGTCTTATGTTTACAGTACACCAGTCTCTATCAAATATAATATAAATCCAGAATGGAATATAATCATCAAGTCAGATGGCAGTGAGGGCACTTTATATAGTTTGCTTTTGGAAATCTTAAAAATAAAACTAAGGTCTGACAACTAAACTGTGTAATGATTTTATTTTTTTAATTTCTTTCGTTTTAGACTTGTTGACTGATCTCACCAGTACTCTTACCTTCTTTCTGTCCTGGCTCCTAAATGACCCTCTCTCATTTACACAAAACATAAAATTATACAGTTGATTTTGTTATTGAAAAGTAAACATTCCTGTTTGTTCTTGCTTTCAAATGATGTTCCACTCTGATTTTGCATTATTGAAGCTACACCATCAGTAGGAGGTGGGTCTGTCATTTTCCCACCAAGGTTTCTTAGATTGGAAACATCAGCAAAACCAGTCATAAATACAGCTGAAAAACTAGCATCATGTAAAATTACTTTTCTTTACCCTTCCTTCAGTCACTATTTATTTGTGTTAAATCTGAAATTCATTTGATTTAGCAACCTAAGATAACTGAAATGTCAAGGAAATTTAATTCATTTAATATTTACATTAAGTACAACTTCAAAACAGTCTTGGTGTAGGGAGTTACCAAATACTTTTAAAATAAAACAAAAACAAGGAAAATAGACTATCATACAGATAACTTTCTCATTGGTACTTATTAGATAAACAGAAAGTTGTAAAATATTTTTCTTAATTAATTGACTCATTTTTCAGAAATTGCAGGGATTTTTCCTGTTTCTGTTTTAAAAAAATTAAAACTAAAAATACTTTTCGGTCATATTACTATATTGTTGAAGTTTATCACCTACAGTTTAATATCTTAATCTTAGTGTCAGATACGTTTTAATATTACCTCTTGCAAAATCTCATTCTGATATATTTCTTTCTCCGTTTTAGCTTTTCTTTTTTTTTTAATTCCATTACATTGTACCATCCTGGGTTATTACTCTAGTGTGCTTATGAAACTCAGTAAGTATCAGAAGCTGAGAAATCCGATGAACTCTAAAACTAAATTCATAGCCATTCTGTTTCAGTGGCTGATTATTTTACACTGTTGCTATCAAAAGAATGAAGGCTTGAACATTCTACAAAAAGTACAAATATATTAACATTATTCCTGTATTGAATTCACATTAAATTTAATAATTCTCTTAAGTATATTAGAAATATTTTTAATAAAACTTACATGAATGTTATATAAAAGCAAATTTTTTTCCTTGTAAGTGATTTTGGTTATTTACTATTTTTATACTTATTTTTTTTTTTAAATATAGAAGCACTGTGGTTGGGTATGAATCAAGATAACTTATAAATGTGATTAAGCACTAGGTGTCATGCTGGGCTCTGGTACATCTTTTACCTATTTTTTCCTGACTTGGGTCAGAGATAAGTGGAAATATTTAGCAATGTCATAAAAATGTGTCTACTTTCTGTCTATATATTTGCCCATTCCAGACATCTTATGTAAATGGAATACTGTATGTGGTCTTTTATATCTGACTTTTTCACTTCACATAAATCAGAGTTCATCCATGTTGTAATGTCTCAGTACTTCATTCTTTGTAGAATTAAGCTGTATATTTTCTATGTACATGATACAGTACTGTGAAGTTACAGTAAAAAAGTTATTTTAAACAAGTATTAAAGTAAGATCCTTGTTTATAAAAGAGTGCTATAGTTTAACAACGCTGCAAGTTTTTAGCCTAACTATTGTAACCATTTTATCTCTACAGTTTAGATTTTGAAGAATGTGCTCACAAATTGCTGAAAATGGAGTTCCCTGAAAGCCAGACAGTAAGTTAATACTTTTATTCTTCTATTAGGAAATAATATTGGTTATAAAAATGTTTAAGACAGTTAATATAGGTTTTATGAATTGAAATAATAACTCAGTATTGGATATTCATTTTTTAATGTAGATATTCTAAAATTTTAAAATAAGACTTAGTTCTGGGGTGCTTCATAAATGCTACTCATTGCAGTGAATTAAATGCGATGCAGGAAAAGGAAGAAGTCTCTCTGACCCACTGCACTTTACATGAATTTCTGAGTGGTTACCTGTAAATCAAATGGTGGCTTAAAATACAATAGGAAATTTCCTTAACGAATTGCCTACTCCATCTACTTAATGCACTAAAGCATTCTTTTGTGGTAGAAATTATAATGATCACCATACATGTTGTTACATTGCTTTAATTGGATATAAAAGAATCTGTCGTTTTTTTTCCTTCATTAATTCAACAAAATGTATTCAGCATATACTACATGTCAGACTGTCTACAGGGTTTCAGGGAATCAGTAATCCAGTACATATTAGCCCCCTCTTAGTCCATGGGACTCATATTCTTATAATTTAGTATATACTTCACTGTTCAAAGTATCATAGAACCCTAATGCCAAAAATGATAAAGACTGGGTTGAGAAGATTATCTTGGGTGTTCTTTTCTGGTTGCATTCTTTTTTTTTTTTTTTTTTTTAAGATTTTATTTATTTATTTGACAGAGATAGAGACAGCCAGTGAGAGAGGGAACACAAGCAGGGGGAGTGGGAGAGGAAGAAGCAGGCTCATAGTGGAGGAGCCTGATGTGGGGCTCGATCCCATAACACCGGGATCACGCCCTGAGCCGAAGGCAGACGCTTAACCGCTGTGCCACCCAGGCGCCCCTTCTGGTTGCATTCTTATCTATATTGCTCCGTGTCCATCTACATTTTAAATCCTTGGAACTTGAGCAAAGGCTTTTGGGGTTTTGTTTTTCACACCCTGGTTTACACATGGTAGACCCAGCAGAGATGCCAGAGTGAATATATCAACTCTAGGCTGTTTCTATTTCTAAAAGATGTTGACTATCTGCACTGTTACCATTAGGTGTAAGTGCTTTGTCTTAAGGCTTTAAATATGATCTGTTACGGGGATTGGCAGACTGTGGCCCAGGCCCACTACCCATTTTTGTAAATAAAATTGTATTGGAATACAGCCATGCCCATTGGTTGGTGTGTTGTGTATAGTTGTTTTCATCTTATGGCAGCAGAATTAACTGGTTGCGACAGACACCTTATAGCCTCTAAAGCCTATAATATTTACTATGTGGCCTTTGAAAAAATTTACTAATTTTTTTCTAGATTATGGATTTCTTCTTAAAATGTCATGGTATGTAATTTTGAGAAGAAATTATTCTTTTCAAATTTGAAAAGTTCTTTTTTCCCTCTTAAAGTTTGTTTATTGGTATATTAGTAACAGTGTACCTGTTTGTACCCTGGGTGCACTTGATGTGTTCACTTTTGAAAGGAAATAAATTAGTGAATTAACCTTTAAAATTATAATTGAAACTGAAATTACTGTATGATCTTGTCACATTATTTGAGGAGTATAATTAAGTCATTATAAGTTTTATTAATATTAATTCAGAAGATAGTTGTTCTAGAACTAACTTCAACATATTTTGATAGCATTTGGAAAAATGTCTTAGTGCATCTATTTTCATGCACTCGAAAGACTCTCCTAAAATTGCTATGATATTTAATTAAAATGTTAAAATATTTAATTATCATAAGCCACAGGGAATAACTCTTAATTGCATTTAGTCTAGGGAAGAAAGTAATTTGTTTTGCAAGTAGCACTGGTTTTATTAGCAATGCTATCAGCATATTACCATGCTATATTGTCTAAAACCTGATTGACTGTCATGTTATTGTAAAATACAATGTTAGTAGAAAGAGTTGAAAATACATTTTACTATATCACAAATTAACTATAATATGGCAGAATTCAGAAAAACCTCATTTTAACTTCTTAGTACTATGTTAAGTTTTGACAAAATACATCTTTTCAGAACTTACACATTGATAAGAATTCCATTTAATTAAGGTGACTTGTGACTTATAAAAAAAATAATTTAGCAATGTAGCAACATCTAAAAACAACTTCATATTGTGAATGAAGGCCTTTTGAGTAGATTGTTCTATAAGTAGATTATCAGTTTCCAGAACAGCACTATCCAATATAACTTTGTGCAGTGATGAAAGTATTTGTTTTCTACGCTGTCTAGTGTAGTAGTCACTAGTCACATGTGGTTTTTGAGTATTGAAAATGTGGCTGTGACCAAAGGACAAAAATTTTAATTTTATGTAATGTTATTTAACTAATTAGCTAGGGGCTACCATGCTAGACAGCACAGTTCTAGAGTATATGGACCCTTTTCTTCCCTCTTGCACATAGATTTATGAAATGAATATAGATAGACCTAAGTTTTAAAAAATATTTACAATATTTACTTAGTTGCATCTCACATTGTTAAATGTGACAGATGTCAAAATTGCTAATTGAAAATATAAAGGTAAAATTAAATAGAAGTAAAAATGAACTGAAAGGGTATATATATTATATTTTATATAATAAATATATTTATATATTATACATTATATTTATATTTTCTGTTTATAGAACACAAATACATTACTATATTTGGAAAAAATAATTTTTAACTTTTTGGTAAATGTTTTGTAGAAAGATATTTAGTCAGTTCTGTAGCAGTGGTGAGAGAATGAATTTAGGCCTTTTTTCATTTTGTCTCCATTGATTTGTCCATGTTGTCTAAGTTTCTTTGTCTGTGAAATGGATATAATCAATACATATTTCATTACAGTATTTTAAAATTATAAATCATTTGGGATGTTGGTATTTCCTGGTCCTAGATTCACTCTTGCATTTATTAGTTCAACAGAATTTTTACACAGGAGGTTTCAAGGCACATAAATAGCTGCTTAGACAATATATTACACCAGCAGTTATGGAATGATTTGATCTATTTGTATAGATTTATCAACAGCTAGATCTGTATGCATATCATTTAGTTTGAGGCTAGAAAATCCAGCCAGAGGTGTTTTTTTCTTTGTTCTTTTAAAAATATTTTTTTCTTTATTAACCAGAGTGTCATTTAAGTTAATGTTGTAGCTGTGCTTATTTATGCTTCTATGAAGACTCGTGTTCTACCTTTTCCATACTAATTAAATATATTCCTTAATAATTGAGTTTAAAGGTGTATAACTGAATTGTTAGGTGGTGTATTGATGATCTCTATTGTTAAAGATTTTGTGTATAATCTTTTAATAGTCTGTTCAATCTTTTCATAGTGTATCTGTTTCATATAGTAGATTTTCTTGAAGTGATTCATACTTAATATGAATTTAGAATTTTATCAATATAATTAGCATAGATGACTATGGAAACAGTCAGGCTGAAGGCTTTAAAAAACTATAGGCTTGACATAGATTAATTTTGTCTTAATAACTTAAGCTCACAAAGCTTTGGAAGTTTTGTATGTTTAAAACCTTATTTAACAATTCAGGCTGTCTCTATCATATTGATAAATTATCATATAGCATGGATTCATTGTGTTCTGAATCATTAATGCAATTTTTTTTCCAAATAGAAAGAACTCTGCAACATGATACTTGACTGCTGTGCCCAACAGAGGACATATGAAAAATTTTTTGGCTTATTAGCTGGGGTGAGTTCCAGCCTCATTATTCTTCTTGGAATTTAATAGAATCACTAAGGGAATCCCTAACATGAATATTGTGAATTAATGTGTCTGCTTTGTGGTCTGGTCTAATATAATAGCAAATGTTTGCTAAAAGCTCGTTGCTCTTCCCTTCCTCGGGTTTCCCATCCAATTCTATAGTTTCCTCGTTTCCTGCTTCATTTTGTAGTGCCTTAACATTGCATATGATTCTTCCAGAACTTTTTGAAATTCTATATGCTTTGTAACAATTTCCCAAAGAGGACAATTAAATGTTGCCTTTTCAAAATCTCAAAGCAGTTTCTGAAGTCAAGTACATGTTCAGGCAACAAAAATAGAGCATGAACTAAAATAAGTTTTTAAATCTAAACTCTACCCACAGAGAAACATATTTGCATAGTATGCAAATGTATGTGTCTATGATAAGCTACTTGTATAATTTTGTTTTAGTGTATAAATCCCAGGTAAATAGTTTTGATATATATTACCTACTTTTTTAAGCATTCCATCAGACAGCACAAAACGAGTGAATGATAAGGTATACAAAATATTTACTAATTTTTGATTCAGTAAATTTAGAGGGATCTGATATGCTCATAATGGTATTGAGAGTCAATTTTTAGTGGTATTGACATTCAATTTTTTTTATTTATTAGCGATTTTGCATGCTAAAAAAAGAATACATGGAATCCTTTGAAAGTATATTCAAAGAACAGTATGATACCATCCATCGCTTGGAAACAAACAAATTGAGAAATGTTGCTAAGATGTTTGCTCACCTTTTATACACTGATTCACTTCCATGGAGTGTAAGTAGATGGGTTGATATTTATACTTCCTTCCTAATCCCATTATCCTCGAATAGGTATTAAGTATAATATAACCATACTTTTCCTATGTAGAAAATATAATTTAAAATGAAATATATAGCAAACTTTTGCTGTAATGGCTAGCTTTAAGGTTATATTCATATAACATGGGATCAAGAAGCTAAGTAAATAACATGAGTTTAAGAAATACCATCCTAGGTGATTTTAACAGTCCAAATATCACAGTGCTTTTTAATAGTGATGACTAATTGTGTTTTCAGGGAAAATAGAGATTTTCATCTTCTATGTGTGTGCACACATGCATACACACTGATACCCACATACATCAATAGCTTGGTGGTCCATGCATCATGTAGTCAGTTCTTTAGAACAAGATAAGATATCCTTGATACACAGATGTATACTGGATTGGAAATTGAAATGCATTCATGAAGCTGGCATTTATTGTACAACTGCTGTTCATCCAACAACCATTCATTTAGTTACCAGCTGTGTGCCCAGTCACTTGAGAGAGATACTGGGCATCCAAAGTGAATTATATATGATCTCTGCTTTCAGAGAGCATACCATATACGAAATACATAACGTAAGATATGCCCATAGCACCAATATGAAATAACAGGTGATAGGTTATAAGAAAAGTGAAGTTGAAAGAAAGAAATTACATCCAAGAGGAAAGAAAGAAGAGGATCACACTGTAGAATACCACAACCTGATGGTAGAATGAGACAGCAAAATGACCTCATAAACATTAGATAGATTGTTGTAATGTTGTAAGTACTAAGTATGTCTAGCTGCATTAATAGGCATTTTGTAAGCTGACCTAGGAGCCTGATTATAATAATATTTTTACTTCTTTTTTCCCCTGTGGGAATGAAAATGAAATCAAGTTTTTAAACAATTAAAGCAAATGGGTTCCTGGAACACAGAACTCATAAAAACTGGAGGTTACTTTTAGTTTTATTGGTCCTAAAACATCTCTCTATGGCTTCAGTTTTTAAGCCTCAATCTTAGTATTCAGAGCAAGCCATCACTCTTCCTGTCTTTACCCTTATTGTATATGTACTCTACAGAACTATAGCCTAATGCTGTAAGTGGCATTTTGCCCCAAACCCTTATATATATATCCACATTTTGATGAGTGAGTTTTAGGAGCTAGTAATCTTTGCTTCAGCATTATATACTCACAGCAGAATATATCTGCTATAAAAAGCACATTTCTCAAGAAAGAATGAACTCTATTTCTGTAGTATCTTAGCATTATGAGAATTAGTATAGAGAGGTAGTCTTAAACTTTGCCAAGAAGTAATACTTATTAGGACAAAGAAAGATATTCAGAGATAATTCTTTAGAGACACTTAAGAGTTAGAAATGTTGGTCATTTTGTCTTTTGAACAAAATAAAATTGTCTTTAAATTTTAATTTGCAGGTTCTTGAATGTATAAAGCTAAGTGAAGAAACCACTACATCATCCAGTAGAATTTTTGTTAAAATATTTTTCCAAGAACTGTGTGAATATATGGGTCTTCCTAAACTTAATGCAAGATTAAAGGATGAGTATGTTTATCATTATGCACTTTTTATGCTTACTGTCCTCAGGAATTTTCCTCCGTTATAGCAACATAAGTCCACCCTTGGTTGTAAAAACAAAGAGTTAAGCCCTTAGGACTTTCTTCATCCATTAATTACAATTCTGAATCTCATGTTCTATGCCACAGAAAACATGTACATGCAATTTTTAATGAAGGATTTTAGTTGCAGTAGAGAACACAGAATCAGTGCCTCTTTTAATTTAGTCAGAACACACAGAATTATTCTGCATGCTCACTGGAGTTTTCCAATAATGAATACTACTTATAGTTTTATTTTCATTTTTAACCCTAATTTTGAACCTTAGAAAATTAATTAATTTTTTGTTATCAATGAATAATTGTAAATATATTTAGATTACTCAGTCATGTAATTGTTCGAATTATTACACTGAATGAGAGTCTTATTCTAGGGCTATCATGTAATCCCTATCCCAGGTTTCTTATTTCCTGTTTATTCAGATTACCCATTGCCACTCACATTGACTTCTACTTCATTCACACTACTGAATCATCCTTTCAGATTTCTTAGTGACTACCTGCCAAGTCAAGTACTTTTTCTCAGTCCTCATGCCCCTGGACTTCCCAGCCTTACTTACACAGTTGACCACTTGCTCACTGTGGCTCCTCAGTTCCTTCTCATTCTGCCTCACTCTTCATGGTCTCTACTCTTCAGCCTACCTCTCCCCTTTGCCAGTTTCCATTCTGGGTTCAGCATGCCCTCTCTGGGCTAGTCCATCTGTTCCCCTTGGCTTCATAGACTAACTTAATTGGTCCCTGTCTACTTCACCAGGTTTATCTCCTCCCTCTCCACAGGCTGCACCAACATTGCTCAGCTCATTCATGTTTCCTTACCTCCATTTCCAGAGCTAGAAATCCCCCCTCTTATTCTGTCCAGCAAAACTCTTAATTATTCTTCTTATATGTCACCTTTTCCCATGAAATGCTTTGTCCTGACTCTGCTGGTTAGTCTTTCAGTGTGGTGCTCAGAACAACATGTCCAAACCATCTTCTATTGTTAATGTTTTTGTTTGTTCCCCTCCCTAGAAATGAT
This sequence comes from Ursus maritimus, assembly GCF_017311325.1. Classification (NCBI taxonomy): domain Eukaryota; kingdom Metazoa; phylum Chordata; class Mammalia; order Carnivora; family Ursidae; genus Ursus; species Ursus maritimus. The sequence goes on from NW_024423343.1 coordinate 51,777,580, forward strand.
AATTATATGCAGTCTTCATCCGTGATTTCACCCTTTTGTTGACTATTTTTTCCCCATCCCCAGTGCCATGCATAGTGCTGTGTGTGCATGTATGTGTATATATATACAATAAAGGAGATCTGTTTTTATTATATATATTCACATACTATATATATGTGTGTATGTGTGTTGTATAAAAAAGTTTTTTAAAACTTCTGTGGGGTGCCTGAGTGGTTCAATCAGTTAAGCATCCAACTCCTGTTTTCCGCTCAGGTCATGATCTCAGGGTTGTGAGATCAAGCCTGGTGTTGAGCTCTGCACTCCATGGAGAGTGTGCTTGAGATTCTCTCTCCGTCTCTCCCTCAGGCCCTGCCTTACACACACGCGTGCACAGGCTCTCTCTCAAATAAATAAATCTTTTTTTAAAAACCTCCTCTGCTGTAAGTTTAGTAAATTATGACTTGACCCTACTCTTTCACTTAGATAGCATGTAGCCTAATCTAATAAATGATATAAATCACTTACTTGTGTTTCATGTACTAATTTAATAATACATAGAAAATCTGAAAAATGACTGTCTACAAACTTTGCCTTTTTATCATTAAGCAATGTGTTCTCTTTTGTTCATTTTTTTTTTCTTGTTTTAGAACCCTACAGCCATTTTTTGAAGGGTTATTACCCCGAGATAATCCAAGAAATACTCGGTTTGCCATCAACTTCTTTACTTCTATAGGTCTTGGAGGTTTAACGTAAGGATAATTTTTGGAATTTTATTTTCATCTTATAAAATTATCTCACATTGACTTTGAAGCAGAAACTAACAGAGATTATATCTTTAATTAGGGATGAATTGCGTGAGCATCTCAAAAATACACCAAAGGTCATTGTGGCGCAGAAACCAGATGTTGAGCCAAATAAGTCCTCCCCCTCCTCTTCCTCTTCTGCATCCTCCTCTTCGGAGTCTGACTCCTCTGCCTCTGATTCGGACAGCAGTGACAGCAGTTCAGAGGCTTCCAGTGAGGAGAGCGATTCTTCATCCAGCAGTAGTCAGAGCGCTGCCTCAGGTATGGAAACTCATCTGTAATTGATTGGGCTCTTTTCTAACAGGTATATTGCTGGTGATGTTTACAGCAAGGGAAGAAAATAATTTGATTGCTTAATTATTTTAGAGTTCGGTTGTTTAAAAGCCACAATTAATAATATAAGTGATCATCTGTCAGTGCTGGAGTCTGTAGTGAATTGCATCATTTATAATGCTAAGATTACCTATTGGAATCCTCTTCATAGAAATGAAGTTATTTCATTGGCAAATATTTATTTGAGTGATGACTGAAATACCATTCATTCATAATGCCTATAATCCAGTTTATAGCTTTTCCGGTGTTTATATTTTAAAGAAATTTTAGTTTTTTACTTTAGTGAGGATTTATGTCAGTTATTGACAGGCGCCATCCATTCAGTGCGTATATCGTAAGCGTCAGTGTTCATGAAGAGAACACGTCCGTGTGCTAGCTACCCATAACCAGAGTTACCAGCTACTGCCACTCCTCCCGTCCATACGTCAGGGCAGCTACTACTCTCATTTGTAATTCCACGATTTGTTGTGCCTGTTTTTAACTTTTTAACTGTGTTTTATGAACTCCTTTACGTCCGGCTTATCTTTCACAATTACTTTTGTGAGATTCATCTGTAATATTGTATTTAGTTATAGTTCATTCAGTCTTGTTGCTGTATAGTTTTCCACTATATGAATATGCTACAGTCTATTTAACATCCCTTTTACTCAGCAATTTAGATTTATAAGCAGTATTCCCGTGAATACTCTTATTCATACTTGGTAGATATATGTATATGTACATATGTGCATTTCAGTTAGGTGTGTACTTAGAGAATCACTGGGACTCACTGGGTTGTAGGTTGTGTGTATATTTAGCTTTAGTAGATACTGCCGGTTTTGCAAGTGGTTATTTTCAGTTTGCACCCCCATTAGCCATGTTTGAGGGTTCCAGTAGCAACCATCTTCACAACACTTCAGTTGGCTATCCTTCATTTTAACCATTTTGGTACATATGTAATTGTATTGCATTGTGGTTTTAATTTGCATTTTCTTGATCACTAATGAAGTTAAGCACTATTTTATATTATTATGGGCCATTTGGGTATTTGACTTTTGTTAGGTGGCTGTTCAAGTTTTTTGCTATCCCCCCTTTTTTTATGAAGTTGTCTCTTCTTTAAATTTGTAGGAGTTCTTTAGTTCTTTTTTCTGGATGTGTATCTTTTGTCACATGTATGTCTTGCAAATAGCTAGTTCCATTCCATTCTTGTCTCTCTAGGCCTGTGCAGCTGCTAGAGCTCTGTTGGTCTCTCTGTCCCTCAGCAGCAGCCCTGAATCAGCAGTTGCTCATAGGGAGAAAGTGGCTGTAGAATGTCGGCTTACCTCTCTATGGTTCTGCCCTCTCTTGAATCTTGGCCCTTATTCAACTTAAAAGAAAGTTGCAGATAGTACAGAAAATTCCCATATAGCCTTCACCCAACTTTTCCTAATGTTAGCATTGTACGTAACCAGAGTTCAGGTATCAAAGCCAGGAAATTAACATTGGAACAATACATTAAACAAATTCTTACATGAATTTCACCAGCTTTTCCATTAATGTCCTTTTTCTTATTCCAGGATCCTCCTTGCATTGAACTGAATTTCTTCTTAGTCCTCTATAACCTGATAGTTCTTCTCAGGCTTTTCTTGTTTTAATGGCTTTGATACTTTAAAAGTCCTCTGGTCACTTATTTTTTAGAAGGTCCCTCAATGTGGATATCTGATGTTTTTACATGATTAGAATGGGGTTATGCTTTTTTGGACAGAATACCATAGAAATGATGTATTCTTAATGCATCTTATCTTGGAGTTCATAATATTGATATGTCTTATTGGTGATATTAACTTTGATCACTCGGTTAAGGTGATACCTGCTCGATTTCTTCATGGAAACTCCTTTTCTCTGTAAATTAATGTCTTGTAGGGAGATAATTTGATACTATGCAAATCTTCTCTTTCTCCTCCACCTTTCACTCTTTAATTTTAGCATCCATCTTTGGATCTTGTCTGCAATACTTAACCAGTGTGGTGTTTGCCGAATGTGATTTTTCCATTTATCTTTTTTCTTCTGCATTTAGTAATTGAATTTCTTCTGCAAGAAAGAGTTTTCCCTCTCCTCCCGCCCCCCCCCATTTATTTATTAACTGTATATTTTATCAGTGCGGACTCATGGATATTTATCTGAATTAGTTAAAATCCATTAGTGTCATTTATTTTGTTGTTCAGGTCATTTCAGCTTTGGCAACTAGGAGCACCTTCAAGTTGACCCCTCTGTTCTTTCATCATACCCCTATCCTTTTTGTTGAGCACTGCCTTTCTTTATAACATCTCAGATTGTTCAAGATCTTTAGTGCCTTTAAACAGAAGATTTTAAATTTTATCTGGCATTTCTAGTTTTCAGCACGGGCACGGGTCTTCCACAGCTTTCTCCACCCTCTGGAAGTGGAAATACAGTAGTAAAGGATTTTTTCAAATGTGGCATTTTCTGAGCAGGTCTGTGTTGTTTTCCCCAAAGTCAGTTCTGTTTTCTTCTCTCATTGTATCTTAGTCTAAATAAGAGAGAGTCTAATTGTCCAAAATGCATATCATTTCGTATTTTTTAATGCATATTTTAGTGGCAGGAAAACGTAGTTTGGAAGGTTGATCTTTACACTCTTGTTCTCTGGCTTGTTGCACTTAAAAGAGTATTACATACTATGTGGCAGCCAGAACTGTGGGATTCTCAGTATTTTATATTATTAGATTAAGATTGCATTTGCCCACAGGAAGTCTTATTCTTGAATTAAAATACATTAACATTGTTCATTTAATATTCACCTCTTTTAATTCTAAAGAATTTGTTATTTCATGGTATCTGTTTTGAGAACAGATGATAACACAGCATGAATTGCTGCAATAAGGAATCTTGCTGATTCAAAATTAATTTGCCTCATCATACAATTTCGGTAGAGAGCGTTCAGTTTTATTAGTAAAATATTAAGTAGCATAAAAACAGTATGAACTGCCCCAAAATTAGAAAATTGTAAAGCAAACACCAAAGAGTGGGGAGTTGCATATTATGGTGGGGCTCAGGGGTTTGTGTCAGTGACGCCCTGAGAGCGGTGTAGAGTACGGTCAGAGAGACGTCAATTTAGCACACAGCCAGATGGTTGCTGCTTGGGTAGCTGCAGCTCAGCTGAGCTGCTTGGTAGGAACCAGAGAAATAAATCCTTAGTGGCAAACCAATGGACTGTGCCAAGGGTAGGCATTTGGCAGAAGAAAAACAGGTTGGTACAGTGAGATTTAGGTGGAGATAGGACGAAGGTAGGCAGTTTTCTACCATATTTTCTTCTTTCTGTATACATATGAATTTGACAGAACTTTTGGTCATCTCGGCACCTTTGATTTATGTACCCAAAAGAAATAACACAGATAAAGTGATTAAATTTGTTTTATAGCTTACAATGTCACTGTGATTATTTAATAATTATATTTGTGATTATATCAGTAAGATTGAATTGTTCTAGGCCATTTCAGAAGAGCTTTCTCAGAAATCAAGCTCTCAAGCTTATGATTATATGTCTTAAAAAGCTTCTCTTCCTGGTGCAGATGCTGCTTCTCTGGAGCAGCACTGGAGAGCACAACTATTGTTTTTGTACAAAGAGGTTTTTATTTGGAAAAATATATATTCATGCTGTTAAACAAACTCAGTCACCCCACACCCCACCTTTAGGGAGTAGTGTTGCTGGCATGTGTGATCACTGTATTTTTATTATTAACATACTAGATCTGACATAATATTTCATATGACATAATGCACATGGGCTGGAATTTCTGTTTTTGAATAAAATTTATAATTGGAAATGTACCTGTTGGCCACTTTATAAAAAATTTTATATTTGCTATAGTTTTTTTAAAGTTTCTGTTTACTGCTTTGAGTCTAAGGATCAAAACAGTACTTTGGTAACTAACGGTGATATGATGTATATTCTTAAAAATTATTCATCGTGTAAAATATTCTGTCATCAGACTTTCCATTCAATCAATTTAGTTTTGCATCCAGTTTGTCTGAATTAATAGCCCTTCAGTGGATCAATAAATGTAATTGTTAAATTATGAAATTAAAGATTAAAATAAAAGCTAACTATTTCATTTTACACATGCAGCTAAAGATAGAAGAAAGAAGGGACAAGGGAACACCAGAAGTAAAGAAGTAGATAAATTGATCAGGAAACAACAAACCCATGATAGGAAAGAAGAAGAAAGAAGGCCAGACCAAAGGCATCAGGAAACACGGACTGAAAGAGAAAGAAGGTCAGAAAAACATAAAGATAAAAATTCAAGGGATCCAAATTGGAGAAATCCCATAACGAAATACACTTCAGACAGAGGTGTTCCTTCTGAACGAAATAGTTACAGTAGAATCATGAATGACAGAGACCAAGAAGCACACACAGATTTGGAAAATAAGCATGGTGATCCCAAAAAGAAGAGAGGAGAGAGAAGAAATTCTTTTTCTGAAAATGAGCACAGACACCGAAATAAGGACAGTGAAAATGCTATAAGGAAAGATAGATCAAAGTCAAGAGAAAAGAATAGACAACATTCAGGTTCTAGAAGTGATGAAGATAGATATCAGAATGGTGCCGAAAGGCGATGGGAAAAATCTAGCAGATACTCTAAACAATCCAGAGAATCAAAGAAACATCAGGACCGGCGAAGAGAAAAGTCTCCAACAAAGCAAAAAAAATAATTCTACAAAATTACAGAAACTGAACATGCCTTATATTCAGTTGAAACAAATTATTTTTTACATTAACGAACTTTATGGAGAATTCTTGTATAAAGTACTGGTTTGTATTTGTACATTTAAAATTTTTTTCATTTTAACATGTTTTATAATTGATACATCTCAAGGCCCTCCACATAGAATTATTTGAAAAGTTTCCCCAGAGAGGGATGTAATTCTTGCTTATATTTTGTTAATAAAATGATCAAATGCTCATTGAATCAGTGATTTTTTTCATTGACAAATTTTTTTTTCCTGATAATGTTTCCATTATGTTTTAGAACTATTATAATGAATTTTTAGTGGCTTTTTTTTTTAATAACTAGAGACCAAAATAGATGAATGATTTCAATGTAATATTTTTGCTTTGTTAATGAGATGTTATGAACCTTTTTTAGGAGTCACCCTTTTTTTAAAAAAGGAATTATTTCAAGTTTCATATTACATCTTGAACAAAATAGGTATGTGTAATTTTTTTTTAACAAGTGTTTTGATGAAGCTAAGGGTATTGTTAGTCATTTAAACAGATACACAGCTACATTATTTAGAATTAGGACTTCTCTCATCAATAACATTTCTTCTCTCTGGACTGCTAAATTAATGTTTCATTGAAATTCTTTGTGATTAGTGCTTTTTCTCAGCCTTAAAGTTATATCATTGTTGGTGAGTTAATATGTATTTAACTTTTAATTTAGATTAATAATAGGTCATTGGAAAACATACAGTCATGAGAAATGTGAACAGCCTGTGAAATAATTCCAGTTTTTATAAGAATTTTAAAGGTTTCCATCATTGTAACTCTCACCAATTAATATGTGACCATATTATTTATTACTTTTGAAATAAAATATTGCCTCTGGAATTTTAGATTTGCTGACATTTAACCCTACTTACCAAATAGACTGCTTGTGCTTGTTCACTTTTAAAGTACATGAAGTCTACTTTAGCTGATGTCTAGTTTCAAGAATAATGGGACCACCATCTTTAATGTTTGACTTTCAGGCATTCTTTGATTCAAAATGTTTTCTATTTTTGTTCAAAAACTTGAGTATAAATAATAATAAAGTCCATATAAATAAATAAATACTATCTTCTCCTCCTATCCTGCCCCTGAAAAAAAAAAAGGTATTAATTGAATATGGCAGCCTGGAAAAATTCTTTTTACTGTTTTCTCCTACTGTGGTGGTTAGAAGGTGCTGAGTTGTCATTAGAAGGTACTATCAAGGACGCAGTGCATTTCACAAAACTATGAAGCTCAGCAAATTGGATTTAAGGAACACATAGGATATGAGCTCTAAAGGAAAATAAATGAGAGTTTATTTTTGTAACTGAGTGTTCATCTTTGGGGGTGGTAAAAAGGAAAAAAACTGGACTAGAAGTTTTAGGTTACTTTCTTGACTGTAAGTTTATAATTTCTAAATGTAGAAATGGGAAATCATTTGATGTATTGAGTCATTGAGACCTTTAAGAGTTGTTAAAGTAGAAAATTTTTTTAATATAACAAATATTTATTGAGCTGCTATTATGTGCGCAGACCTGCTCTAGGAACTAGAAATGAACCATGAAGAAAACAGTGTCTCAACAGGGCTGATACTATGGTAGGAAGATATGGTGGTCGTGATATTGGTGGGGTAGTTGGTAATTTTCCACAGGAAGAGATCTCTGATAAGGTGATGTTTGTCCAGATTGCTGAAGGAAGTAAGGGCTTGAACCCTGTGGACTACTGTGGGGGGACCCAGACAAAAGGAACTGCTGAGGTATAGATGTTTATTTATAACAAATACTGCCTGGAAATTTATGTGAACATTTCCTATTCAACTAGTTGGATTTTTTTTTCTCACTATTTTACTTACATTTAACAAAAGCAGTTAACACCTAACTCCCTTCAAGCAGAAAAGTATTTGAGTATAACTGAGTCATATGAGGGCACAGTAAATGGGCTGGGGCAGAGCTGGACTGTCGGCCTTCCTGATGCATTTCTAGCACATCAAATGTGATATGCTCACATCCCCCGCCCTGCCATTCAGGCGCATTTTTCACTTTCATCTTTTTAAAATGCAGACAAGAAACATGTTGACTATGTCTGCTATTTCTGACTTTTTACTTCTTAGGATTAGCATTTTTTGAGGATCAGCTGAGTCCTGTATATTTTGCGTACCATTACTCATTGTTTTTCAGTTTCTCGACTTGTTGCTTCCAAGGTTTCTCCATCCCTACCACATCCCTAACCAGCTGCACCCATGGTTATCCTCTTTATGCTGACTTTCAGAATCCACACCATCTCTGAAATCTCTTCTTCAAACATCACGCTTTGACCACTGCCCATCCCCCTCACCTGCTCTAGTAGTGCTAGTCTAGGAATCCTTTCGTTTCATCAAAACTTAAGATGTACTGACTTTGTTAAAATTTATCATTGCCTTCCCCCCATTCTTTCACTTGCTTTTAGGAAAAGACTCGGGTTCATATTGAGTAATTTATTACCGTTTCATTTGAAAACTATTTGGTTATCTGCACATTTAAGTCTGACTAGGTTTTTATCTGACCTATATACCACTTGCTGGCTGTTGACTTTTGGGCAGGTCCTTTACCCTTTGTGTGTCCATTTGTGTTCTTTTTCTCCTGTGGACAGTGGTAGGACGGTAACTCCCTTAAATAGTGAATGGTCTCTGTGGCATGAACAGGGCCTGGAGCTAAGCGCTCAGTGTTACTGTTTTTATTATTTTTGTCATTAAATGTTGACATAGTACCACTAGACCGGGAATTGCAAACTCGAATACAGGGAAAACACAAAGGAGACAAATGGGATTGGGGAGTGAACTGGGTGACTTAAAGGCAGCAGTAGTTACTCAGCTCCATCCAGTTAAGCCAATAAAAAAGAAGGCCAAATCCGTCTGATTCTCAAGAGAATTAAAGAATTGGAATTTTTATATAGCTTCTGATTTTTAAATGTTGACATTGATTTTTTGTGAAGTTTAAAACAGCCCAAAGTTATTAAAAGTCCAAACAAAATGATCCCTTCAGGTGAAATAGCTTTTGAATAGCTAGTCTGTGATTCCACTCTAGATCCTCAAAAGCTATTTATTATTTAATCTCAAAATAACACTATTTGTTATACAAACCTCATCACTTTTATTTTCTGCTCTTCATTATAGTGGGAGGATAAGTCCTGTCATCTTTCTTAAGAAGACTCATTTATTTTGCTAACCTCAGCAGTCCCTTCTTGCTCTAAAACTTCTGCCAAGTTTTAGTTCTATACTTCATTGCCCTACTACTTATAATTTCCTACATCCAAAATACAATTAATTTTTCCTCAGATCCGCATCTTTTCTAACTTGACTGCAATTGATTCCCCGAATCTGCCACCATTTTTGAGTTCTCCTTTCCCCAAATCACCAAACTTCAACAGTATCTTTTTTAAAGATTTATTTATTTGTTTGAGAGAGCCAGAGAGAGGGAAGGGCAGAGGGAGAGAATCTTCAAGCAGACTCCCTGCTGAGTGTGGAGCCCATTGTGGGCTGGCTCTCAGGACCCATGAGATCATGACCTGAGCCAAAACCAAGCATCTGATGCTTAACCGACTAAGCCACCCAGGTGCCCCTGGACTTCCACAGTAGTTTATGCATCATCCTCTTGTGCACCAAGTATTGCTCCAGAGAGAGAGGAAAGAACCAACAAACAGGCCCTGTCTTCAATTGAGCCTAAATGCTTGCAGGGGAAAACAAAGTTTAAAAAATAAAAACTTGCACATTGAAAAATGTTAGCTATTCAGAAAAAACAAAAGAATAGTGTAGTGACCACCTATAAACTATCTACCTCGATTCTGATTTCAATGATCTAAAGCCTTATTTCTATCCTGTCACTTTCTTCTACAGATAAGTTCAATGACTCCTCCAGCCTATAGGATAAACGTAAATTCCCAGCCTGTTACTCTAGTTTCTTTGAAGTTCAAGTTCAGCCTGTCTTTCTTAATGATTGTTCTAGGAGCTTCCATCCTTTGAGCACTACTATACTGTAGAATGTTTAGCAGCATCCCTGACCTTAGCTGCTAGATACTAGTACCACCAATTTCCCAGTCCCGACAATCAAAATTGTCTGCAGACATTGCCAAATATGCCCTCCAAGGCAAAATTTCCCCCAGTTGACTGCCACAACCATAGACCTAGCTCTTAGGAAATACTCTTCAGTGGATACAATGAGAGTGATTGTTCTAGAAGCATCACTGTGCCCATTCATTTAAAGCTATGTCTATTATACTGCCATCTTCTTTTTGCAAGGGCAAGATTTGTTTTAAATGACTATTTAATACTCATTTAATAGAGTAGTGGACAGCAATATTCCAATTGTTTTCGTTTAGCTAAATTTTCTGATATTCTAGGGAAGACATTCTGGTTGACATTTTAAGAGGTAGATTTTCTGCAATTAGAAGCATGATTATTAGCCTGTTAATATGAATGTCTTATATAAGTTCTGGTTTCTCACTGTAGCTGTTTATTATAACCAACACATTTCAGGAATGGAAAACAATGAGCTGTGACTATTTTATTATTTTTAATCCTGTAATAGAGAATTAGATTATCCAGTCTCCAAACACCTTAATTTTTGATCAAACACTTCAGTGACCATCAAGTGGTTGCTGAAGTGAATTAACTAGTCATTTAATCAATAATTTCATGCATTATAAGACCCAAAAGATTGGGCAAATGGGATTTAATCTCCTCCGAGTTAGATTCTCTCCTGGAAAAAATCCTGGAACAAGTATCTGGTATGAATTAAAAGTCCTTATGAGTCCCATACTTTATATAGCACCTTAACCAGAGGTCTTCCCTTCCCTAACACTATTTCTATGACCAATACATGTGAAGTCCCTGTGAAGGCTGTACTGAACATTTACTGTTTTTGTCTGAGGATTATTCTTTCTCTCTGATCAGATAATTTCGGGAACTTGCCAACAAAAACACTCCCTGGCCTGGCCATACAGAGTACCCAATCTCCTGAACAATGGAATTGGTTCAGGAATGAGCATGTGACCCAAGCTGATCCACTCAGAATCCTTGCCCAGTTGTTCTTCGGTTTGGAGCATGAAACACAGGACCATGTCTAAGGGCACGCACAGCAAGAAGGGTATTTGTTGAAGCTGGAGCATCCATAGTCCTGTGGAAAAGGCTAATCTGCAGATCAGTGCAGCTCAAGAGCAAGCAGCCCCCAGATGGATGAGGAGGCAATTCCATTTGAGTCCCTAAATAAATTGAACTGTGGCTGAAGCTACACTTCCCAGGTATGTGTTAATGAATCCCTTTTCTATTTAAGCTACTTTGATTCGGATTTATACCACTTGCAGTAAAAACATCCGTATTAATTCAGGGTGATTCCTGTTGATGGACAGGATGGAATCATTTGGGCAGCTATTCCCACCTCACCATATTTTTGCTTGCATACTTTTACATGCAGAAGGATAGAAAGAAATAAATGTATACCCAATAAAGATGACCTATGGGGAAAAAAATACAACATAGTACCTTTGGGTGGCTCTTAATACTTTACAGAAACATCTAAATGAGTGATTTAAATGAGGTTAATTTTATTACCAGTGATTTTAAATGAGATTAATTTTAAATGAGGTTAATTTTATTACTAGTGATCTATTTTTATAAATAACAGAACCTCACTTTTCCTACAGCACTCTTCTTGGGCTTTGAAATGTATTGCACAGATGCAACAATTCAATTCACAAACAAAAATTGGTTTCATATTACCAATGAGAAGGACTAACTGCAGGTATTTTGAGAGTTTTATAATACCTCCTTTAAGCCACAAAAAATGCTTTACCTTAACAACTAATGTATCTTCCTGATCATTTTACAATATGAAATACTGAACAGTAAGAACACTCCAAACATTTGCAATCTTCTTACACAAAATAAAAGCAGTCTGAAAATCCCATTATATACAAAAACCTGCAGACTCTTCCTTGAAATACAGGGGAAAAAATGTGAAAAGTCAATATTGCCACCATTCATCCAGTTTTGAGAACAATTTTGCTTGTGTCCTAATATTATTTTTTGTCTAAAAAGGAAGAAGATGAAAGTCTTAGGGGTATTTAGCCAAAGAGGAAAAAGAGAGGAGGAAAAATTATGTTTGTGGTAATTGAAAGATCCTGCGTTGCTCATCTAGGCTACAGGTAAGCGTTGGAGAAGTGATAGGAGAGGTGGGAGGAACTGGGGAGGAGCTGGTAGTTGCTGATAAAAAAGAGTCATCTTCTGTACATACTTCTCAGAGGTCAGAAGTTCAATTTTATATTCCTTTGTATCCCCAGATTCAAATCTAAAAATCTCTTGTAGATGCTCAATGAGCATTTGATGAATGAATGAGGAAACAGAATATTTTGGTTTATTACTAAGCAGAATAATTTTATACACTTCAAGATTCTTGGGGTTTTGTGGAATTTTAAATGCAGATCAACTACTATTAACCCAGTTGGAGTCCAAATGTAACTATTTTGTCGTAGAGCACGAGAAAGTAAAGGCAAGGCTATATTAGCTTAAAACCTGGGACACCAAAATGAAGGTAAAATTTTTGCATAAGAGTATATTAAAGGTAAGATACATAAAAGTGGAGGGAGTATAAATTGAGTAGAATCATTTTAGAAAATTGTTTGATAGTATCAGCTAAATTTGAACATACATGTTCCCTATTTGCCAGCAATTCCACTTCTAGGTGTTCAACAGTATAGTAGAACACTACATGTTAAGTGGAGAGAGGTTGGTAAAAGGGACAAACTTTCAGTTACAAGATGAATAAGGTCTGAAGGTCTAATGTATGACATGATAACACTGCATTGTATAATTCAAATTTGCTAAAAAGGTAGAACTTAAATGTTCTCACACAAAAAAAGTGAGAAGTGGGATGATAGATATGTTATTTAACTCAATGGGAGGAACTCACAATGTATATAAACATCAAATCGTCATTTTGTATACTTCAAATTTCTTACAATTTTATTTGTCAATTGTCAATTATACCTCAGTAAAACTGGGAAAAAATAAGATACAGTGCATCTTGGGTACCTAGATACATAAACTTTAAGAACACTGTGAACATTTTCAGTCTTTTTTCTTCCTAACAGAAATGTGTACATATATGCACCAAAAGATGTGTACAAGAATGTTCAGAATAGCGTTACTCTTAATAGCAAAAAATTGGAAACAGCTCAAACGTCCAACAACAGAATGGTAAATAAATTAGTAGTTTATTCATGCAGTGGAATACTATATGGAAATGAAAATAAAACCATAGCTATATCCAACAACATAGATAAATCAAAAAAGCAGTTACTGCACTGTTGACACCAAACAAGATGCCCAACACTGAATCTGAGTTTTTAATCTGAATCCTAGTTAGAGTTTTAGCCTTTTTACACTAAGAATCTATTTTTACACCCCTGCAAGAGGTTTGAATATAGGTATATGACTTGATTTGGCCAAAGGATTATAGCAGACATGAGGCAGAGGGAAACATGAATAGTCTTATGCATTGGGGCTTGTCCTCTCCTGGTGCTAGCAGTCTTTCCTTTACCAAGTGCATGAGCCCAGGCTAAGCTTGCTGGATGATGAGAAGCTGTGGCCATCCTGTTAGCTGACACTGGGCCAACTGTCACACATAAAAGTGAGGGGCCCTGCCCTTGGCCTACCAACCTGCCAAGCACCAAACATGAGTGGGCCCTAGCCTGGCTGGCACAGACCAGAAGACAAACCTCAGAGCTTTAAGAATTAATCAGTGTTTCGTCTTTTAAATCATTGGTTTTAGAGTGGTTGGCTACACAACGGAAGCTGATATACACAATAATGATCCCTGAACTTTTTGCACAGAAATTAATATAATACTTACCACATCACTATTACACATTTAACAGAGGTTCTTAATAATGATGGAAGATTTCTTCTTGTTCTTCTAGCCTTTTCTCCTAAACAGTCAGTTTTACAACATAAACCCCAAAGATTTAGCTTCATAATTATTAAAACATTTTAAATATCTGTTGCATTGTTTTTCTCACTGTTGAGATTGTTTTGTTTTGTTTTACTAAACCAGCCTCTTTGAAATCTTCAGG
>NW_024423343.1:51791528-52034344 GCF_017311325.1 Ursus maritimus
TGCCTTCAGATATGTTATGATTTTCCCCCACAAAACCATGCTGATTACTATTAACTATCTCTTTAGAAAATAATAGTAAAAACTGTTCTTTCAGCACTGCACAATTTTTTTTTAAAGAAATATATTCCTGTCAGAGAAACGTCAAACAAATTTACTGCAGAGGATTGTGGAATCTACTTTCCTTTAAGCTTTTGGAAGAAAGACTTCTCTCCTTCTTGGACATATCTAAAGGTAATATTTTGATCCCTACCAATCCAATGATTTCAGCGTATGCCTCATATGCCTCAAATGCAACATAAAGACGAAGCTCAGGAAAAATTGGCATGTGTCTTTGCAATGTAGTAGGACTGCCAGTAATCTTTGCAATGTTCTTAAGTCTAAGAGACTTGTGGTTTATAATTTGAGTTTTAGGAGAATGCTATGTAATCAATTAGTTCTGTTGGCTGTACCATTGTAGGCCAAACCCCTGTGTCTTGGCTACTGCCCTTCTGGTATGTATTGCCAATCAGAGACACAGATGAGAGAGAGTCTGGTGAATGATTAACACAACTATGTGGCTACAATAAGAAGTGTTAAAAGAACTCATGAAAAAAGTGAACAATATATGTGAAAAGATGGGGAATATCAGAAAATATATGCAAACTATAACAAAGGGCCAAATGGTAGTCCTAGAAATGGAATTAAGATGACCAAGATGAAAAATTCATCAATGGGGTTATAAGCCCAGAGGATGTACCATACATAGGAATGAATTAATGAACTTAAGGATAGTCAATAGAAATTATCTAAAGTGAAACACAAAGAGAAAAATTGAGAAAGAAAAAAAAAAGTGGAACACATATCTGAGATAAGTGGGACAATATAAGATGGTCAAATGATACATGTAATTAGAGTTGTAGAAAGTGGGCAGAGAGAAAATGGGACCAAAAAATCCTAAATCGATGGAAATCATTAATCTACATATCTGAGAAATTCAGCAAACCCTAAGTAGGATAAATACAAAGTAAACTACAGGAAGGCACATCATAATCAAACTGCTGAAAGACTCAGAGGTAAAGTCTTGAAAGCATCTAGAGAACAAAAAATATAGCATACAGGTGAGAAGCAATAAGAACGTTGACTAACTCCTCATTAGAAAAAAATGGAGGCTAGAAGAGTATAGAGCAATTTCAGGTGCTGAAAGAAAAACCTCTCATTTGATATTCTATATCTAGCAAAAACTATCTTCAAAAATGAAAGTAAACACATCTGTACATGAAGAAAAGCTGGGAAAATACTAATCTTCATCACATCTGCAATAAAAGAGGAGCACCTGGGTGTCTCAGTTGGTTAAGTGTCTACCTTTGGCTCAGGTCATGGTCCCAGAGTCCTGGGATCAAGCCCCCCATCGGGCTCCCTGCTCACCAGCGAGCCCGCTTCTCGCTCTCTGTCACTATCCTATACCTCTCTGTCACTCTCTCTCAAATAAATGGATAAAATCTTAAAAAAAAAAAAAAGTGCTATGAGAATTTCTTGAGACTGAAGGGAAAATATACCAGATAGAAAAGTTACCAGATAAAAAATTATCATGTATATATTCGAATTTTATTTTAGAAATTAGATTTCTTTTTTTTTTTTTTTTAAAGATTTTATTTATTTATTTGACAGAGATAGAGACAGCCAGCGAGAGAGGGAACACAAGCAGGGGGAGTGGGAGAGGAAGAAGCAGGCTCATAGCGGAGGAGCCTGATGTGGGGCTCGATCCCAGAACGCCGGGATCACGCCCTGAGCCGGAGGCAGACGCTTAACCGCTGTGCCACCCAGGCGCCCCAGAAATTAGATTTCTTAAATTAAAAAAATATGTTGTGGGATTTATAGCATACATAAAATTAGACATATAACAAGAGTAGCACAAAGAGAGGGAAGAGAGGCAAGTCCACTGCTATAAGGTGCTTACACTATTGATGAAATAATAGATATTTTGGGGAGATATACTGTGAAAGTTAAAGGTATATATTGTAATCTCCAGAACAACCACTAAAAAAACCTCAAAGACACAATTAAAAAGTTAATAGAGAAGCTAAAATATAATATTAAAAAATAAATATTTGATTTACTGAAAGGGTGATAAGAATAGAGAAACAGATATAAAGAATAAATGGGAAAAATAGAAAAAAAAGCACAAACAATATAGAATTAAACACAAATATATCAGACTCTTCAAAGAGTATTCCTAGATAAAAGACATTTCCTAATAATAAAACAGAAGACAATATGTAAAATGCTTGAAGTAATTAGTATGAAATAGACAAATCTAGTGGGAGATTTTAGCACCTCAGTGAGAGAGCAAGTAGACAAAAAATTAGTAATGATACAGAAGATTGGAAAAACTTTATCAGCTAACTTGATCTAATTGTCATTTGTAGAACACTATAACCCAAAATAAGAGAATACAAATTCTTTCCATTTGCACATAGAAAATTTATCAAGATAAAAAGAAAGAAAATTTATCAAGATAGGCCATGTACTGGACTATAAAACAAGTCTCCATAAATTCCAAAGGTTGAAATCTTTGAAGCATGTTTTCTGACCACAAGAGTACTAAATTAGAAATTAATAACATTAAGATGTTATTAACCTAAAAAGTCTCCAGATATTTGGAAAATAACACATTTCTAAATAACTCATGGACCAAAGAAGAAATCACAAGAAAAATTAAAAATATTTAGAAGGAAATAACAATTAAAAAACAACATTTAAAATTTGTGGCATGCAGTTAAGCTGTGCTTAGATGTAGATCTATATTTCAAATATAAATATTTAAATTAGAACATATATAGTCATTATAATTGAAGACTGTATTATGAGCTTATTTTTTATTATTTATATTTTTATATTTATTTTTTAAAGAATATATTAGAAAGATAGATGAAATGACCTATGTTTCCAACTTAAGACATTAGAAAAATTGGAGCAAGTTAAACTCAACATAAGTAAAAGAAATGATCTAGTAAGAGAGGAGTTGAAATCAGAGAAATAGAAAATAGACAAAAACAGAAAAATGAACAATGTCGCAAAATTGGCTTTTTAAAAAGAGTAATAAAATTGATAAGTATCAAACAGGACTGATCGAGAAAAGAGATAAAGCACAAATAGCTAATATTAGGAATGATAGAGAGGATATCATTATAAATTCTGCAGCAATTAATGGGCAAAAAGGGCTATTATGAACAATTTTATATCAGTAAGTTCAACAACTTAGATGAAACAGGCAAATTCAAGGTAGATAGAAATTACAAATTATGAAAACTAACAGGAGAATATATAGACTTGTATCTGTTAAGGAACTAAAAACCTTTATATGAAACCAAATAAAGAACTTCCCCCAGTTTGAAAATACAGGAAGAGGAAATACTTCCCAGCTTGTGTTGTGAGGCCAGATTTCCCTGATATTAAGACCAGACAAGAATATTCAAGGAGAGGTAATGACAGCCCACCACACACCCACTGAAATGGCTGTAATGAAATTGACTGACAATACCAGTGTTGGCAAAGAGCAAATCAACCAAATCTCTCATATGTTCATGGTTTGAATGTAAGATGGTACAACTGTTTTGGAGAACACTTTGGCAGTTTTCTTTAAAGAGACATATTTGTTTATAATTCAGCAATTCCACACCTGAGTATTTAAAACAAATGAAAACATAGTGTTCACTAATGCCTTGTACAAAAACATTCATAGCAGTTTTATTTGTAATTGCTAAAAGCTGGAATCAGCCCAGGTGGCCATCAACAGGAAAATGAATAAACAAATCATGGTGTACAATGGAATAAAAAGCATGGAACAATTTATAAAACATGCCACATGAAAGCAGCCAGACACAAAAGAGTGAATATTACCTGATACTTGAAAAATCAAATGCATTCACTGATATTAAAAATCGGGACAGTGGTTGCATGGAGTTATGGGTTGACAGGATATGGGTACAAGGGAAAGTGCTGGGGGGATAGCAATGGTCAATATCTTTATAGGTGTTGGGGTTACACAGTTGTATGCATTTGTTAAATTGGATTGAACTGTATGTATATGTACATTTCACTGTATATGATTATACCTCAATAAATAGGGCTGGAAACCCAAAGAATATTTAAGACAACTTAATTTAGGTCACTTAAAATAAAAACTGCAAGCCTAAGCTATACTTCTTAAATAGGAAACAGTATTCACCCTTAGGCATATTATAAGATAGTTTACTTTTTTATGTTAGAAAAACTGAAGCAACTTCCAGTGACATCTTTTTAACTTTTTATCTAATTTTTCCCTTATATGATTTTGCAAACTGTAATTTTATAGTTAGTTGAATTCAGCACTTCAAAAAGTCTTTTCTCTTTTCTCTTTAGGATTTGATTATTCAACTAGTCATTTAAAATGCTTTTAAGCCTAAGCAATTCTTTGTCTAAAAACCTACCACCGATGTTAGTGCTTCTCTTACCAATGGGCCTCATTCTAACCCTTTCTTTCTATAAACACATTATGTCCCAAATTAAATCACTGTTATCTTTGCCACTGACTCTATTTGGAACGAGTGTAAATCTCAGTAGTCTTATTATAATTTCACCAGTCCCAGATCTCTAATTAATTTGTCACTAAATATAATTAAGAAACTGAAGTAATTCAGTTTAAGAATCTGCGTAAGTGCATATTTAAAAGCTTCCTTGATTCATTGGAAACTTGATATTATGTTTTTTTACTCACCAGAGAAAAAGTAACCCAAAGAAGCCTTCCCACTTCCATAAGCAGCATTTAAAAAAATTTTTTATCTGTAAATAAAAGACAAGGTCCTAAATAACTGGATCACCTGAGTTTGCTATTTTATGCAAAGATATTTATCATTTTGGGAAACCATATGCTTCTTTTCTTTTTTTTTTTCAGTGTGTTTATCCGTATATTTTTATTGTAAATTTAATACAGTTTCATGAAAGAAAATTCCAAAGTATCAGAAAAGATGGGAAAATAAAAATACTCATAGTTGCATGACTCAGATGCAACTACAGTTAACTCTATGGAGTATTTCCTTTCAGGCTACTTTATATATATTAATAAAATATTGACAATGTAGAAAAGAGTATTTATTATGTATTTTAAGAATAAAAATTAAAAGCAACACTTGTGGACCCAGGGCCCATTTTGTTGTAGTTGTTTCGGGTTTGTTTGTTTGTTTTCCTCTGCTGCTGCTGCCTACCCCCTGTCAGGCCAGGCCAGGCCACTGCCCCCCTCAGTCCAGCAGCGCTGGCTGCTGCCACCCCCAGCACCTACACCACTGTTCCCGATGCCAATCTTAAAATAGAGAATATATTACCAGTGTTTTTAAAGTCCTATATGCACAGGACCCAGTGCTTCACTGCATCCCACAGGTAACTATTGTCCTAAATGTAATACTTATCACCCCCATGCTTCTGTTTATGGATTTACTTCACAGGTGTCCCCCTAATCATTCTGTCACATCTCTTAACCTCTCCTACACATTTGCCACTTCTGTAACACATTTAGCTGCATTCGGATACTTCCGTCAGATCTGCCTTCTGATTTTCCAAATGAATGCTGTCTTCAGCTGTGTCTAATATTCTGTTTAAATTCTCCACTGAGTTTTTAATTTCCATTACTTGATTTTTTATTTCTAGAAGTGTTGTCTCCTTCGAGTTTATTTTTTCTTCTATTTTAATAACTCTCTGTTCTCAAATTTACAATTCTTTTATTTCTTTATTTATATTAAACTTGTTTCTAATTTGTGCCCAGCTTAAATATTTAAAACTTTTGGAGGTCTTGATTTTACTGTCTTGTTTCCTACTGTTTTGTCAGGGTGCTATTTTCATTTTTTAATATGAGCTAATATTTTTTACTTGTGCTAAATTTTGAGGCTGAGTTGTAAATGTGTTGCCACAGAAAGGATTTGCATTTGAGTCAGGCAGAAGCCTGGGGATTCTATCAACTGGAACCACTTTCGAATTTTGGCTTAAAGTTTTGTGAGCCACGTAAGTAGGATGAGTTTCAGGACCTAAAACTTTGGTGACATTGAACTTTTCAGGGAAGATATTTTGCCCCCCCCACCTAGCATCAAGTTTGTTTCCTTGATGATTCCTTCTGTGGAATAAGTTTATTTCTTCTTCTCTCTCCTAATAGCTGTGGAGCTCCTTGGGGCCCCAAATTTATGCAGTCTACAATTAGACTCTCAATCTTTCATAGACCCCCGGATTTGCTTCCTAAACTTGGTAAATGCGTAAGGACTGGGTCTCTGGGGACAAAAAAAATTTCCTGGCCTGTACCTCTTGGCAGTTTTTGTGTTATAAACACTCACGTGGCTGATCTCAAACTACCAGTTTGAAACATTGAACATGAAGTTGGGAAGAGATATGTATAGTCAGCACTCTGGGCTGGCAGGAGGAGCTCCACACTCCACTGCTCACATTCTGCATGGCTCAGAAAATGGAAGCTCAATTCACTAGTTTGGCATATCTCTCAGAGTGGAAAGACAGTTGAATTATTGCTTACCTCCTTGGATTTCCTCTTTGATCCTGTTTTAGGCTATTTCTACCATCTTGGCAGTATGTGTTAAAAGGAGGAGTTATTTTATATACTTGTTTAATTTATTTTTTAGCCCAGAATTTCTTTTTACGCAAAGGGCTGTTGAGGGTACCTACTCAGCCTTATTGTCAAGAATAGAAGTTCTCTTTGTTTTCTTCTTCTCCTTTAAAAATGCAGAGTATTGGGGCACCTGGGAGTCTCAGTCGGTTAAGCTTCTGACTCTTGGTGTTGGCTCAGATGATCTCATGGGTGGTGGGATCAAGCCCTGCATGGGGCTCCTCACTCAGTGGGAATCTGCTTGAAAGATTCTCTCCCTCTGCCCCTCCCCCCTCAAATAAATAAGTAAATCTTAAAAAAAAAAATGTAAAGTATTGTTTTTATTTTGTAATTATAAAGATATTACATGTTAATTATAGAAAATTTGAGAAATATTCAAAAGTACAGAGAAGAATATTAAAGCTCATCCATAACCCAGAGCTAAGTACCAATAACATTTTGGTGTTTATTTTCCCCATCTTTATATTATGTACATGCATGTAGGTATCTCTGTGTTTTATCTAATTTTCATCATATTGGATCTACCATTTTGTAATCTGTTTTTTTATTTCCTTATAATATTGAATGAATTTTTCTCATGTCATTAACTATTCCTTCATAACCTATTTTTATGGTTACATAGTATTTTCTCACATGAGTGAACCATAATGACTGATCATTTCTATTGTTGTTAAGTCTTCACCATTACAAATAATGTTGAAATGAACATAAAAAAGTATGTTTCTGGTCAGTGTCCTGGGGCAATGAATTTTTTCTTTGAGCTTGGAATTGAAACAATCTTCCTCCATGGTGTTAGACCATTTTTCTCTTATTTCTGCCTTGCTCAGCTGTATCTCATTCTGCAGCAACTCACTTTTTCCTAATGTATCTTCAAGTCTTCATCATTAATAATCCTTTATAGATCTATATTTTAACTTTGTCAGCCAAACATATTAACCATTTACAGAAATGGTACCATGAAGGGATATATAGTGAAATGCAGTTTTTTAAAAGGCCAAAGGAAAAATCTGCTAAGTACTTTTTCCAGTTCTGTATTCACTAAAATCAATTTTGCTCCTGGATATTGATGACTCTATTAACTATTGATACGGCCACCTTGTAAACTATCAAAAGTATTGCTTCCCAGCAAATAAAGATATTTCCAGTCCATTGTGCCCATCTTTGGCAAAGCTATAGAGACAGCAGAGCAGAAGCACTCAGTAAAGCCAGTATTTGCAACAGAAGTGAGTCATCGGCTTATGAGAAATTACAATGGAGGTCAGTCCTTGCTCACTGAACACTCTTCATCTCTCCTTCTGCCCTATGACTTGTTTTGATTGAATCTTTCTTGGTGTGAATCATCTCTCAGAAAAGGACAAAGCAAGAGAAGGTGAAGAAATGGTTCCAGGTTGACCCCTGTGAAAGAATAAAATATTTACTATAATATAAGCTTGAGGTAGGAAGAGTAGGTGATATTTCCCTAGAGATTCGTGACCGAAAAGAGAACTTTGAGATTGTAATTTTTAATAATGCAGTAATTATGAACTATGGAATATCTCTTACATTAAAACTAATTCATTTCCAAAATTCAAGTTGTAGAAACAAATAAAAGTAAATTCACTTCTCAGTAGAAATAGTTGGCAATCTCAGAGCACCTGGGTGGCTCAGTCGGTTAAGCATCTGACTCTTGGTTTCGGCTCAGGTCATGATCTCGGGGTCATGAAATTAAGCCTCACCTCAGGCTCTAGCCTCAGCAGGGAGTCTGCTTGGGATTCTCTCTCTCCCTCCACCCCTCCTTCCATGTGCTCGCTCTCTTTCTCTCTCTCTCTAAAATAAATAAACAAATCTTAAAATAAAAAAAAAAGAAAAGAAATGGTTGGCAATCTCATATGAAATCAGAAGCTATTTAAATATCAGGCTTTAGGGGCACCTGGGTGGCTTAGTTCGCTAGGCATTTGCCTTTGGGTCAGGTCATGATCTCAGGGTCCTGGGATGGACCCGGGACAGGCTCCCTGCTCATCATAGAGTCTGCTTCTCCCTCTCCCTCTACCACTCCCCCTGCTTCTGCTCTCTCTCTCTCTCAAATAAATAAATAAAATATTTTTTAAAAATGTATCAGGCTTTAGTTCAAGAAGGATTACAGAAAATATTTTTTACTAAACTCAGTTTCTGTCCCCAGTGAGTCATATATCTAGAAAGACTCTCTTCTACTCACCTCCTTCTCCACTACTACATGGTAAATATTAAATTACTAGTCAGTCATATCCCTGATATTCAGTTCCATGTACTTAGACATATAGTTTGTAACAATGATACATATTTTCTATTTGATCAGTTCCTAGTCACCCTTTACCCAGAAGCAAAAACAATTTTGTTAGTATCACTTGCCCTAGCGAAGTCCTAATATAACAGTGTAGTAGATGATAAGAATATAGATTTTTTTAAAAGATTTTATTTATTTATTTCTTTGACAGAGAGAGTCAGCCAGCCAGAGAGGGAACACAGGCAGGGGGAATGGGAGAGGAAGAAGCAGGTTCCTAGCAGAGGAGCCTGTTGTGGGACTCGATCCCAGAATGCCAGGATCACGCCCTGAGCTGAAGGCAAATGCTTAACGACTGCGCCACCGAGGCACCCCCATAGATTATTTTTTTAGAAAATTTGGATTTGAATCCCAGACTGCCACTAGTTATCTTTGTGACCTTGGTCAAATTAGATATTTCTTCCATTTCTTCATCATAAAATGGATATGATGAAGGCTACTTCACAGGAAGTAAATGAGGATTAAATGAGGATAATACATGTAAATTACTTAGCATAAATATTAGGACTATTCTAACTGTGCTAAGTATCTTATTAACCATCGATACCTATTTTAAGTGGCCACAATTCATCTGGTATTTATTAAGTACTTACATATGAGAAAGCGGTTTGGTAAATTGGAAGAGTATATGGCACATATTTTTTCTGTGTATGTATGTATTTTTAATAAAAGTATATATTCAAGGTATACAACATGATGATTCAATATATATATAACATAGCAAAATGATTACTATAGTTAAGCTAATTAACATATCATCTCACCTAGTTATCTTTTTTTTTTTTAAAGATTTTATTTATTTATTCAACAGAGATAGAGACAGCCAGTGAGAGAGGGAACACAAGCAGGGGGAGTGGGAGAGGAAGAAGCAGGCTCATAGTGGAGGAGCCTGATGTGGGGCTCGATCCCAGAATGCCAGGATCACACCCTGAGCCGAAGGCAGACGCTTCACCGCTGTGCCACCTAGGTGCCCCTCACCTAGTTATCTTTTGTATGTGTGTGATGAGAGCACCCAAAATCTACTCTTTTAGCAAATTTCCATTGTTTAATACATAATCTAGACATCATTCTGTATATTAGATCTCTAGACATTCATCCAATATAACTGCAACTTTGTACTCTTAGACCAACATTTCCCCATTTCCCCCACCTCCCTGCCCCACCTCCCTAAACACCATTTTACTGTCTGCTTCTAGATATTCAGCTTTTTTGGATCCTGCATATTAGTGAGTGTCTGGCTTATTTCACTTAGTATGATGTCTTTCAGGTTCATTGCAAATGTCAGGATCTCTTCCTTTCTTAAGGCTGAATCATATTCCATCATATATATTTGGATATATACACAGATATAACATATATATATCTCTATATATGTGCATATGACATGTGTGTATATATGTGACATGTGTGTATATATGAATACATGTGTATGTGAATATGTATATATGACATAGGTGTATGTATCTAGGTCACAATGTCTTTATCTATTCATTCATCAATGGATACTGATGTTGTTTCCATATCTTGACGATGCTGCAATGAACATGGGAGTGCAGGTATACTTTAAGATATTTATTTCATTTCCTTTGGGGGAAGGGCGATTGCTGGATCATATGGCAGTTCTATTTTTTGTTTTTTAAGGAACCACCATACTGTTTTCTTTAATAGGTCTATCCATTTACATTCCTGCCAACAGCATACAAGGGCTCTTTTCTCCACATCCTCACTAACCTTGCTATCTTTAATTTTTTTGATAGTAGGATGGCACATATTAGACATAAGCCTACCATCATGAAGTTTACAGTCTAGTTGAGGAACACGTTGAGGAACACGTTGAGGTACATAACATTATATAAGCCAGTATATAATAAAAATGTGATATATATGGAAAAAGCTTTGATTTAGAAAGGGGAATAAGATTTGTGTGGGCTAGAGAAGTGGGCAAGTCTTTTGAAGGAGATTTAATAATTAATAGTAGAATGAGTAAGAACTCAGGATTTGGAGTCAAAGAGATATGATTTGAATTCTGTCTCTTGCACCTCTAACTGTGATCTAGGACTAATTTTTAGCTTCCTTATGCCTCAGTTTCCCCATCTGCAGCATGGTTAGTCCTCAGACATAGAGTTGTCTGGAATATTAAGGAAGATTACGCATTCGAGTGATTAATGCTGTTCTTGCCCCATGGTGGATGCTGTATAAATGTAGTGGTGGTGGTAGAAATTGCTATAAATGAAGACAGGGATGAGAATGAACATAGAAGCTACACAAAGATCAATTTTTAATGCACCCTATTTTGTTATTTATGTAGTTGATATGAATTCAAAGGAAGTAGACAGGAGCTTAATAAATACCACTTGAAGGTTGTGATGATCATGTTTTATTGCTATTCCTTATGAAACTTTTTAATAAAATACCAAGGATTTCTCAGGCTAAATTATTAAATTTAAGTAAGTTTCAGAGCCAAAGCACATCCATGAATCATTTTAATTCTTCGTAGGGTATACAAATTTTTTAAAACCTTCCATACCATAATGTTAATTTTAAAATCAATTTATTTCTTAAAGCCCTCTTTCTATTAATAATTTTTACTTTATTCCATTCCCTTTAGATATAATGTCACTCTATGTAATTTTGTCTCTTTCTTTCATAAAATTATATTTATTGTTCTCATAATAACAAACATACATTTGAATACAAAACACAAAAGCCATCAACAGTGAAGTTATTAATATACCTATAAGATAAACATGATTGAATTAGAGGCATTTACATCTCTGATGGATAATCCAGAGGCAAATATGTTGAATAATAAAACCTGCTTTGGTGCTCTGTTAAATTATTGAACATTTGAATGGTAAATGTTAGTATATTATAAGGCTTGATGTTTATTATATTCCCTCCACTTTTATATTTTCCTCTCATTTGGCAAAGTATTATCATCATTTGCGTAACATTGACTATACCAAATATCAGAAAGAAGTATTTTTTTAAGAGTAATTTCTATCATCAAAACCTGGGCTGCTTTCTTTCAAAAAATCAGCTGATTGTTCTTTTAAAGTTTGGGTAGTATCAGCAATTCCTCGCCAACTAATAAAGCTCCTACTTTGGAAACTGAGAAGGAATTAATTAATCACAAGTTCACAAATGGTACTTCAGTAGATGAAGGGAAATTCTTCCAGGAGACAGAAACCAATGTGTTAAGGTTGAGACACAAAGCATGGATAAATGAAAATGAAAAGAAGCCAGTCACAGACAGGGCTGGAGCCAAGAGCTTTGTATCCCAGAAGGTAAAAGTGACTCTTCAGGATGGTGTGCAGAGGGGCAGCATTACGAGCAGCATGCACAAGACTTTTTGGTGCTCAGAGTCAGCACTGGCTACCGAGAAAACAGTAGCCAGACTTTGTAGGTGTTACTTTGATAGGAATTAGTAGCAGAGTTCGAACTTTCGCTGTGGCGGTTCAGGTGTTTTTTACGTGGCCTCATCACTGATATTGACTTTTAGGTCTGACTATTCTCTGACTTAAAATGGGATATTCACTCCCGTAAAAGAAAATCTTTGATTTGGGGGTAGACATAGGGGTCAGAGGGAGTCCTTTACATCTAAGGAGTCTAGAGTTCTATGGACTGGGTACACATACATTTCTTCAGCTCATTCTTATCCTTTGGGAATTATCTTTTCTCTGAGGCAGGCCCTATCCAGTGATAGCTGTGTCCTTGAGTCTGGCATTGACAATTGTTTCTAAAATCCTGGCCCTAAGACACTCTTTGGTAATCCATTAGACACACAAGGAGAAACATTACTCTTTCAGGTCACTGGGACTACATTTATTGAATTTCTGTTTTAAGGGATTAAATGCTTAGTCAGTCAACCTTTATTGAGCACACATTGAGTATCCAACACTATATTAGATGCTGTAGGCAGACAGAAAAGGTATAATAGTTGAGGTTCATGCCCCCGTTCTAATTTTGACATAGGAAATATAAAAAGACAGAAGAGCCCTTGAAATAACACATAAACATGTAAAAGCACATTTTGTGTATACAACACAATCTATCACTGATCACACATATCATTCATTTAACAAATAGTTATTGCACACATATGATGTGTAAGACCTTATGTAAGTGCTGTGATGTTATAAACTGATTACAGCACAGCCTAACCTTAGATTGCTCATAACCTAGAAATAGTTGTCACAAATAGACAAGGAATTGTAATATGTGCAATGTGCCAAGTGACTGGTACAGATCTGAGATTGTTATAACTAAGAAAAGTATTATTAGAATTAGTGGTATTTGTGTTGTCCCTTAAAAGATGAGGAAGCTGCAATGGGAGGACATATCCAAAGAGATTCCACACAGAAGAAAAACATAACAGAAGACAAAGCATAGCCTATCTGTATTAGTTATCTAATGGTGTGTAACGAATTGTTTCTGAACTTTCTTCCTTAAAACTGTAATAATAACTTATTATCTCTCATGGTGTCTGTGGGAGAGGACTTTGGGATTGGCTTGGCTGGCTGGTTGTGGCTTGAGATCTATCGTGAGGTTGTAGTCACACGTTGGTCAGGGCTGCACTCATCTAAGGATCTGACTAGGGCCAGAACATTGGCTTCCAAGGTGGCCATCTCATACAACTGGTAAGTTAATGCTTGCTATGGCCAGGGGTCCTTAAGTAGGCTTTTCATGGGCCATGCTAGTGTTCTCATAGTATGTGGCTGGCTGGTAAGCAATCCAAGAGACCAAGGTAGAGGCTGTGACACCTTTTATGACCTCAGAAGCCATTTCTGTTATATTTGGTCATGCAGGCTAGCACTGATTTAATGAGGGAAGGGGCCCTATAAGAGTATAAAGATCAGGAGATGAGGACATTGGAGGTCATCTCACAGCTTAGATACCACACCATCAAAAGTGAGGGTAATTTAAAAATAATACATGACATAGTTGGTTTTGAAACATCTGCAGACCTCTATCAGGGGTTTCTTTGTCTACTCTCCCAACTAGAACGTGAACATCTTGAAGTAAAAACAGTGTCCTTTATCTCTGTTTTGTTCTCAGTGCCTAGAACATCCCTCGGTAAATAATAGATATGTCATGCATGGTTCTTGAAGAAGTGAATTAATAAAACATATGATGAATATGATCCAAGAGATAAAGATATCCGAAGCACGGGGTGAAGTCTTGATTCAGGAGAATGTGAGAAGCCACATAAATGAGCCAGAGTCTGCATGGAATCTAGAAAAGTAGGTAAGGTGGATAGTAAGATCTAATTTCTGTAGGCTTCATCTGGCAGACATGATTATTTCAGTCACTAAAAAAGTCTATGTTAAGGGGTACAGGGAGACTTGTTGGGTGAAATAGTCCTCATAACAACCAGGGAATATAGATTATCAAGACAGATCTCTGAATCACATCTCTGAATTAGCCATCAAGTAAGCTTTGCCTCTAAATGTTGTCACAGAGATCACTGCACTGACACGTTTACTGTACTGTGATAGATTGCTACTCTTCACCTTAAAACGTCTTTGATGGAAATGGCAAAATATTTGGAGTCAGTTATGCGCTGTATTATTTGTTCTTCACAACCGTGATCGACCATGGCCAAGCCAGTTGCGCAGAAGTCCCAAGTAAGCCCTGTGGCTCAACAAGAAGCAAAGGGGACACAGAGCTTACTATAGCTGCAATGCATCAAGAAATCCTAGGGGCGCCTGGGTGGCTCGGGCGGTTGAGCATCCTCCTCTTGATTTCAGCTCAGGTCATGATCTCAGGGTGGTGGGATCAAGTCTCCTTGTTCTTCTCCCTTCCCCCACTTGTTTTCTCTTTCTTTTTTTTTTTCTCTCTCTCTCAAATAAAGAAATAAACTCTTTAAAAAATAAAAGAAATCATAAACCTGGAACCTGGACTTTAGGTCTAGGTTCCTGCAGGCCACACCCAACCCATTCCCTTGCAGAAGAATAAATATGAGGCAGCATACCTGTGGGATCCTTGACCTGTGAATTCCTCACTCTGCCTGGCTCCCAGAACTCCAAATTTTGGGAATGCAGCCTGAAGAGCAAAGGAGCCTTGGGAGACAAATCTACTTACACCATTGTGTGTTCTTCATCTTGCGCAGCCTGTTGGCTGGTTCCACACTGAAACGAGGAGAACTTAGGCCTAACAGGGCTTGAGTGGGCACTTGCCCAGCCCTGGAACATGGAACAGACTTGACGGTCTGTTCTCCCTCTACCCCTGCACACAGGACTAACTAAATTAGATCCCGTCTGTGTACAAACAGAACTATAAAGGTACCAGAAACACAGGAGGCTCTGTATCGTCCTTTTCTCCCCCCACTTCATTTATTTGAAGAAAGTGGTTGTGGTTGTTCTTGATAACTCCATTAAAATAGGAGAGGTGAAATACTTTCCTTCTATGCAGGAGATGCTGTTGGGATGCTGACAGGGATGGCATCTGACAGGTGAAGCCCCACTTCCCACTCATGTTTCCCTCATGAGATGTGCTAAGAAGCTACTTCCTCTCCCAGATGCAGCATAACTGAGCAGAGGCGAAGTCGGAGAACACAGGATGGAGGCTGTGCTGCTGGGGAGAAATGGGTCCAGGTTAGAGTAAATAAGCACAAGAGCTCAAACTAAAAGCTCTTAATGTTCTTTCATTGCTAACAAAATTGATGAACTCTTCTTATGTGAAAGGGCTGACATTTGCTTTTGGCAGTAATCACTTTTTAAAAGAAGGAAGTCCAAAAGCAGTGCCAGGAGTGCACATACTGCAAGGAGAGTGCATGCCCAAGCCCGGGGACAAGGTCAGAAGCAGCTTCCTCTGAAACCCAAGTGAACAGAATCAGCATCTATTCATGTACGCCCTCAGCCGGCACCCACGCACCCTTGCTCAACTCTTCCCTGCAACCCACTCTGCGCTGGAAATAGATCGATAGAGTGTGCTGTCAGACTTATGCAAGGCTTACAGGCTCTCAGCCCTCTCTCAGCCTGATGATCACAGTGAGAGTTTCCGGCGAGGTCAAGAGTTGAGGTTTCACAGTGTTTCTCTGTAGGGGAAGAACATCTATGGAGTTGAGATGGTAATAAAACAAAGCAGATTGGAGACTGTAACAGTCTTTGGGTTCTCCATTTCCTGAGTCACCTGTCTGGTGACCCTTCTCCCTCTCCCCACAAGTTCAGTTTTGCCCTCTAGCTGGGACCAGTTTTGCCCTCTACAGAGTGCTAGGAAGGAGCTCTGGTTCAGCACCACATCAGGGATATCGGTGGTCCTTCTCTAACTTTGGTGACCCAGGCTTACAGTGACTATGCTCCTGCCGCTGACCCTGAGCATCCCAGCCCCAGGCGTGAGTCCCTGTCCTGGGTCCCCCAAAGTACCCTCCCTGCCATTGCCAAGGTGGTCTCTTCCATAATTCGCCCAACCTGCCTTTGCCTCTGATCTTGGGCACTGTTTAATCCCTCTTTTCTCAATTCTGTTGCATATCAGCATGGCCCAGAAGGGGTTTGTGTGTGTGTACTTGTTTTTTTCCCAGTTTTTTTTGAGAAATGATTGATACGCATCACTGTGGAAGTTCAAGGTATACAGCACGATGGTTTGATTTATATATGTTGTGAAATAATTGTCACAGTACATGTATTAACATCCATTTATTGTTTTATTATTTATGGCAAAATATGCATAACATAAACCATTTTAACCACTTCCAAGTGTATAATTCAGTGACATTGAATACACTGGTGTATAACCATCACCATCATGTATCTCTAGAAATTTGTCATGTTCTTAAACTGAAATTCTATACCCATTGAACACTATTCTCCCTCCCCTCTCGTCCCCAGTCCTTGGAAACCACTCTTTTACCGTCTCCATGAATTTGATCATTGCAGGTAGCCCATGTAAGTGGAATCACACAATATTTATCCTTTTATGCCTGGTATCACTTCACGTAGCATAACGTCTTCAAGGTTCATCCTTGTTGTAGCATGGGTCAGAATTCCCTCCCTTTTTAAAGCTGAGTAATGTTTTATTCTATGTATATACCATATTTTGTTTATTCACTCATCCACTGATGGACATTTGGATTGTTTCCACCTTTTGGCTATTGTGAATAATGCTTCTGTGAACATGGGTACAGATATCTCTTTGAATTCTTGCTTTCAATTCTTTTTGGGTGGATACTTAGAAGTAGGATCGCTGGATCATATGGTAATTCTATGTTGTTGTTTCTGTTGTTTTAAGAGGTGACATAGTATTTTTCTCCAGCAATTCACGAGGGTTCCAATTTTTCCACATCCTTGCCAACACTTGCTATTTTCTGTTTTTTGATAATAGCTATGCCAGTGGGTATGAAGTGGAGCCCAGGGAGTTTAAAAAATTATCAGTGCCCATGGCTTAGTCCTAGAGACTCATTTAATTATTTGGAGGCGAGGCCTTGTCAACAATATTTTGAAAACTTCCCAGAGGATGTTAATGTGCAGCAGCTGGTGTTGATAACCTCTAATATATCCTTGGCTTATGCTAGCTGACTCTATCTCATATTCCTAGGCTGCCTTCCTGGTCTCACATGAAGAGACAAAAGCTTAGAAGGACTTGCCAAGTCGGCAGTAACTAACAAGGTCTGTCTGACTCCAACCTGTGCTCTGTCTCCTGTACTCCAACTGTGCCCTAAAGGCTTATTTTCACAGGGTTCCCAATGCAATCTGCCAACACAGAGCACACTAAACCCTTGGATCTGGATTGTGGGGTGTATTAGTTTCCTAGGGCTGCTAAAACAAATGAGCATAAACTGGATGTCTTCAAATAATAGAAATTTAGTCTTTCACATTTCTAGAGTCCACATGTCTGAAATCAAGGCATTTGCAGTGTTGGTTCCTTCGGAAGGCTCTAAGAATCCCTTCCATGCCTCTCTCTGCTTCTGGTGGCAGATGGCAACCCTTGGTGTTCTTGGCTTATAGATGCACCTCTCCAGTCTCTGCCTCAATCTTCACATGGCCTTTCCCTCTTCGTGTTTTCTCTCCTTCTGCCTCTTATAAGGACAACTGGTCATTCGATTTAGGGCCTACCCTGAATCTAAGATGATGTCCTCCTGAGATCCTTAAATTTATTTAGGTGCAAGAAACTTTTTTTTTTTCCAGATAAGGTCACATTCACAGTACCTAGGGTTAGGACTTGGACAGATTTGGTGGGTGACACATACAACCCAGTACAGGGAGTTTTCTGTTGGTCTTCCAAATTATAATCAGTTCTATCATGAGTCAAGAGTTCAGCATTTACCAAAGCTCAAATATGTTAGAATCAAGGCTTCAACTAGACTTGCACTGACATCAAATAACCAAACTAGCTGCATAAATCTTTGCCTCATGTCAAAGAGGCTGACTGATTTTTTAGTCCATCTCTAATGGGCTCTGGAGCTAAGTCTACTCCCTAAAATAGTTTTGAGACTGCCTTGGAGCCAGTGAGGTAGCGCCAAGACCCTAATTCAAGATGCACAGAAATACCCAGACTAGAGCACACACCCTGCTTGTTCTCCCATCTTAAAAGGATCTGCCAGAGTGCGGGATGTTGAGGCTGCTCTACAATGGAAATATCTGGGGCAAAAAGCTCCAGTCATGGGAAGAAACTCCATGACATTTAATGCCTCCCTGGTAGAACTCCAAGCTGACCATGCTTCCATGGTGTCCTCTCTCCCTGTCTCCTTGCTTAAACTTATCCCATAGAGCCTTTGGTATCCACACAGCCTCCTAATGATTTCAGGGCTTCTTGGAAAGGAAACAACAACAACAAAATAAACCTTTTTCTCATGGAAAAGTCCAGGGCTGTCTGCCCTATGGTGAGATGGGAAGGCTCCTACCAGGCTATCTCCCTCTTCAGCTAATTTTACCATCCTGTTTGGATGAGAAAGGCCCATCCCTAATGGTCAGTCTCTCCAGACCCAGTATAATCTTCAGGCAATTTAGGGGAGAGGAAATTGCATTTTGTCTCATAAATAACTCCACTGTGTGCCAGAATCAGGCCAGCCCCACTTTTCCAACTGTGCAGGCATCTGGGATGTTGGGTATAAAATCCTGAACTGAATTATTTTCAGTTGGGAATGTTTGATAAGTTGTGTAAAGTGAGAACATTTTTTTTTCCCCTCAGCTTTGCAGAGAATTGCACACGTGCTCCTCACTCTCATTTTCTTTTAACATTTGGAATGATTTTATTACAAACTATGACTCCGTTAGGAGTGAATACACCTGAGAACACCAAATGCAGTCTCAGAGTGGACTTAGCCATTTGTGAAACCATCAGAGAATCTATAGGCAGAGGTTTTAAGAAGTGAAAGAGGCAATTCATCAACTCTTCATGCATATTCTCTTGACTGCCAAGGAAATTAGATTTGTTTTCTCCTACTGAAACCTCAGCACATTTTTATTATATAAATATAATATGTGTTTAATGCTGATTTGTAATCAATTTGCCCATCATGGTGAAAACCTAGTCATGTGTTTTCTTTCTCATGAAAAGTTTTGCCTTAGCATGTCCATTGGTGATCTAATTTGTGGGTATATATATTCTAATGTTTTTGTAAATTTGTAACTTTTTATAGGGAACTGCCAAGTTGATCATTTTTATATTTTAATTTCTCCTGTTAATATGTTTAGTTAATTATATGGAACCACTACAAGTTTAGGGACAGGAGCATATTAATCTTTGCCATGAAGGGCTTAGTGGAGAGCTTGGTTCATAGTAAGCATCCCATAACTGTTTATTGAAATGCAGATATATGTGAGGTGGGTATGTGCCTTATATATGACACAGAAGTTTAATCTCCCACAACATTTCATTTTCTCCATTTTTAATAGTTCTACATGAGCCCTGTTATAAGCCCTCTCAAATCTTAGAAGGATATTTTTGTTACACATATACAAAACAACATAATATATAAAAGTTGTTGTGTGCAAAGGGCTAACTGATATATGTAAAGGTGTTCCGTCTTAATTAAACAAATGCAAATTAAAACAGCAAGGTAATATCTCTCAGTTTGGCACAAATGTGAAAGTTTGATAACATTTTGATCATTTCAAGCTGATGGGAACAATGCTATACATTGTTGATGAGAACTGAATAGATACATGAATTCAGGAATAAAAATGTTCATTTCATTTAAGAAAGCCATCTCAGCATTAGGAATCTAGCCTACAAAAATAATTGCACAAGTCTGTAAACACACACATACAAAGGACTTTGTGAAAACAAATAATTTGAAATGAGTTCAGTGCCATCTCTTGAGGCATGAATAAAGAAACTGTGGTTTGTACAATGGAATAGAATACATTTATACAGAACAAGGTCTATCTATATGGCCCAGAAAGATGACCAGCGTATATTGTTGCATGAGTTATGGACCAATATGTAGAGAGAGAACAATTCTGGTTTGTTTTTTTTTTTTTTTTAAGATTTATTTATTTATTAGAGAGAGAGAGAATGCACTTGCACAAGTGGCGGAGGTGGGAGAGAAGCAGAGGGAGAGGTAGAGAGACAATCTCAAGCAGACTTCCTGCTGAGCACAGAGCCCAGTGCAAGGCTCAGTTTCAGGACCCTGAGATCATGACCTAAGCCAAAACAAAGAGTCGGATACTGAACCAACTGAGCCACTCAGGTGTCCCAATTCTGTTTTTTATTAGTAAAAAAGTGAGTGTTTATATATGCGTAAGTATGAGTGCATATAGGTATAAATAAGAAAAATAGTGGAAGATTGGCCAAGTACAATTCCTTCCAATTTTTGTTTTAGCAGAAGTACTGTATTTCCCACCTTTCAATTTCAGTATTAGAAGAATAGAGCAAATAACTAATTGATATTGTGATTATTAGAAAATAATGCATTTTCTTGTGCTTTTAATATGTTTTTAGTCACTTATTCTTTAAATCATCTTTAGAATCACTGAGAAGATTTGGGAGTCTGGAAATTATACTGTCATTAAGAAATGGAGGAAAAGTGAGTGTTTTAGGGGGAACTGTACAGACTACAAAGAATGTTGGAGAAATTAGGGCTGAGTTGGAGGGGCTAACAAACTACAATTCAAAGATCCATTTACTTTTTTAGCAAGTTTTAAATTCAGCATCTAGTGTTCTTAGAACTGTTCTGCTGGGGCTCAGTGATGACCAAAACTGGCACAGTCTGGCTGCCAAGTGCTGTGGAAGAGATAGGCTCCTCTCCTCCACCACTTCCTTTTGAGCACCTCCTACTCTTGACCTTGTGTGCACTGGGGAGAACATGTCAGGCAAGACTGCTGTTCCTGTGAAGCTGGTGGGAGTATCTAATGAGCAAATAAACATGGGATATTTCTGGTAATGATAAGAGTTAGGAAGAAAATAAAGCAGGGACAATAACGGGAGTGACTAGGGTTAACTGAATTTATGTGGTTACTTTCAACAGAATGATCGAAGAAGGACTTTCCAGGAAGGGACATTTGCCCTGAGATCTGAACACTGAAAAAGAGGTAGCCCTATAAAGATTGGAGAGAATGATATTCTGGGCAGAAAGGAAAGTACAAAATATATATATATATATAAACCCTGAAGTTGTTATGGTCAGATCTTGTGGTCAATGTGGCCCCCCCAAACTCATATATTAAACCTTTAACTTTCAACATAACTGTATTTGGAGATAGGTCCTATAAGGAGGAAATCAAGGTCATGGGGATAAAGCCCTGATACCCCAGGAGTAGTGTCCTTATAAATACTCTCTCTTCCAGCTATGCGAGGACACGGTGAGAAGGTGATCTTCTGTAAGCCAGGAAGAGAGCCTTTACCAGAAACCAAATTGGCCAGTACCTTGATCTTGGACTTCCCAACCTCCAGAACTATGAGAAAATAAATTTCTGTCATTTAAGCCACCTAGTCTATGGCATTTTGCTATGGCAGCCCAAGCTGACTAAGACATCAGGTTTAGGGTATATTTAAGTTAGAGCTTATAAGACTTCCTGACAGATCCAAAGTACAGAATAGGGGAAAAAGGATCAAAGGTAACATTGAGTCTTTTTGCCTGAGTGACTGCTGAGATGCATTAAATTCGATGAGAAGATGGAGTGGGAAGGGGAGTACATGAAGGGGAAAAGGCAAAATCAGGAGTTTCATTGTGCACTCACTAATTTTAAGATCGCCACCTGTTAGAAATTGTCATGGAGTCAGACATACAAGTTGGGGCCAAGTTGAGTGTCATCAGCATTTAGATTGGGTTTAAAGCTGTGGAACTGGATGAGTCCACCCTAGCAGGATGTGTCCACAGGGAGCCCAGTGGCATTCCAACAGTTTGAGGAGCATTGAAGACAGAGAAGCCAGCAAAAGTAGAAGAAACTTGTGACACAAGGAGAACACCATGATTTCTTTCATCTATGGAACAAAAGAACTAGGAAGATCGGTAGGGGAAGAAAGGGGTAAAGAAGGGGGGGGGAATCAGAAGGGGGAATGAAGCATGAGAGACTATGGACTCTGAGAAACAAACTGAAGGTTCCAGAGGGGAGGGGGGTGGGGGAATGGGATAGGCTGGTGATGGATAGTAAGGAGGGCACGTATTGCATGGTGCACTGGGTGTTATATGCAACTAATGAATCATCGAACTTTACATCAAAAACCAGGGATGTACTGTATGGTGACTAACATAATAAAAACACATTAAAAAAAAAAAACAAGAGCAGGCAAGTGCTGCTAAGAGGTTGTGTGAGATGAAAAAAGAGATTGCAGACTGGGTTTGGCAGGCAGAGGTCCTAGGGCCTCTAGATGACAGGAGTCTCAGTGGAGTAGGGGGGAAGCCAAAGCCTGATTGAAAAGAGTGAGAATGGGAGGTAAAGAAGTAGAGACAAGTAATGTGTGGAATTGTGCCCATGGGAAGCAGAGGAATGAGGCTGTACATAAAAAAAGATGCAGGATCATGAAACAATTAAAAAAATGTTTTGGTGATGGAAAATTTTAAATGTATAAAAAAGTAGATCCAATAGTAAAATAAACTTCACATTCATCAACAGCTTTAAGAATGAGCAATCTTATTCATCTGCACTGCTGTGCACTTATGCAGTTCTGTATTATTTTGAAGCAAATCCTATATGTTATTTCATCTATATACTCTCTTAGAGTATATCACTCGTCTACATACATACTCTCTTAGAGTGTATCTCTCATCTATATACTCTCTTAGAGTATATCTCTAAGAGACAAGACTCCTTGCAAAGAAATAAAATCACAATACCCTATGACACCTAAAAAGAACTGATAATAATCTTTTAATACCAAACATCGAGAGTATTCAGAGTTCTAATTATCTCACAAATGTCACAAGTTTGAATGATTTGTTTGAATTAATTCTCAAATAATATCTACACATTGCAAGTTCTTTTGTTTTGACATTGTCATGTCTTTTTTTGTTGTTTTTGTTTTGTTTTGTTTGTTTTGCTATGTCTTTTAAATCTTTTAGTCTAAATACTCTGTCTCCATCTTTTGTCCCCCTTGAAATTTATTTTCAAAGAAACCAATATGTCCTGTAGAGTTTCCTACAGTCTGAGGATTCTTGGTTGAACTTCTGAGATTTTGTTTAACAGAGTTCTCTTCTTTTGTATTTCCCCAAAGTTGATGGTTGGATCCAAAAACTTGATCAGAATCAGCTTTAAATTTTTTGGCATGATTAATTCAGAGATGGTGGTATGTTTATCCATCAAGAAGAACATTATGTCTGGTGTCCCTCTTTTTGTGTTGTTAGCGGCCATTGATGCTCTCTGTCCAGATACATTAATTCATTAGGGATTGCAAAATGGTGACATTCAATTCTATCCTCACTTCTTTATTTATTAGCTGAAATACTTCCCTTATCAATTTTTGGTTACTTACAGTTTGTTTAGGAAAGACAGAATAAATTCTTGATTCTTTCTCTTTAACAGTTTTCAAAAATAATAAGTAAATTCTTTAGTATGTTCCAACAAAGTGATTTTTTAAAATAATACTATGAACTTGTGGATTTAAATATACTCATTGTGTTTCAATACATCATGGTTAGTATCCTTGATGTTCAAATTGCCCCCATTGTGGGCAAGGGAGCTTCTTTGATTTGGCTCCACAATATTTTTGACATACCCTGGTAGTTGTTTATAGATTCATTGCTGTCTGGTATTCTAGGCTTATCTTGTATGATTTCTATCCTACATGGTAACCAGCTATTTCTTCAAAGAGAAGAATTTTTATTTTAAGTGTGAGATAATGAGGCATATTAACACATTGAGGGAGATAATCCAGATGAGAGGAGATAACTACAGGAGCATAATCCCCAGTAGGTAAGGGAGGATGGAATAGGTGAAAGGTTGGCCTTAGATTGGACAGGGACAGTTAATTCATTGTAGTGGTGCACTGGCAAAGCAAAATGCTCTAGAAATATAAGAGGCATATGGATGGCTAAAAAATAAAACTGCCAGTATGATTCTGTGTTAAGTTGCCATGTTTCCCACTTATAAATTCTACACTTAGAGGTATAAAACTCATCTAGTTATTTCCTCAATCACTGATATGTTGAACACTTTTATTATCCTATAAATAACTTCCACAATCAAAAATCTCAAAATAGGGGCTCCTGGGTGGCTCAGTTGGTTGAGCTTCGGACTCCTGGTTTCAGCTGTGGTCATGATTTCAGGGTCATCGGACCAAGCCCCACGGGGGCTCCATGCTTGGTTCAGAGTATGCCTGGGATTCTCTCTCTCCCTTTCCTTCTGCCCCTCCCCCCATCTCTCTAGCTCTAAAATAAATAAAATCTTTAAAAAGAAAACCAGAAATCTCAAAATAGATGACTAGCAATACACTAAACTGGAGAGATTTTTCATGGATTGTTAAGATTTCAAACTCAAAATAAAAATACTTAGCTTTCCAGATTTAAGTATTGCTTACTTAAAATTATTTTCCTTTTAATTTCTAAGCTGAGTATTCATTTACTCCTGATATATTTGAAAAAGAGAAAAATATTGATCTTGTGGTTTCTTTGCTTTTACTGGCTTGAATCACGACAAGAGGAAGGTCTCTCTGTAAGTCACAAAGTTCCCAACTAATGAATGTCACTGACATACAAATGGTTATCCCATCTTGTCTGACTTGGCTAAAGAGGTATCTCCATCCCTTTCCTTCATACTCATTACTGCTGATAGATGCATTCCAGTCCTCTCTGTACAGGGGCTGTAACATCATCTCTTCTCCCCATTTCCTTCTCATGTTTGTTTCACTACGTTATTAATGCTTTCAAGGAATGTCCAGATACTGTAAAAACAAAAACAAACAAACAAACAAATGTGAACTCACTTCTATCTTCTTTAGGCCTGCTGTAGATGTGCTATATGAGATTGGCACTCTCTCCTCTCCCCACCAGAATCCCTTCTCTCATGGATTCTTGGGCCCACTTGGGTGAGAGGGCAATTTGGAAGAGACAGGATGGGTTTAAGTCATCTTGAAACCTGAAATGCATCTTTCAATGCCATTCAAGCAAGACTACAAAAAGATAACCTTAGAGCAAGACCCTGACAATGGATGTGGGTAGGAAAGAAAAAGAGAAATGTAGGGAGTAAAAGAGTAATGATGGTAAATGTTACAGTTTTGAAATATTGCTTAGAATCACCCACAATGACTAAAAAAAGAAACTGCTTTCCATTCTCTTCTTTCTTCCTGTGACATCAAGGCTCCCTGGCCCCAGGATCCTGAAATTAATCTACTTATTAATGGTGCTAATGTGCTACAGGACAGCAGCATTAGAGTTAAAAAGTATGATTTGAGGAACTTGACTAAAATTATTTGGATGGAAAAATTTTATTCCAATTTTTTAGTAATCAGTTTTCAAACTATCTTTGGAGCCCAGTGTAATCATAAATTGCAAATACATACACGAGCAGTTTATGCAAAGTCAATTTTTCAAAGTTCAAATTAGAATCTAATCACTCAGCTTGCAGAAGTATTCACCCTAGGATCTCTTTACAACAGGAACTTCTTTAGTGTTTGGTTCCAGACCATTAACTACTTGATAGAGAATCTAAGGGTGGGTTAAACAGCCTAATGTACAAAAGTTAGAAATTGTTAGACAAAGATATATGGAAAATGAATCTTAAATAAATTATAGGGAGATAAGAAAATAGAATTGGTTTGTTGATCAGTCCATCTGACAAATAAATCTATTTGTGAAAGTGAGGTAGAGCCTTAATTGCTGTTCATCAGGCACATGGTATAATTGCGTTGTAGTTTGTTATAGGGAGTGATCAAGTATTTTCTTCTTACAACATGAAATACTTACCAGCATTTCCTTATTCTATTCTATAGATTTATCTAAGCATTGTATTACACATTTAACTGAAATGTTTATATATCTTCAAGCTGCTTGGGAAAGGAAGTGCAATATCGCTGCCACATATATCCCAGAGAATTATTAAAATTTAATGAGCATCAGTTAGTGATAAATCCTAGAGCAATAATATAAACAAGATGGTGAAGTAAGGCAGTTGTCTAGATAATTTGGGAAAATGCAGACTTGTTTTGCTTGATTCTTCTAGATTTTTAAGAATATTCCTTTAGAATTAATATTTACAACTGTCAGTGATTTGAGTGGGGCAGAAGTTTAGCAACCTGTCTACAGAGAGCCTTTGTTCTGAGCTGACAACTGAATCAGATGCATAGAAGGAAATCTCTCTCATTTTACATGACTCTCCAGCTGAACGTTGAAAGCCAATAAACACTTCATAATACTAATTCAGTTCAACTCGACAATAGTGAGCTCTGATCAACTGTGGTAGATGCTGGATTACTGAGTCTATAGTCTCACAGGGTTTATGATCTAGTGCGGAACACTAAAATAGTAACACATTTTAACTTAAGATATGACATGCCCTAAAAACAATGTCTAAACAAAATTCCGTGGGTATAAAGCAAGTAGACACATTTGTTCTGTGACGTCTTTGTGAAAAATGCATCTTTTAAGGCTGACCTTAAAGGATAAGGAAGTTTTCAATAGGCCGATATGGTGAAAGATACTTTTCTGAAAGAAAACTACAGAGGCAGGAAAACACAAGACATCTTTAGAGAACTATGAGATGGCCCATAGGACTAAAACTTAGGCTGTGGGAATTTGCTGTGGTATTCAGAAATAGTTCAAGACCCGAATTACAGGTTTTGGCAAAATAAGACAAGAAGACCGCTTACCTAACTGGCAATAGCTAGCTGGGGAAAGTTTTTGATCATAGGTGGTTCTGCTTAGTGAAAGGAGCTCTTGTACCAGTTTGCAGGATTGGAAGGGATAGAAACTGGAGTGTTGAAGATCAAATAGAAAACTTGCATTTGCCTAATGAGGAGCAAATGGGGCTCTGAATTAGTGCAGGAGCAATGGGAATGGAAAGATGGGGTGGTTTCTAGGCTTTACCAAGGTAGGATTGTGATAATCTAGACTGAGTAGCATGGGAGTGGGGGTGTGCTGGAGCTCCCTACATTTATGCAGAGGAAGAGAAAGAGAAAAATATGAAGATGGTGTAAGTTAGGAGAAGTCCTACCCAGTATCTCAGAAACCAAATGAGGAGAGGATTTCAGGAAGAAGGTCAACAGAAAAAAATGATTCAGCGAAATATTTTAAAAAATGAGAACAATGAAGAAATACATTGATTTAACAAAGAGAAGGTTGCTGTAATTTCTTTTAGATTTATTTATTTTAGAAACAGAGAGAATGGGGGAGGGGCAGAGGGAGAGGGAGAGAGAGTCTTAAGCAGACTCTGTGCTGAGGGCAGAGCCTGATGCAGGGCTTGATCTCACAACCCTGAGACCACGACCTGAGCTGAAACCAAGAGTCAGACGCTCAACCAACTGAGCCACCCAGGCAACCAAAGGTTGCTGTTAATTTTTTATAATGTGATAAAGTCAGAAGCTAGATTGCAGTGGGTTGAGAAGTAAATGAAAAGTGATACCTTGGAGAAAACAAGAGTAGAGAATTATTTTTGAGAAGTGGTGATGAAGTGTAAATGAGAGAGGGTTGTTATTTTTTGAAGGGAAAAGGTTGAAAAGAAAGTCTTATTAGGACAAGGAAATTGATTCTAAGGAGACAGCAAAGAGGTGAGATGGTAGTCTGTTACACTGATGACCCCCCAGTGAGCTGTGTCTCCTAGTACTCATGTCCTTGTGTCCCCTTGAATCTGGGATGGTCCGATGACCAATAGAATGTGGTGTTCTTGGAAAGGCTTCCAAGTCAAGTCATTAAGAAGACTTGACAGCATCTGCTTTTGTACTCTGGAGAAGCCAGACACCATATAAGAGCTCTGAACCTGACACCATCCTGCTGTGGGGGAAACCCAAGCTATCCACATGGAAATGCCACATGGAGTGAGAGAGAGATGTTCAGCCAGCTCCCAGAAGGCATCCGAGCTGCAGCCTAACATGAGTGAAAAAGCCAGTTTGGGCTTTCCAGCCCCAAAAGATGTTACTTGGATCACTGAGGAGACCTGCTCTGCCCAAACTGCAGACTTGTGAGTGAATACATGATTGCTGTTTGAAGCCGCTAAAGTTTTCAAATGCTTGTTATGCAGCAAAGGATGCCTGGAACAGGTGGTTAAAGAAAGAAAGAAACGGGGCACCTGGGTGGTGTCGGTTAAGCATCTGCCTTCAGCTCGGGTCGTGATCTCAGGGTCCTGGGATGGAGCCCCACATTGGGCTCCCTGGTGAGCAGGGAGTCTGCTTCTCCCTCTCCCTTTGCCCCACCCCCTGCTCCTTCTTTCTCTTTCAAATAAATAAATAAAAGCTTGAAAAGAAGGAAGGGAGGGAGGGAGGGAGGGAGGGAGGGAGGAAGGAAGGAAGGAAGGTAGGAAGGAAGGAAGGAAGGAAGGAAGGAAGGAAGGAAGGAAGGAAGGAAGGAAGGAAGGAAGGAAGGAAACAATGTCAGGGAGGCTGGCTGTCTGGAATAAGGCCCCAAAGAAAATGAGGGGAGATAGGATCAAGTGGAAAAACTGGTCTTCAAAGTGAGGGCACTGCTTTTTTTGAGGCAGAAATGATTAAGAGAAGGATGGATAAAAATTGGGGCAGAAATGATTGCGAGAAGGATGGATAGGGGTGGGAAGGAAAGTGGACTGATTCAAGCTAGACAGGGAGGTACTGTGTTGAGAATGAGGGTTACACAAAGGTGCTGAAAGCTAAAGAGGGAGGAGAAAATAGTCAATTCTGCATGAAATAGGGGTTCATCCAGGGAGGAGTAAAAAAGGGCAGAGTGGCTATAAGCACCCCCAGGTGAGTGTGGTGGCCATGAATTGGTTATGAGGCCAATAACTCTGTGATTTTTGCACCCACCCTTACTGAGATTGGCTTCCTTCAGGGATCAAAATCTACTGTGTAGGTGGGTGAACAGTCATTCTATTTGCTTTAGGAGATGTGGACTGTAATTATATAAACAAGTGGGGGGAAAGGTAACCCAACTGGAATCTTCAAGTGTTTCAAAGTCTTTCAGAGACCCTTCCCACTTTTATAAAAGTATCCATGCACCTGCTGCTTGCCCATTTGCAATACTGGAAATTATTTCCATTAGCA
Source organism: Ursus maritimus (assembly GCF_017311325.1). Lineage (NCBI taxonomy): Eukaryota > Metazoa > Chordata > Mammalia > Carnivora > Ursidae > Ursus > Ursus maritimus. The sequence continues at coordinate 51,820,988 of NW_024423343.1, forward strand.
ATTGCTGAATCATATACCTGAAATTACAGACAATGCTATTTATACTAAAGAAATTGAGTGCACATCTATTTTAGCTTCCTGTCCTATTTTCATACTTCCATCCATTTGGATATTTGTCCCATATGTTGTCCTCAGCACTATGTCTTAAACTACTGTCTAGTTACAGCTCAAAAAAGCTTCTGTTCCAAATGAGACTTTATTTCAGTAGGGGGCTGTACTTCCTTTCAATCTATTACTTAAGTGACAGATACTGTGAAGGTTAATTAGTCAGTTTTTAGAAGCTGTCTGGGATGGCAAAGAGAAAAAAGTTGGTTTTATACCCTTGCATGGTACAGAATGACTTGACTTTTTTTTTTTTAATAGCTCCTTACGTGAAAGGTAAACTACTGGAGGGATTTGGAGTATGAATAGCTGTGGAAAGCCAAAGCTAAATGACCAATGACTTTGAGGCACTAAAGGGAGTGTATGACATGCCCATGTCACTATTGAATAAAATCCGATTGTTTCCACCTGGTCCCTCACCTTGTCGTGACCTCTAGGGGCTCTCTGTTCCCTGACCTCTCATTTCTCTGAGCCCCAAATTTATGGTTAGTTTGATAGTTGGCTTTGAACTCCTGATCCTACTGATTTTGTGCTGGGATCTAACTGTGTTGCCTCTCGGTTCTGGCTGCTCAGTCTGACTCTGTGGCACGGTGCCATCAATATGCCTGGGGTTTCACACTTTGAATACTTCCCACTAGGATGCGTTCCCACAATAAGGAAAGAACTTGCCAAGATGCAATATCCATTGATCTGTCCCATGCAATGCCTGTTGCCATGGCTGAGGGTACCCAATGGCCTTCAGGTAATTCTAGCAGCTACTAATGAGGTTAATTCACCAGGAAGTTCCAGTGGGCCCTTTAAAACATGAGAAGATGGCATGGGTTGTTCTGGTTACATAATGTTCCAGTTACATTCAGTGGGAAGATCTGAGTTAGAATTCATTACTGGTTCTTTCAGTCATTAGCTGGGAACTGATTTAGGACAGCTTTATGTTCATACCTATGTGCCGGAAGTTGTATATTAGGACAAGCATAGATTGTCAAGTTAAATGAATATCAGGCTGAAGGACATTGAGGGTATATATCACGGTATGGATGGGCAAATGAAGCATCTCGACTGAAATAAAAACACATTTTTGTTCTCCCAAACTACATACTAAATAGATTGGGAAGGAGAAAATAGCATCAAACACATCTATGGCTTGGAAACTGGATTGGCATCAACATAGCCAGGGAAGTTCAAGCCAGATTTGAGATGTGCTGAAAACCAAATTTCCTAAAGGCCTGGAGACTTTGGCATGTAGTACCGAGCCGTTAAATTCTAGAGCGATTTCATTTGTGCCAGCTACTTACCATCACCAACATCAAACTTGTGTAACTACACTGCAGTTTTACTTCTGAAAATGAGCTTTTCTTGGACTGAATAGGTGCAGAGGGTAAACGGCAAGAAGAGATCTGATCTGCTGCGCAGAAAGCCAAAGGGAAGTATTCATAGGAGGCTCAATCATAAAGATCTCCTCAAAGACATTTGGCAGAACGATTTCCATGTCCCGGGTTGCCATTACCAGGTTTGCAACAACAGACTAAGCAAACTCACTTCATATGAGGCCTTCTGAAACAATCATTAGGAACCAAGACGTCTCAAAGGTCATAAAGTGAAGAGTGATGATCTCAGAGCGCAACATGGGGACAGGTAATTGCTCCTATCTGGAATAAAAAGATAACTTCCAATACACGCTTGCAGCGGCTGCTGTTATGCACCACCCAGATGCCCCTTTCAGGGCTGGGGTGTTCTTTCCCTCAGCTGCACAGGACCTGGGCTGCTATCAGCTCACAGCTGATGTCCTAGAGCTCCGCTGTAGAGAGCTGTCTTTCCCAAGGTCATTCCCCCTCCTGGGACAGCCCACATCCAGTGACTGTCGATTAGGGGATACAGAGGCCTCTCTGCTTTATCTTGATTCAAGACACCCTGAAGGGCCATCCCATCCCAGTTAATTAGTTCCCCTGTAGGACTGTGGGAGGCCTCTAATATATCGGCCTCATGTTCCTTCTCGCTCTGCTCTACTATCCTGCCATCTCTTGCTCCAACAGGTCCTGTTCCTGAGAGCTCTCCTCAATAAACCTCTTGCAGGCAAATCTCTGCCCCAATCCCTTTCCCCAGGAACCCAACCTGAGATGGTGCTAATCTGATACGAACACCATGTGGTGGGACAAAAATGATCAGCAGATGTTTGTTCCTGGCCTTCCTCTCTCCTATTCCTCTAAAGAGGAGTCAGACTTTGCCTGTTTCATTTCCTGCCACCTCCCCCCCACCCAGTGCCTCCTCCCAGAGTTTTGACAAAAGGAGAAAGGTGGTGGGGAGAAGGGTGAGAACACTGTGAAAAGAGGTGCAGGAGAGGCTGTGGCAAATAATGAAACTATTTGGGGTGGAAAGGGGATTTTAAGAAATATCATTGTGGGGGCGCCTGGGTGGCTCAGTCATTAAGCGTCTGCCTTCAGCTCAGGGCGTGATCCCAGGGTCCTGGGATCGAGCCCCATATCAGGCTCCTCTGCTGGGAGCCTGTTTCTTCCTCTCCCACTCCCCCTGCTTGTGTTCCCTCTCTCGCTGGCTGTCTCTCTCTCTGTCGAATAAATAAATAAAAATCTTCAAAAAAAAAAAAAAAGAAATATCATTGTGCTCAGCCTGACCCTTTCATGGCATTAAAACAATGGAAACACAGAATGTGGATTGTTCAGAAATTAATTTTGAGACTGGACTGCCATTCCACCCTGAGTTTGGATTACAGTGGTCACAATTTTTAAGCTCTACGTGTGAATATAGGCAACCTCACCTTTGGATGTCAGTGGTTATGCCTGCCAACAAAACTGTGTGTTTCAGGAGTGTTTTAAGATGGGGCATAGTTTTACTGCGTATAATCCACATTCTTTGAATGCAAGAATTTAAGTCAACAAAAATAGATTTGTAGAGTTCAGGGCTTTAAACAAAAATATGTGTAATAAGAGAAAAATAATTAAACTATTGTTTCAGCCTTTATCATGAGAGGCATATAAACAACTATTAACATATTCTTCCAAAACATCTACACATGTCAGCCATACGCTTGTGGGAGCAAAGGACAGCAGGAGAGCAGACTCTAGGGGTATAATGGTTGTAGGAATTTATGTGCAGGAGACACTCTGCAACAAGCCTTTTAGATTCCCTAACTTACAATGTTTGCTCTAATGCCCAAGAGCAAGGACACATAAGTGGAATTGGTGAAGTGTCTGGCCAGGCTGGAGTCCACTCAAGAGTACCTGTGGATGTGACAAGGAGAGGTCCCTGTCATGCTAGGCTCTGTCGGCCCAGGACTACAAGCTGAACTAGACTCTCTTGAAATGGGTTTGAGTTGGTTGTGAATCACAGTATCCTCAGTTTACGGGATGGATGTTTTTTCTATTTTCTTCTTTTTTGTCTAATTAGAATTGTCAGCAATTTTTCTTAAGGGTAGAACATTTCTAAGAATAAGCCTTAAAATACAAATAAGTATTTTAATGATGAACTTAGGACAAGTTTTCTAAACATAATATTTTCATTGTGGTATAGTTCCAAAAGCTGTTAGTGATCATGAGCTGCTAGCAGTCTAGGAATCAGATGTAGTTATGTTCCAAATCGACTGCAATTCTCCGATCTGTCATCCATAGACTTGTTCTTTCAAGGCCTAATAGCTTGTCCTCTTGAGGATCTCTGTTCTGGAGTTCAGTTGCTAAATCCAGGGATTAAGGACCAATTGGGGGAATTAGGACAAGAAGATTAAATATTCTTCAGAAGAAAAGTTAGGGTGTGGTGGGTTGCTCATGTCCCTTCTATGGCCTGTGCTCCTGGCCACCTTTGAGGTTGATCGTAAGCAGTCAATACCTATGAGCTTTGATTTTGTTTATTTTTATAATTTATCTTGTAATCTAAGTTTTAAAAAATTAGGTCAGAAGCATTGACATATCTTTTTTATAGTTTTATCTGATACATGATACGTGTTTATGTTCCAAAACAGAAATACATAGAAATTTAGTACTTTGAATCTTATTTTTAAAAACCTTTATATTGAAGTATAATATATATATATAATAAGTAAACATTTTCCTAGTGTGTAGCTCAATTAATTTTCATAAACAAAACACATCCAGTTCAAGAAACAGAACATGACCAGCACCTCGTAGCTCCCCCTTTGCTCCCTTCTGGTCACTGACACTCCCAAGGGTACCCACTATCTTGACGTTTTACTCTTCGAGTGGGTTTTGCTTGGTTTTTTGGTTTTTTGTTTTTGTATTGTATGTAATTGGATACAGAAAATACAGACAGTCCCTGACTTAGGATGATTCAACCTAAGATTTTTCAGTTTTACAATGGTGCACAAGCAATACACGTTCAGTAGAAACCATACTTCAAATTGTGAACTTTGATCCTTTCCTGGCTGGCAACACGCAGCAGGATACTCTCTCATGATGCTGGGCAGTGGCAGCAGCAATCGGCTCCCAATCAGCCACGCGATCACAATCACAAGGGTGAACAACAGACACACAACTCTTCTGGTTTTCACTTTTGGCACAGTAGTCAATAAATTACATGAGATAGTCAACACTTTATTATAAAGTAGGCTTTGGGTTAGAGACCTTTGTCTTACTGTAGGCTGATGTAAGTGTTCTGAGCATGTTTAAGGAAGGCAAGGCTAAGCTAATATGTTCAGTAGATTAGGTGTATTAAATGCATTTTTGATTTACGATATTTTCGACTCATAAGTCAAGGGAGATCTATGCATACTCTTAGTATCTGGCTTCATTCAATTGATATTAGGTTTGTAAGAGTCATCCTTATAGTTGCAAGTGGTTGTAATATCATTCATTTTTATTGCATAGTATTCCACTGTATGAATAGACCATAACTTATTTATACCTTCTTCAACACCTACTTATAATTTCTTCTTCTAGTAGCATTGCCCCTATAACCAGATGCAAAAATCTAACTTCAAGTGCTTGGTCTGAATCTCTGAGGTCAAACGATGCCCTCTGGAGGAAGAGGCTACCTTTTCCCACACTTGTAATTTTCTCCAGTGTCAGAAAGCCATTCTGGTCCGCTTGGATAGCCCAGAGCTGCACTGTTATCCAGCACAGCTCCTGGCCAGACATGACGACTGAGCATTTGAAATGTGACTGGTGTGAGTTAAGATGTGCCACACATGTAAATATACCTTGTATTTCATAGACATGGCATGAAAAAAGTAATGTAAAACAATTCAATTATTTTTATATCGATTGCTTATTGAAATAATTATAATTTAGACTGAAGGAAATATATTATTAGAATGAATTTCGCCAGTGTGATTTTTTTCTTTTACTTCTAAAACCGTGGCTACTAGAAAATTTAAAATGCATAGGCAGCTTTCATTAGATTTTTACAGGGTAGTGCTGATTGAGAGCACTGTCTCATTTAGGGGGCTCATTTAGTCTTCTCTTAGATTCAGAATGTTAGACCAGACGATCTCCAAAGTTTTTTGTTCAAAAAATGTTCTAAAGGTCCAGGTGCCCCTTGGAAGCAGTACATGGATGCTCCCAGTCAGTGTATGACTGGCCCGTCAGCAGTTCAGGGTTGGTCCAGGCGAGGATCCATGCATGTCTGCCTCGGGACGCGAGCGCTGCCCATGCGCTTTGGGGAGCCAGCAAGCATGGGTAATACATGAAGCACTGATACCACTTTAATTAAAAATGTGACAAGAGATGTTGATTATAAGAGAGTAAGAGACTTCACATTTCCAGCCTCCATAGAGAAACCACTCTTCGCTTCACTTAACACTGTTTATAGCTGCTGTTGGTTTATATGGAAAATGTGGCAGCTGAAGTTCTAACGATTTATATATGGCAATATAATTTATATGAAGTCATTTTGGAGGCCAGGTGAATAATGAAAGTGTCAATTAATTTTAAGTTTTTGACTGTGTTTAGGTTTTATCATCCACAGACCACATTTTAGATCAATTCCAAGCATTCATATTAAGGTGATCCCACAAGTCCCAGAGCCATAAAGAAATTAAGATGATCCTAGTGAAATAGAAATATGATATGTAAGGACTGTTCGCAGAATGGAGATATGATTCCTAACAACTTTACCGAATACCATATTCCACTCATATGTGACGTTTTATTCTGACTTACTGCTTTTAGCCTGGAAGAATTCAGGACTGTTAAGCATGTCATTGGGCAGATAGATTTTTAAATTTCTCAGTACATCTGAGTTTTCAGATTTTTTACCCATATCTTCTTATTCTTCTCCAGTGTCATTATTACTCATTGTTGGCAAATACACCCACATACCTCTTATCTTTCCAGTCATAAGAGTTTTGAATTATTAAAAACCTATAGGAATATGGCCTCTTGATTGTGCATTATATTATATTCCTAATCCCCAGTTGCCCTAATCCCTTAATTAAAACTGGAGCAATTTAAATCATTGCTATGATGTTTTTGTGATTCTATATCTTAATTGCATTTAAATGATGAATATTTGATGCTGTATGTTTGTCAGACAAATAGGAATAAGCACCCTAATTCCCCTGAAGACAGTTAACTGCGATTTAAAGTTAGGAAAGCCTTGATTAAATGAATTAGGAAATTAGACATAACATGTAAATGTGTCCAAGGGGCAAATTCAAGGACTTCATTCTAAATACCTTTATGGGAAAAAGGAAAACCATGCTGATTTCAGAAAGGATTAAAAATTGAACAGGCCTAGAGTTTTCATCAGGAAATGATCTGGTTTTAGAATCTCCATTATTTTTTAAGCTACTTTGGGGACTATTTTAGAAACAGCTCAGCTTCTGTGGAATGATCCTCTGAGTAAAGCACTGACTAGAATCTGTTTTTCTATCATTGGATCGTCACATAAAAATCAGCCCATTAAAGTCATTTTCACATAATCTTGAGGAGGAATGTAAAACATTTCTTCAAAGCGAGAACGGGAAGCGAAGAATGGATGTCTTGGGTGCTCCTCGGTACTTGTCACCCACAGAGCAGCCTGCTGTGCCAGCGAGGTTTGCGCAAGGCCACTGAAGACAGAAAGCAAAGGATGCAGCCATTTGGCATTCTTCTGCAAGCACGAAAATAACTGTCTACATAGAATCCAGAAATGTTAGCGCTGGAAAAGGACCTGAGAGATGACTGGATCCAACTCCCTCTCTTTACGAGGAAGCCAAGGTCCAAAGGGGAGGTGGCGCACTCATTCCTGGCAGAACATGCTCCATTTAGAAAGTACATCAAGACAAAGGCAGGGAAATGCACACATAGTCGATCACGCGCACATGTGCGCGTGTGCTCTCTCGCTCTCCTTCTTACTCGCTCACTCTCAAATGCGCATGCGCACACCCCCCTGCCCTTCTGTCCTCAGTAAATTCTCCCAGGATGATATTCTTGCGAGGAGAGGAGGGAGCTCTTTTTAAATTAAATTTTATTTTATGTTTCTAGCTTTATTGAAGTATGAATGACAAATAGAAATGGTGTCTATTTCAGGTGTACAATGTGATGTTTTGATACACATATACATTGTGCAGTGATTATTACAATCAAGCTAATTAACACGTCCATCACCTTACATAGTTACTTTTTTCCATGGTGAGAACACTTAGGATGTACTCTCTTACCAGATTTCAAGTATACAATACATTATTATTAACTATAGTCATTGTCCTACCCATTAGGTCGCCAGAACTTATTCATCTTATGACCAAAAGTTTATACTCTTTGACCAACATCTCCCCATTTTCCCCACCCCCTAGCAACCACTCTTCTACTCTGTTTCTATGAACTCAACTTTTTAAGATTCCACATGTAAGTAAGATCATGCATATTTGTCTGTGTCTAGCTTATTTTACTTAGTATAATATACTCAGGTTCACCCATGTTGTCACAAATGGAATGATTTCCTTCTTTTTTTAATGGTGAATAATATTCCATTGTATGTATCATATATTCTATAGTGTGTGTATATGTATATATCATACACATATGCAGATATCACATTGTTGGTGAGGATGTGGAGAAAAGGGAGCCCTTATATACTGTTGAAGGTAATGTAAATTGGTGCAGCCATTATGGAAAACAATATGGAGATTCCTCAAAAAAGTTAAAATGGAGCAATCATATAATCCAGCAATTCCACTTCTGGATATATATGCAAATGAAATAAATTCACTTGAAGAGATATTTGCCACTCCCATGTTCATTGCAGTATTACCCACAGTAGCCCAGATATGGAAACATCCTAGATGTCTGTCAACAAAGGAGGGAACTCTTTACATGGACCTGGAATTACCCTTTGAAAAGTCACTCATGAGAAATCCTTCAGAGGAAATTCCTTGGTTCCAGTGCTGCAGCCTTGAGGGGACGAAAGACAGCTCATTTATCTTAAGCCCACAGTTGTCGATAATGTGTTGTATGCAAAGAAGGATGTGTAACCTTTCTTATCAGTGTTGTCTGTGGCACAGAGGACCCAGGTTTGATTCGTTTACAGTTTATACGCTGCCTCCTTCCAGATGGGCCATGTGTTTGCATTTGTGTTGCCTTTCTCTGTACATGCACACATACACAGAAAATGAAAGACTCGCTTAGAGGGTAAAGTCATTAACTACCAGCAGTCATAGAAGAATACTCCAATTTTTGCCAGCAATTTGATAGATTGTCCAATTCTGAAGCAAAATATTCAGTCAAAATGCCCCACCTTATTCTGAAGTCTCCAAAGCCTCTGAGTTTGATTGAAAAGGTCAAACTTCTGCCACCTCTAGGGCTCTCTGCTGTATTTGGCTCCCACACATTCTGCTTCTCCCGTCCCTCAAATCTCCATGCCTTCATCCCCTTCAGCGCAGGGCTTCTCAGCCTTGATGCTATTGACTTGTGGGGCCAGATGGGCCTCTGTGGGGGAGATGAGGAGCTGTCCTGAGCATTATAGGATGTTTAGCAGGATTCCTGGCCTCTTTTCCCACTACATGCCAGTAGCATCCATTCTCTCAATCATGACGATCACAAATGTCTCCAGACATTGCCCCCACTTGAGAACCACTGCTCCAAACTGCTTGTCTGTAGGGAGGGGTTGACTGTATGATCCCTAATGTCTGCATACCTTTACCCAGTGTTTGTGCCACGCCTTGCAGGGGTCTGCAGCAGCCCCAGACCCTCTAGATACACCCAGGAAGGAATTTGGCAAGTTCCTTTCCTGGTCTTTGGGGTTGCTGTGTTTTCCTGTAACACGCTAAGACCATGGAAGGAACTGGAGCATTGGCGCCTTCCTTGGAGAACCCTCCTCCCCCACTACTTCTGCCATTGACAGCACTTCTCAAGCAGGCTGAGCCCTGGGGCCCCAGCAGAGGAGAGGAAGACTTCTTTATTACTAAATGCCTAGTTTCTGATTCTCAGGGGGCTGTCCAACCTCTCTGATGGTGATACAGTTTCCTCCTAGAAGGCATGGGCTGGTGGTGGTGGGTAACACATTTATAAAAACACAAAATGACCCCCACCTTCAATACCATGAATTGCAAATGTGTCACACAGCAATGAGTAAGGACTATGGATATTGGTTTGTGAAACAAGTGTTGATTTCAGCCATCCAAAACAAATTACCGTTTCCTTCCTAGCTAACTCCCTTGGTGAGAACAACCAGTTCACAAACCCATGCGGCTAGGGAAGGTGTGTGGGAACAGGAAAAGAGTGGGAGAAGCAGTTTGCACTTTATTAAAATAAAGAGTATCAGCATCTCTTTTTTGATTAAAAAAAAAGCAATGCATATATTCATGTATAAACACTTCCTTCTTCTGGACCATCTCCCAGCAGTAAAGACGTGTCATTTTACAGGGTTTGTGTTTCTTTTTCTTTTTAAACCTCAGTGTTTATGCTCAGATTCATAGGGCTGTTGGTAGCTTGGCAGGTACACAGATGAGGAAAATATCAGCAGGCAGAATCTTTCTCTTTCTTTCTCCTTAATTTCCCCCTTTTACATGACAGAATGGAGTTTAGTGCTTACAAAGAGATTCTAGAGGCTATTCCAGGTGAGTGCAGTGAAGAAGTTAGTAGGACAGAGGAACAGCCGCTGATATGGCGAGGGAAAAAAAAGCTTCTTTCTAAGACAGCTAAATCTGTTTGCATAACTCAGTACCTCTCCTGGGACCAGGACTCCTAGCAGGGTCACAGAGATGCTGCCGAAGGAGCACAGAGCCAGGGCCCAGAGGGTACCTCCTGCTGCTGTTTGATGATGGCATCTCCAAAGGCAGGTGGTCTGAACTGGATGAACCCTCTCCCTGAGACCGAACTCTGTTGCTAGCTCCCTTCCCCAGCCTCAGCCTCAGCCTCGTGTCTGCGCCAGTGTCAGCAGGGAGGTTAGATTGTGATTCCTGAATTGTAAACTGTAGTGTGTTTATAGTCAATGGAGATAGTAGAGCTGTAATTGAAGTTTTAGGAGCATATTTGTAGCTAATGAATCTAAATACAAAGAATTTTTAGCTTTTTTGAAGAAGAAAGGATTTTTTTTTTTTTTAGCAGATTTTCTGAATCCCAACTCTATGGAGCTGTCCATGGATGGGCTTCATGGGGTAAATAAGTTAAGCAGAGAAAGACAATTATCATATGGTTTCGCTCATTTGTGGAACATAAGGAATAGCAGGGAGATTGGTAGGAGAAGGAAGGGAAGAATGAAGGGGGGAGTAAACAAAAGGGGGAAATGAACCATGAGAGACTATGGACTCTGGGAAACAAGCTGAGGGTTTCAGAGGGGAGGGGGGTGGGGGATTGGGATAGGCTAGTGATGGGTATTAAGGAGGGCACATATTGCATGGAGCACTGGGTGTTATATGCACATAATGAATCATGGAACTTTACATCAAAAACTAAGGATGTACTGTATGGTGACTAACATATCATAATAAAAAAATTAAAAAAAAAAACCCTTGCAACTGAATGTATATGCACTTTCCTGAGGCAAAGTCCATATCTTTCATCACATTCTCTGAGGGATCTGTAATTGATGAAAGGTTAAGAATCACTGTCTCAGAGACAGTTACAAAAGTCCCCTTTTTTGTTTTGTCTAGAATTTTGACTTGATTTTTAGTGTGTGTGGGTGAGCATGTGTTTGGTTTTTCAATTTTTTGAGACCAGATAGTTTCACTAGTGTTTCTTTATAGAGATGTTTTCCTATGCGGTGAGCCAGTTAGGGGTTGTAAGATCTCTGGAGATTCAATTCTTAGCTACAACTGGTTTAGGTCTTGTAGAAAGTTGTGCTGTTGAAGTTCAATGGTGATTTTCTGTCAAGATAATGTCAGACTGAGAAGGGACTTTGAAGAGAAAAAAAAGAGGGGGAAATTAGGTAGTAAAGATGCACAATCACTTTTGTACCTTTTCTTCAATACACCTGAGGTAATTAAGTTCCTTCTTGTTGTCTGTTAAGATTACTGCCCCCATTCATCTTCCCTTGAAGAAGTGCGTACGTCAAATGGTATTCCAAGAGCAAGGAGTGAGGGTTGAAAGTTACGATGATGACTCCAGGCCTGGGAAATGGAGCTTTACCCTCCCATACTGCTAGCCTTGATGACAACATCACTACTTCCTTCTCCAAGCACTGTATCCTTGAGTCCTGAAATAACACTGGGAAGCTAGTTCATCTCCTCTTCTTTAAAAGGAGAGTGATTTCTCACCAACTCGTTCCCTGATCTCACACCACAATGGCCTTCTTACTGTTTTTAGACACACTAGGTACTCTCCTGCCATAGGGCCTTTTGAATTTGCTGGACTAGCTTTGTCTGGAATGCTTTTCCCCAGATAGCATCACAACTCACCCTATCACAGCCTTTGGATCACTATGCAGAAGTCATTGTCTCAAGGAGCTCTTCCCTAGTCACCCTTATTGACCTCCCTCTATATGTCGTACCCTTCTTCCCAGCTTTATTTCTCCTCTTTAGCAGACACCTCTATCTTCCCTATTCTACGTATTACTTATTCAGTGTTATCTAGTGGAGTTTTGGCTCCTGCAGATTGTAAGCTCCATGAGGGCAGGACTGTTTCTCTGTTCCATTCAGTACTAAAATTATAGAACAGCACCTGGTTAATTATAGATACTCACTAAATATTCTTTGAATGAATAATCTCAAGAGATTTGGGGATAAAGCTTGCTGATGAAAAAAAGTACTGTGTGAGCTTTTCAATCCAGTGATTTCCTGATCAAAGCAGCCAAACTAATGAAGCAAACTGATTTAAGTGGCCCAATAGCTTCTATGTTTACATCAATTAAAGTGTTTGTCAGCCCTATACCACAATCTATAAATTGGCTGTTGCCCTCAGCAGGTTAAGTTCTGCAAGGGAATGAACTTTAACTCAGAGGTGAGGTGTGGAGCATATAGACATGTGCAATAAACATAGAGAAAAATAAGGGAGTGAAAGAAAATACAAGAACATTGAGACCAGCCGTTGAGACAGATGTACATATCCAATCACAGGATGAAGAATCTCTTTGTGAACATTTGGAGCACATCCCCATTTGTTTTGATTTAACAAATCCCCTAGAGAGTTGCTAGCAAGATAAGGAAGAAGCTCTGGTGTCTGAAGAAATTTCTGGAAACAAAATTAGGCAGGATGTGTTAGTCACGTTGGATCAGGGGTAGACTGAAGTGCCCAGGATGCAGAATGGGGGCAGGCACCATTATACGAGTCAGAGAGGTGGAGATGAATGTTCAGTGATCTGGTGGGTGTAGACCATCTTGGAGCAGAATTCTGAGCTATAATAAGAGTCGTAAGAAAAACAGTGGGAGTGACTATAGGTTGGTTTTATGACAGCTCCAGCTTTTTACAGTGGCTTCAACCTTTTACATAGGGGTTTGGATATTCCATTTTTTTCATCCACACAGTGGTCTTTCAGCGCCAGTCAAAACCACAGGGCATGGCTGGTAGATTCACTTACACCAATGTATTCTGTGGCCTCCACCATCTTCTAATTCAGCCTTATGGTCACGCTTCCAAAACGGATTTTATTTAATAGTACACCCATTATAAAAGTACACCCATGATTATTAGCACATTCACTTTCCCCTACTCTCTTCAGCATCATTATTTATATCTTTGCAAATGGCATTTCCTTCAGAAAATATGAAGCTGTCTATCACTTCCCTTCTATACTGTTGTCACTTGTGCTTAAAAAACTCACACCTTTTACCATGCTATCTTGGGAAAGAAAATATCTACCACACACAAAAGCCCCCTGATCAAGATTTAGAAGTCAAAAGGTAGTATATCAATCAAGAATTTTCTGGTCCAATATAGAAGGGTTGTTCCCCCCCCCCTTCATAGTCTTCTTCTAAGCCTTCTCTTTTCATTAAATCACAATGCCAGGCAAAGTCAGGGGCATGCTGTGCCTGTCATTGTGGTTTATAGATCAAATGAAAGCCAGTATTAATCATCTTGCTTGATTCTGGAACCTATTAATTTTCCAAAAACAGTACTCCAATGACATGAGTCCTTCATTCTGTGATCTGATGCAGTGTCATTTGCCTTTCCTCCTCTCAGAGTAAACCTCAGAAAATGTTAGTTACATAAAACCATTTGAAAGTAAACCTTTATCTTTTCACTGGCCAAGTAGATGAAAGTTCCATTTAACAAATCTATACTTTGCTTCTATTTTCCTCAGGGCTCTTTAAAAAAAAAAGTTGGTATTCTGGGTCTAGACCTACTAACTAGAGATAAAATTGAGTTTCTTGTCCCCTTATTATCAAGGACTTTATGGAGGATGGACTATGATCTCCTATCAGATCTGGGGTCCCCAGTTTTTTTGGTAATGACAGTATTTTTTAAAGTTCTCCCAAGTCTTGAAGTTATGGAAAGAAGGTGATGCTGAGAATAAAGTCCTCACAATCTCAAAATTCTTAGGAGAAACTCTGTATATAGTAGACTGTAAATAAATATTGTTCATTGAATCAGTGGCATCGAGGATGGGGCATCCTCTCCATCCTCACCCTGTGCCCGGTGAGTAGAGGATGTTAAAGGAGCTGGGTTATGCTATCCAGTAAGGCCTCAATATGCCTTCATTGGAACCATTATGTACCTAGATCAATACTGGATCCTTTTATTGGAGCTTATTTCTGGGTAGTATATTGTCAATGTATTCTCTGGTAAAGCATTTGCTCCCTTTGATTTGACTCTAAATAATGTCATTAAATTAAACATCGAATGATGTAGCTTCAGAAAATATGAGTCAAATGTTTGTTCATTACAAGGTTAGTACAAGTCTTAAGTTACAAGAATTAAGTCAGAACTGGACAAACAGAGCAGAGGTTTTCAACTAGGGGTTTTAACCTAAGGGCAATTCTGTATGCATACAATATCATAAAAAGCTCAATTTATGGAATGAAGGTTCATTTACCTCCAGAGTTATCTATGTAAAACAAACAAACAAACAAAATACAGTTTTGGCTGTATTGCAACTGTATTGTCTTGTTGAAGTGACCAAGAGTAGAAGAACAGAATTAATCTAATAATGCATCTGTTTTTCATTTTAGCTTTCCTCTGCCTCTTCATTTACTGTTATGTTTAATGCTAGGTTCTGTTTTTAGCCTTGAGAGAGGGGAAAAGTTTAGAAGACACTTGTAACATCTGTAGCAATGGACAGAAGAATGGATAATAATAGGAAATGTCTACATACCATCTGGTATAAACACAGATGTGTGTTTTCTTTAAAAATAAAAATCCTGCACTCTAAAAAGGGAAGATTTACAACACTCTACAGAAAGTCAAGAACTCATTCTTGAGTGGCTCTTAATTAACAAGATGCAATTCTCCCTGTTCATTGCCAATTTATTTATAGAACTCCACTGGTGGGTGCTGCTTATTTTGCCTACAAATTCGGAATGCGGAGGTCATGATGCTCTCCTGAATCGATGGCATTACTGGACAAATTCTTTTTTGTCAGGTATTACATTTCTTTACTTCTTTATGTGCCTGGTATAGTAAAGCCAGAATGAGGATATTCTGTGTTTCCTCTAAAACCCCATCATGGAGTCTGAAAGCTTCAAAGAAAAAGGCCTAAGGTATAATTGATAAGGGAGATTAGGCATATTTTATAAAGTTATATAAATTTAATCCTTAACTACACAATAATCTGTACATCATAAGAGAAGTCTACTTGCAAAACCAACAAACCACTTAGGGAAGGTTGTCTTTTTTTTTTTTTTTTTTTAGCGTTTATACATTTAGTACCAATAACAAATTTACCAAACCTGCTTAATTTACTATTGAATTCCCTCTTTTAATAGGCAACGTACACTTCTCAAATTCAGAAGGGTCTATAGTGTACCTTAACAGAATAAAACTTTCTGAGGATATGTCCACTGGGAGATCACCAACAGGTTAAATTACTCCAGAGATAAAAAAGTAGATATAGTTGTAAATATTGGTACATTGAGATCATCCCAAGGGCAATCTGGAGGATTTCCGTGGACCACTCTCTTTGAAAGTCACAGTATGTTGAAATATCTGATAAACATGGAAAACAATAAGAAAGAGTTATGAAATGCCTTCTGTTATGAATGTTCATAAGCTTCACTCACCAAAGGAAAGGACAGGACCAGCCTTGTATGGATAAAATGTATTCTTAGGAAGATGCCTCTGTTTTTACCCTCAGAATTTCTCTCAGTGAAGTGAATCCATTTGGCTTGGCCAAAATAAATTTAATATCATTTTAAAAGCCTCCTGGTTTTCCACCTCTTTCTGCGAAAGATAAATTACAGAATTAAAGAGCACATTCTAGTTATTCAGGTATATTAGCCTTAGTTAAGGGCCATATTCCTTGTACTATTTACTTTTGGCACTCTCCCCTGTAACAGATAATGGACATAATTGCAGCGTCATTTTCTCCCTGTCCCCATAGGTGCAGTTCCTCTGCTCAGGTGGGAGCACCAGAAATCCAGTGGTACATGGAATTCTCATTGAAGTTAGAAGATATTCGACAATGGTAAAAATTGGGCACTCAGTCTCTAACCTTTTGGCCTACCACTTTTTGTCGGCTCTGTGTTCTAACTCTTTGATTCTTTTCTAGGTTGTTCTTCATTTGGCAGGTACCTACTAACTATATGCTCATTTGATGTATTCAGGACTGACCTGTAAAACTGGCCTTATCTTGGTTCTTGGATTGTCTTGTTTTGCTTTCACTGAAAAAGGAAAAAAAGATACTAAAAAACACATCAAAACAAAAAACAAACACAACTGGTCTCCATAGATAGAATCCATTTATCTTGTTTCTTCAAAGATTTATTTTTCATTGTTTCAAGAACTTTTGACAAATGAGCATTAGAGGAAAAGTGCTGACAATTTCAACTTTATTAGTTCAGATGTTATTTTCTCAATTTCAAAACTGAAAAAGCTTATCTGGAAAAGAAATGATGCAAGGCGGTTGTTACAGAATAATTATAGATTTACTCTTAGAGGAAAACATAATTGCCTATATACTACATTAAGTGAATATACACTCCTTCTACATCAAATAGTTAAAATAAACCATGCGCTTTCTGAAAATTACAGTATGAGATTCACTCGTGTCCACAGGCTCACCCTGGTGTGGCCCTGCTGGACTGGGAATGATGGAATTGGATGGGGCAAGGGGATCCCTACATTATTGCTGCAGAGAGTTCCTCCAAGTTGAGTAAGCTGAATGGAGATTTGAAAGATGGGACAACTTCTAAATTGATGGCAGAGCTATAAATATCTGGGAAGCTGCCACCAGAATTCCCAGTCTTGCAAGTAGTTACAAGAAATGGGGAAAATTCTTTTAAACAAAATTGCTGCCCGGCTGCAAATCTGGGAAAGACAAGGCAACAAAGTATGAGCCTATCAGAGAGTGGCTAGAGCCAGACCTTGAGGAGTTATCACCGTGTGCGTACAGGACAGAAGGGGGGTTGTTCTTGTGCTGGGCTTTTCAGTGGGCTGCCCAGAGCCTTATGTGGCTCAGTTTACTATGGTTTAAAGCAGTGGCTTTCCAACATGGTGGGTGACTCTACAATAAGAAATACAGTTTACATTATAGCCCAGTGCACCCCTACACATATAAAACCATTGAAGTAATG
The DNA here is from genome assembly GCF_017311325.1 of Ursus maritimus. Lineage (NCBI taxonomy): Eukaryota > Metazoa > Chordata > Mammalia > Carnivora > Ursidae > Ursus > Ursus maritimus. The sequence goes on from NW_024423343.1 coordinate 51,838,137, forward strand.
GAAATAAAAGTTTAATAAACCTACAGCTATTTCCTATTTTTAGTATATGCCATGCATGCACACTCTTTTGCACTTTATGAACCATTCTGTTCTATTCTAGATAGAGAGTAAATTAATCTATAAGAAAATTATCTACAAATTCCAGTTAAAATTGAAGGTCTGTATTTTAGAGATCTATATTATATTAATATAGATAACATATATCATTTCTACTTACATAAATGTTAATCATAACTTGCCTGTGGTCTGAGACCATGGTTTAAAAACCAATAAGAAGTTCCAGTAAATCCTTCCACAGTAGAGAAAGCTGTGGAGGGAGGGAGCTGCACTGCCTCTCACCTGCCCAAGGGGCTTCTGCTGCTTTGCCTGTTTTCTCAACACAGGGGTGCATAGTTTGAAAAGAGTTAATCTACACTTATTACCCTGAGTGTTCTGACATTTTCTCTTTGGTTCATTTTGTATTCTCAGCGTGAATGAAAACTAGAACAACAGGGGCCATGACGGCTTGGCTCCTGTACCTCCTTTCACAGCTCCTCCCAGGATCTAGCACCGCGCATCCTTTCCACCGGACGGCTCATAGATGCTGCCGACTGCTAACAATTACGTGACAATGCAGAAGCAATATCATTTATATAATTTGATTAGCTGCATGGAATTGTATGCGCAGACGTTTTTTCCTAATGGAAGAATTTTAGTCTGTAAAACTGGTTGAACTAAAGATTCAAATATAAAAGTATAGACTTTGCCCATGATGCTCTCTACCATTCCATCCTTCACTCGTTTATTCATTCATGCTTCAAATATGCATTGAGTGGCTACTATTTGTCAGACATTCTTTTAGGCGCTGGGTGTACCAGTTCCTGCCCTCAAAAAATGTTAGTTATAAGACAGGTAACAGGCGTTTCTCAAAATTGTGGTTTATTAAAAATTAATAGTTGAACTGGTCTAATTTTGATTTAGCTGGGGCAGATTTCTTGTGTTTACTTTGTTTTCCTCAAGGTCATTAATGATATAATCTAAAATAATACCTGATTAAAAAAAAAAAACACAACTTACCTTGCCAAAAATGCACTCAGTGGCATTACATTTACTCCCTGTTCACGGCAACCTTTGGATCTCAAGCGCGTAGAATTACATTAATCATAATCCTGGTTCATGAAGACTCTCATGTTGGTCCACCGGAGGAGCATCCATCTACCTACTTACCTACCTACCTACCCTATGTAAACTGATCTATAGATTTAATGTGGTGCCAAATATAACAACACATTATACAGTTATTATAATTAAGGCAGCATTTTTTTTTCAGTGATGATCACAAGTACCATTCTGCATGTATTCAGTTTAAGGACATATGAAGGGTACCAGAAAATAATATGAGTCTGGATCTCAGAAGAGACAAGGACTATATTTTATGTAATAGTTTAGTATAAAATGGTTACAGATCAGAAGAGAAATGATTATTCACTAAATGGTGCCAAGAAAATTAACAAACAAATTTGAGAAATTTAGATCCTCTCCTATTATTTCCACCAAATATAATTTTCAGGTGGATAAAGTATTTTGGAAATACCTGTTCATGGAGAGCCTGGGAGGCTCAGTAGGTTAAGTGTCGGTCTTCAGTTCAGGTCATGATCCCAGGGTTCTGGGGTCAAGCCCACTTTGGGCTCCCTGCTCAGTGGGGAGCCTGCTTCTCCCTCTGCCTGCCACTCCCCCTGCTGTGCTCTCTCTCTCTCTCTCTCTCTCTGTCAAGTAAGATAAAATCTGAAAAAAAAAAAAAGAAATACATGTTCATGGATATCTTTAGGTATTAGAATGGAAAAAGACTAAGAATAAAACTTAGTCTCAATAAAGAATAAAACTATAGTCAGAATTTAGGAGCTCCGTGAAACTGGAATCACAAAAATCATTACTTTCATGTTGGAGAACATGATAGGTAAAATTAAAAAGAAAATAAAAAACTGGGAGAAATATTTGGACACAGATATGATAATAAAGGAGTTAGTGTTTTCAACATATATGTGGAACTGGTAAATCACTATGACAAAACAATATTCTATCTATGATCGGGATGGGGAGGAAGAACACCTCAGCAATGGTTCTACTTCAAATAAGAAAAAACATGTGACAATTTTTTCCTGCCCTAAACCACTTTTTCCCTTCCACTGATGGTTGTTCCCCATCTCGTCCATTTGGAAAATGCTTCTCCTCTAATTCATGTAGTTTTTTGGAGGCTCTCAGCCAGATTACATTGGCCCCTGCCCACTTGGGTGGCCATGTGATCCAGACCTGGCCCGTGGGAGATCTACCATAGAGCCAAAACAATGCAGGGCAGCATTTAAAAGTGTCAGTGGTCGAGGTTATTATTTTTTCATTGGCCAGAGGAACAAAACAGAGAACCTGAACCAGACTTGTGCACCTTGTAGTATACGTCTGAGGAGATATGGTAGATCACTGAGGAAAGACAACGAAATCAATCAAGCTAGGAAAAAATGTGGATCACCAACATTGACTACAGATGGACTAAGAACTTAAATATCAAAAGCTAACTTGAAAACTTTCAGAAGAAAATGTAGGTGAAAGTCTTTCTAACTTCAAAGCAGAGAAGGATTTCTTACACAAGACACAGTAGTGCTAATCATAAAAGAGAAGATTGATAAACTTGACTACTCTAAAATTAAGAACTTGTGCTCATCACATCATCTTTAAAAAAAGATAGAAGACAACCTAAGGACTGGGGGGTGCAGCACACATGACTGACAAGGATCAGAATCAAAATTACATGAAGAATTCCTGCAAATTAAAAATGATAGGCACCCCTCTTTCCTTCTGTACTCACAAACTTACTCCTGCCTTCTCAATGTCCACAGACTCTGATTCCCTTATTCATCCAACAACAAATTAGATATCGTCTGAGCAAGTCGTTCATTTCTATCTCTATGCCATTTCCTCCAGCTGTAATATGGCCACCACCTGCTGGACTACTGACATCCTAAACACCTCCCTGAGTAAAGCCCATCACTCCCAAGAACCTTCTTTGACGACTCTGACTGATCACTGCCTCTTCCTTCAGAATTCAGACTCCATTCATACTTGCTTACCATAATTACATATTCCTTTTTGAATTCTGATTTTTTTAGATATCCTATCCACCCTGTTACATTTTAACTTTTCCTAAATTTAAGAACTCTTGTATTTCATCTACTTGCATGGTTTTTCCTTCTGCCTGGCTTTTCCATCCCCCAGCTTAGCCCAATGTTGTGCCTGTCATAGGTACCTAGCAAGTGGCTGACTGACTGCAAGCATTAGGATTTTATCCAGTTTCATCACGAGCACTTCAAAAAAGTAGGACAAAGTTAAGGTGGATTTACCCAAGGAAATAAAAAGAAAAAGACAGCAGTTCACACAAATAAATGCCTAACGGAGATCTTAGGCCAGTTACAGAGACATATGGAAGAGATTTAAAAATATCCATTTACGAAGAAATTGTGAAGGAGGAAGAAAGCAATGTAAACAAGCCAAATTAAGGAAAAATTACATATTGGAGAAAGACAATAAGCAGCAAGTTTCAGAAAACATTTCAAATGGCACTAAAAAGTTCAAATGGGATGGCAACAAATAAAAGTAAATGACTGAACTAATTAGGACTATAAGCAAGAGATTGTTTAGAAGATAAAACCCCAGATGTGTTTATCTCTCTTATTTTAGAAAAAGCAGGCAGAGAGCTACCTTTATCAGACAACAATTTTCCTGGGACAACAGATGTAGGCAGTTAAAAAAAAAAAGTTACCTGCAAACAAACTAGATGAGGCAGAAATTCTAGATAGTCTATGTTCACGATTTTTGTAAGAAAGAAAAAAGTGATGAAGCTTTGATTTAGACATTTTTAGATGATACCAGGATCATAAGGTTTCAGAAGGATTAGAATATAACTAGGTAGGAATTAAATCATTGATTAAAGGTTACATAGGTGGAGATATCAACAGTGAAATTAGTTTGGGCATTTAAGATGCTCCAATTTCATCGATTACTCAAAAATACTTGAAAGAAAGTGGTTATTTGTACATTGGAAGTTCATTAAAACATTACTTTCTAGTAGTGAAATAGGATAAAAGGGGAGTCCATCTGCTTTTCAGTCTAGAGCTGCTGGGATACTCGGGCACCAAAAAACCCTAATTATAAAGCTCAGTCATGTCTAAGGTTCTTCTGTGACAGGAATTCTGAGGATGGCATTTCAGTACAATGAGGCACCATCTTCCCCAACCAGGTGCCCACGTCAGCAAGCATTTTGTGTTGAAACTAGACACAGCAACAGTTAATGGGCAGTAATTCCATGCCCAGTGCTGCATGAAGTGCTGTCAGATTAAGTCAGAGAAAGACAAATGTTTTCTGACATTCTGCATTCTGTTTACATGCAGTTGATTAACACAGATGCATCTAGTCATTCCTTTAGTCAGCCATGGAAGGCACCAGGGGTAAAGTTAGAAGCATGGAGGCTCTGGAATCTGAAACTATGAGATCAAGTCCAGGGTCCATCATGTACTTGCTGGGTGACCTTGGGTAACTCACCCTTCCTGAGCCTTATCTTGTAAATGGGAGTGGGAGTTTGGGGTTGTAGCAGGATATCTCCTTTACAGGCTTATTGTGAGAGTAACTTGAGTCTACATGTGAAACACTTTTATAATCATTAACATCCTCTAAAATGAGAAAAGCCGAGAGGATGAGAACTGAGAAATCTTGACACTTGGGATCCAATAGATCACTGGTTTTATTGGAAGTGGAAATTTGATTGAGAGGATGGGAAAGTGCAAGCAGCAAGTGGAGGCAGTTTTTTCTAAGAAGTTTCTTGTGTATTTGCCTTCCCAAATAGACTAGGCTTTTAAATTAGAGACTGTATTTTATTTTTTTTTTTAAATATCTCAAACCCTGCAACGGAGCTTCATATCGGGTTATCCTGTACGAATAGTCTCTTAAAATTTTAGTTAAATAAATGTTGATGACAAAGGAAAGAGTGAAAGAAGACAACAGCTTTAGGCGAAGCAAAATCAGAGGAAATTTTTCCATTTGGGTCTTTTTTTTTTTTTAATTTTGAAAACAGGAGACCCCTGAATATATTAATTGTAAGAGAGCAGACTGAGAAAAATAGGGGAAATAAAGGTATTTCAGAGATGCAGGTATTATCTTGAATGGTGGAGCCAGGCAAGAGGAAATGAGATCAAGAATAAAGAGGACTGCCATACTGAAAGAAGCAAGAGAAATTGGCATCAAATGTGCACGGAGACGGCCTCACCGTGGAGAGGTAAAGGTAGAGAAATGCTAAGGTGTTCCTTGTGGTGAAGAAGAAGTTTGACGACGCTCAAGACAGGTGGCTTTTACCTTCCAGGACTGCAAGAGATGTGTTTTTCCTGTTGGATAAGACAGTGGGTTTGGGGATTTGAGATGGTTGAATGTTCCACAAGAAGTTAATATGAGATAAGAAATGGATAGTTGAAAAGGACATGGTGTAGGGATATCAGGATATCAGGAGTGATGAAAAGGAAGACTGAGTGTGAATTACAGGTTAGAAATCCTGGAGAGGGAGGGTTTAGTGGCTGGATATTTAGTCATTATCTTTGGAGTATATGTGGGGCAAGAAAGGTGTGCTGGTGCCTTGTCAAACGTATATTTCAAACGGCCCATCCTGATGGTATCTTTTTTTTTCTTTCAATGGAAGAGGATAAGCAGGATGCTTGATATGCAACTTACAAATTGCTTAGAGGAAACAAGCTTTTGAAATAGAAGTGAGGACAATTAATATGTAAATTTGGAATTACTTTGAGGAAGAAACATTGAATAAGAACCTGTCTAGAGATGGCAGGGTTGTCTTGAGAAGGGGAAAGCTCCGGGAAATACGAAAGTTCGTGTAGGCCAGGGAGTATGATGACTGGCTGGGATTAAAACAAGTGAAATTTAATGTCATGATTCTTGGGGTAAGATTAAGCAGCATCCCAATGCTAACCTGGATGAGCTATGCCTCTTCCTTCTTTCTCCAAATTGTAATGAATATTTATTCTTTTTATTAAGGAAAATGAATACATAGATTGGAGCAGATAGACTGTAGGTTTCAAAAACTCTGATAACTTGAGCAGATTTTTTAACTAGCTTGAGTCTCACCATGCTGCTAAACCCGAGCGCATATCCCTTCATCCCCTGCCCGCTACTCTTTGAAAGACATTTACTACTCTTATAACAACAGCTAATACATGAATACATTATGCTTATAAAATGTTTCATTCATGTGTCATAGAATAATTTATTGTACCATTTTTCTGTTGTTGGGCACTTAGTTTGCTACCAATTTTTTTCTTCTTCAAACTGTAATGTAAGGAATATCTTTGGATATACTGCTTTGCTTAGATGTGTTGGTGTGTCTCTGGGATAATGTGAGATTGCTGTGATGAAGGATATGCACACGAATAAGGTACCTTTCTGAGAGGTTGTATCGATTTACAGTCCCATCAATGGTGCATGAGGGCGTGCCCAATTGCTTAATAGTCTCATATAACACAGAACTATGTCCTTAGGATGATGAAGAAAATAAAAACCAAACTCTTTGTTTTCTTGGGCTTTTAAATCAGGAAAACTTAACATAGAGACTCTGGACTCCAGGAAACAAACTGAGGGTTACAGAAGGGAGGGGGGGTGGGGGGATGGGGTAACTGGGTGATGGATATTAAGGAAGGCACGTGTTGTGAGAAGCACTGGTGTTATATGCAACTAATGAATCGTTGAACACTACATCAAAAACTAATGATGTACTATATGTTGGCTAACTGGACATAATAATAATAAAAATTAATTAAAAATAAAATAAAAAAATACATGTAAAAAAAAAAAAGAAATGGGTGGTATATACCACAAAATACACTAGTGAAGATATATCCAAGTACATTCTATGTGATTTGTATAGTGTGCTTGAAATATATCAATCAAAACTTTCATAAATCAATTTATATGAATGGGTTTTACATTTCCTCGATATTTTCACACATCATTTTGCTCAGCTGTGATCATGCTATATATATCAGTTATTTTCTCCCTTCCTCTTTATGTTGCAATCAATAATTTCCCATGTTACTCACTACAAAGTCCTAACAAACATTATTAAAAATAACTATGTAATATTCCCTTAACAGGATGTGTTTATTCTCTTAGATCGTCTTCAGTTTTTCTTATCATTAGTAAAGCAATGACACTTTTCTTTGGTCCACTTTTTTTTCTCTATATTTAGGATTATTTCCATAAGATATAGCCCTATATTGAAATTACTGTGTCAACAGGAATAATCATTTTAAGAGCTTGGTAAATATGGCAAAATACTGCCTGTAGGAAAATTTGCACCAAAGAATAAGATAATCATTTCACCATACCTTCGCCACAATGTGCTATATAACTTTTAAAAAGTCTGCTAATTTGTTGTTACAGCATGCCGTTTTAAATAAATATTTTTAATTTTCAGTGAGCAAGAACCTATCCTTTGTCTACACAAGATTGTCCTTGAAACTAATCTCTCCACCTTGGCTATTGTTGGATAATTATTTGTCGTAGGGGGAATGTCCTGTGTGTTGTCCCCTATATACTAGATGCCTGCAACATCCCTAACTTGTAACAACCAAAAATGTCTCCAGACATTGCTAATTATCCGACCAGGGACAAAATCAGACCTTTTGAAGAATCTTATTTTTAGCAAATAAATTTTCTTTCTTTCTTTTTTTTTTAAAGATTTATTTATTTGAGAGGGAGAGAGAATCTCAAGCAGACTCTGCACTGAACACGGAACCCTACCCGAGGCTTCATTTCAGGACCCTGAGATCATGACCTCAGCCAAAAACCAAGAGTTAGACGCTTAACCGACTGAGCTACCCAGGTGCCCCTATCAAATACGTTTTCAATAATATAGTAAACTACCTATTTAGTCGATCTGTTTTGAAAGTTCAGATGGTTGTATCTAAAGTAAGAAACATTTATTAAGTGCAAAATAACTGCAAAGGAAGACAGACTGAAAAGTAAAACGTTTTAAAGTTTCTTAAAAAGCTAACAGTGGCTCATTGAGGTCAGTCTGGAAAGTTTCGCGATAGTGCCAAAGCTGAACAGATAGAGGGACAGAAGCTCAGGCAATTTAACTCAACTGCCCAAATTCACTTTCTGAGTAGCTGGGACAAGAATTCAAGTCTCCATGCCCCAGGCTTTAGGTCTTTTCGTAATCCCACACTACAGCTCAGGCCATTCTGCTCTCCATTATAATTCAGCTGGGTCCATCTCCTTTAAGGAACCTTTTTCAGAAAACCTGCCTGCTCCACAATGATTTCAACTGCTCCACTAGAATATGCCTCCTTGACTAGCATGGAATGCTTCATCTAATGTTTGATGTTTAAATGATTGTCACAACTGTACTTTAGGGTTGATCCCAATAGTTTGAAAACTCCTGGAGGGTAGTTGGGTCAAGGGCTCTGACCATAAAGGGTACTCACAAAACAGTATTAACTTGGGCAGCTTCAACAACATCTTGGATTATTTTGTTAGGATTAGGATGGCCCCTTAACCTGGCCGAGTAGTGCTGGCCCCTTAGGAAAAGGAGATGAGCTTTGACCAGTACTAAGGAAGTAGGAAATGTGGGTCAAAACTATTCTCAAATTGAGTAGATTATTAGTAAATTATCTTTAATGAGAGATAGGAAAAAATATTGATGAGTTAGAAAATGAGGGGAGGAGTAGGGACCTGAGAGGCAAACTAAAAATGTTAATTTACTAAAGGGAGAACAACAGGGGGTTAGTCTTGGAGTGGAATGGATGCAGTAACCCTTGTTCGGTGTATAGTCAAACCATTTTATTTCTATGGATTGTGGAACTCCGTGTTGTTTTCCATTGTGTCTCTGGGGCCTGATGCAGACTTGTCTACCAAACACATAATATTTGGTGAAGAAATGACTGGATGACTGGATGAAGCTGGCTTCCTGAAAAATCACTTCCTTTGCTGCAGCAGAGGCAGGGCCTGGCCTTTACACAGCTGCCTTCAAGCTTGCCTGGAATGCCAGAACTGGTTCAGTTCAGTCTTAGGCGCTGCAGTGGGGGGTGAATGCTAACAAAAACCAAGAACCAGTCTTTAGCTTTAAGAATCAGACAATCTTATTGGAAAGATGGGACATGAGATAGCTACCATATGTGAGGAGTTGTTTAGAGCGGTCCAGATGGTTGTCCAAATAAGATGGTGCAAGGTCAAAGACTATAACATATTTGGAATTTGTCAAGAAATCAGTCTTCCTCCTCATCCCTCTCAACTCCTTTCCCGCAACCCTGCCTTAAAGTGACTGAGTGGAGAATGGCTTCACAAGCTACGCTGATAGGAGTTGCAGCAAGTGAAAAACAGAAAATTAGCAACCACGTACTCTGCAAACAGATACTGGACTGCTCTTCGTAAGGGACTACATATTAGGTATTATAGGGGACTAAAGGTCAAGTAGGATGTGATTCCGAGTCTTCGTGGAACTTACAGTCACATCAATCCTTTTGGTTATTCTCAAAAAGCAGCATATAAGGAACTTTTTAAAGATAAGATAAACTTGAGTTGGAATTTTGGCTCTGCCAATTTGTGACCTTGGGCATATCACGAACTTACTGATTCTCACTTTCCCCCAAAGCGATGGTTATACCAACTTCATGATCTCCCCAAATCCTTTCCTGATTAGATTACAAGGTGATTACCCTGGTTAGCACATTTCCCCCTGTTTGGCTCTTTGCTCGGAGATAGATATAAAAATTAATCTTTTTTGAACTGCATCTGCAATCTTGGTTTCCTTCCACTTTTTCTCAATCTATAGATGTGGTAATACTCCTTTCACAAACGTTGCTTTACTTCTGACGCTCGGTTCTTCAGGTCTCTCCCCTGTGCACTTACCTCTCAACTGCCTGGGAACTAGGGAACCTCCCAAATGACGAGAACCTTTTGATTTAAAATTATAGTTTTAAGAAGGTTTAAGTTTCAAAGGGACAGAGACATTAGAAGAGGCACAGTTATTACTGCAAAGACAGGGATAGGGTCTAGAAGGAATACGTTTTACAATATCGATCACCTCTGGACACAAAAGATACTATTGCCTTGCAAGGGGGGGCACAATGACGGCAAAGCACCAATTCCACTCGATCTCAACAACATAAATTTTTATGAGGGAAGGGTGAAAGCAAGTGGATCTTGGTCACACTTGGGAAAAATACTTGAATAATTAATTTTCAAATATCAAGATAAAGAAATCATAATGTGTTCAATGAAAAAGGGGATGACATATTACTTAGCAAGGAATTCAAATGCATGACCCTTCTCTGCTAAGAGTATCCAAGGAAATAAGAAGATAAAAGGAAACAACTCAGTCTCCAGTTAAAAAAATAATTGCAGGCAAAGAGGGCAATTCTTTTTCACAGAACACTAGTGATTCATATAACAACAATCCCCTAAGACAAGGAGAAAAAAAAATTAAAAAAAGACTAGCACAGCTCCTCGAGTAAGCCTGAGATTTAGCAATGGGTTTTATATCTCTTCTCCTTCCAAAAGGAGAAACTCCAGTTAGATTTAAAAGATACCATTGGGTTTAAAAATGAGACAAATACGGGGCGCCTGGGTGGCACAGCGGTTAAGCATCTGCCTTCGGCTCAGGGCGTGATCCCGGCGTTGTGGGATCGGGCCCCACATCAGGCTCCTCTGCTATGAGCCTGCTTCTTCCTCTCCCACTCCCCCTGCTTGTGTTCCCTCTCTCGCCGGCTGTCTCTATCTCTGTCAAATAAATAAATAAAATCTTTAAAAAAAATGAGACAAATGTAAATCACAAATTGATAGCTCAGAAATCACCTTATGATTTCCCCTCAAAACAAACTTCTTACACTTTTTTTATTGATTTTTTTTTTTTTAGATATAAATGTCTAGGTCCAATTGGGAATTTCTACATAAAGCCAACTCATTGGCTTTAAAGATCTATCTATTCCATTATTTTTTCATCAAACATGAGAAAATATGAAAATCACCTGATCAAAAAACCTCAACATTTGTGTTTCAGCTGTTATCCGTCTTGAGTAGGCAGACATCCTTAAAATATTTATTATCATGGCTTTGAAGAAATATATATTTGCTGAACCCGAGTTGGGGCTTTTAAGAACAAATTTCACTACAGCATGGATGGACCCAGAGGGTATTATGCTAAGTGAAATAAATCAGAGAAAGATGAATACCATATGATTTCACTTATATGTGGAATCTAAAAAACAATACAAATGAACAAACACAACAAATGAACAAACAAACGAAAAGGAGAAACAGATCTATGAATACAGAGAACAAACTGATGGTTGCTGAGGAGAGGGAAGCAGAGGGATGGGCAAAGTGGCTGAAGGGGAGTGGGAGATACAGGTTTCTGTTGTGGAATGAGTAAGTCACAGGGATGAAATGTACAGAACAGAGAACATAGTCCATGGTGTTGTAATACCATTGTATGGTGACAGACGGTCGCTACGCTCGTGATGAGCATAGCATAACGTATAGACCTGTCAAATCACTATGTAGTATACCTGCAACTAAATGTAACATTTGTCAATGATATTTCAATAGGGAAAAAAAAAAGCAAAGAATAGGGTGTGCTTCCCACAAGTAGGGCACAATGACACAATGAGATATGAGTTTAAAAAAACAAAACAAATATCAACTAAAACAACTATTCCATTAATTTCTCATAGTATGTGGAAGTTGAAATAAAAGATTTTCTGGTATTTGTAATATTCAGGTGTGCTTGTAAACAAATATAATTTAGTTGCCTATTAAAACAAGGTTTACCATCTTTTATCTAGTTCTAAGTTGTTCTGAAAGTCCCAGATACAGTTTTTTTGTTGTTGCTGTATTTCTTTTTTTTTTTTTTTTAAAGATTTTATTTATTCATTCGACAGAGATAGAGACAGCCAGCGAGAGAGGGAACACAAGCAGGGGGAGTGGGAGAGGAAGAAGCAGGCTCCTAGCGGAGGAGCCTGATGTGGGGCTCGATCCCATAACGCCGGGATCACGCCCTGAGCCGAAGGCAGACGCTTAACCACTGTGCCACCCAGGCGCCCCGTTGCTGTATTTCTAAGACACTTTAGATCTTATTGCCCAATATGGAGATAAAACTATTTCTTTTCTAAATAGTTGTTGAAGTAAATTACAATGGACATTTTTCAGATATTGTACAGTTTGCAAAAATATTTTCCTATTTGCTTTGCTCCTCAGGATAACCCTACAAAGACGGGGTATTTATTTTCCCATACTACAGATGGGGACACTGAAGTTTAGAGGGAATGGGGCTCAAGCCCTGCTTATCCAACACTAGAACGTTTGCTTTCCACACCCCATGGTACTGGAGTCACCGGAAAGAGTTTGTAAGGAAAGAATCATAGTGGAGATTATTAAAAAACTAAACAGGAGCTAGAGGATATTCTGAGGGAAAGTTTGCAGGATACTTTTGGTAAGCAATGGCAGAGGAGCAAAACATGAGCAAGACAATTAGCAAGGAGTGGTATCTGTGTTCCCATACAGTTTCCGAAGTGTTCCCTATGCTGTTGCCTTGTGACCCTCACAGTGACGCACTGAGACAAGGCTGATATACTCGTCCTGTCTTACAGATGAAGAAACCGAGTTCTCCAGGCTGAAAGGTGACAGCTGAAATCAGAATCTGAATTTTCTATTCTAGTTCAGTTTTCTTCCACTGCAAGAATGGTTTCAAAATATGGCCCTCGCCCTGAGCCCAGAATGTTGCTGATGGCTACAAAGCAATTTAAAATAGCTATAGGGCCTTGGCTTATAACATCCTGTTTGTGGAAACTTTTACCCATTTCTTACTGAGTAAAACTCAGTGATTTATGAAATCTTCCAGTTGGTTGATGTCGTTCTTATCCCCAAGCTCTTTATCCAGCGAGTAGGCTGACTATGTGGACATAGTTTAGTTTAGTTTTCTTTTTCTTTTTTTTAAAAGTAATCTCTACACCCACCATGGGATTTGAATCCATGAGCCCGAGATCAAGAGTCACGTGTTCTAGTGACTGAGCCAGCCAGGTGTTCCATATGTGGACATAGTTAAAAGGAGTTTGTCTGCCTAAGTTCATCAACATTTAGGAACCAAAGCACCACACACCTCGTAATCACACTTAGTAGGAAAAAGGCTTAAATTAATATTTCTGTTACATTCTGCCTCACTGTTTAGGGACCTCTTCTTGCTGCCCATCCCTCTGTGTTGCTGTGATCCTGACAGTCCTCCCAGCCCCCCCACCCTCCGCCTACAGCTAATAGTTCTCTGAGTTGGCTTACACCATCATTGCAAGGAATGAGTAATGATGGTTCTAGGAAAATGATGGTGCAAGACTTTGAGGACAGGAGGACCTCCCATATCAGATACCATTGGAAAGGCACTGGCAATGCCAATGTATCCAATAAGCACACATCTGCTGCCAGAAAATCTAGAGAGAAGCTGTTGTTTCTATATATTGAAATTTTGTGTTTTTTTCTCTTACTGTTGTTTCCATGTAGCAGTATATTTAGAAGGGAGGCATGGCCATTGTTGCAGTGCTTCCGTCTCCAGAGACTCTAATCCTATCTTGGCTAAGGACACGAAGGCACAGTTCTTAGTTGTGTCACAGGTAAAAAAATGGGGAGTTGTCTGCATGTATTTTATGCTTCTTTCAGCTGTTGTTAGAAAATGTAGCCCTCAAATTGTTCTCCACCATAAGTCTCCGCTATAGGTGATTAAAAATAGACAGGGAGGAGAGAAGGATATAGTTGGCAGTTTGCAGGGCATAAAAAATGCACATGCTGCTAAATTGTGCAAGCCACAGAGAACACTTCTCACAGGTGTTCCACTCGGCAGAGGTTACTCACTTGCCTCCAAGTGCAATCCAAGGTGTTGACTTCAGGCTTTAAGGGCCCCTGTCCCTTTTCCCTGTACCTTAGCTAGCTTATCTGAGTTCATTAGCAACCACACTGTTCCCAATTCTGAAGTGCAGGGCACTGGAAGCTGGGTGTTTTTCTCAAGGAAGGCTTTTGCCTCTGGAATTTCCTGCCTGTCCCAGTCTGCCAGAACCCCACCTTACTGACTGTCAGGGACTCATGAAAGACTTGTTTTCGGTATAACTTTCACTGATGGGAGGAGACCTTAAAGCCATAATTTTGTAAAAGCTAACTTAAGCAATTATCATAGTCCATGATATGTGGGTTCTAATGATTTAATTTTGGTGCTGGCTTCCTGTATATAGCAATTCCAAATAGGGAACAGTTTTAAGAATAAACATACCAATAAGTGTCCATCCTTAGTCATGAATGAGAATGCATACCTGGATATGAAGATATTTAGAATTCTAAACATATAAAAACTGTCAGATTGATGCTCCTTCTCATCCCGGTAGCTCAGGTGTGCTGGTGCAATAACCCTAAATTCCAAAGTGGGTAATAAACACAACCTGCTCCTTTAGAAAGCTCTAGGAGGCTGTGCCGGTGCTTGTCAAATCTCAAACCCACCCTGGAGAGCAGCATTGGGCTTTGGCTGGAAGGCTAAGATATTTTACTCTGGACGATTATGCCAAGACATTAACAGCTGCGGGCTTAATTATTGATGGAGTTAGTGTCAATCACCTGAGAAGAAAACCAAAGAATAATATTTTAAAATCATTTGGTCAAAAAAAAAAATCTGCTATATAACACAGCTCTCTTGTCAGTTATTACTCCTGAACTTCTCCAGCCAAAGAAGTAATCTCAGAAAACTGCTCTTCTAAAATTATTTTTCCTTTCCCCTTAAATGTTTTCTTTCCAAGCGCTCTCCCTTTCAGAACCCAGCACCTTGGCTGTTTGCACTACTTTCAGCAGATGCCCCACATCGGGGTAACCAATGACATGTTTTAGTTTTGAAAACTTAAATAAACACGGAAAGAAAACCAGAGGAGCAGAAGCCCCCCCACCCGCAAGCCTTTCCGATCCGCGACCCGCCGCGTGGCTGCGATGCTTTCAGCGCTGCGGGGCCTTCCCGGCTCCGCCAAAAATGCCCAGGCTGCTCGGTGTGGTCTTCGTGCCGAGAGCCGGTCAAAGAGGAAAAACAAATAGTTGGTTTGACGATCTCCAAGAAGAGAGTTTCACTCTGGCTTGACTAATATTTGACAGATCCGCCCCACCGCGCCGCTTGGCATCCCGGTTTTGGGACTTCGGCCGTTGCCAAGAATTCTTGCTGGGGCTTGAGCCCCGAGGCCGAGCACCTCGCGGAGCCCGGGTCCGGACGGAGCCTCCTCACCCTCGCAGTGCGCGCACGCCTGGAAAGGCGGGATTTATAGGCGGCGATGCTGCGGGAGACTCTGCAGTGGCAACGGGCCCCCGAACGGTCCCGCCTCATTCGCCCTAGTGTGTGTGCCTCGCCAGTCCCTGCCTGGTAAACCGTCACCAGCTTCGGCGCGCGGCAGTGGCGTCGGCGGGTCCAAACCCCGGGGTCGTGAGCGGGGCCAGAGGGCCGGGCCCGAGCGCAGCCCCGGGCCGGGCGCGCCCCGCGGGCTCCAGGCACACGCCCCTCACCTGGGCGAGGCAGGGTGCGCAGGCGCTCAGCGCTGGGGCCGCCGCCGGGAGCTTCAGCCCCGCGCCCGCCAGAGTTGGACAGTTCCGGGGCCGCGCCGGGCCGAGCTGCCGCCGGCGCCGCCGCCGCCGCCACCGCCCCGGCTGCAGCAGATAGCGGGAGAGCGTCTGCGCGGAGCCCCAGCGCAGCCCCGGCGGGACCGCCGCAGCCGCCGGAGCGCGAGCAACAGCTTCCCGGCTGGAGGAGCCACTGCCCCCACGCGCCAGCGGCCCGCGCGCCGAGGTAAGCTCCGGGCGCCCAGCCCAGCCCGGCGCCCCCGGGACCCGCGCCGCCTTCCCGCCCTAGCCCGCCCGTCTCCTCTCGGCGAGCCGGCCCCGGGGCGCGCCACCCGAGGGAATGGCCGGGAGCCCCCTCCCACTGGAGTTTGCACTTTGTCCGGCGGTCCCACTTGTAGAGGAGGACGCCTAGCCGCCGCTTGCCCGGACTGTGGCGTGAGGCTCCTGTGAGCCCCTGGAGTTAGGAGTAGGTCGCGGAAGCCAAAGGAGTGAAGGAGTCCCCAGTGTGGGCTCCCGGGCTCCGATTCCCAAGGACGGAGGGGAGGTTGGAGAAGGGAAGAGGACAGGGAGAGTGCCCCTCTGTGGTTAGCCGCAGTGCCTCCGTCACCTGGGCTGGGAAGTTTGGGGCTGGGTGTCTCTTCATTACAGAGAAATGGGTAGTTTGGGGAGATGTGGGAGGAAGATAGAAGTCGAAACTTGGGGTTCTGAGAGAGTTCTGCAGCTGAAAGAAGGTGAAACGGGGGCGGTGAGGCAGAAAGAAGGTCCCCAAAGTTTGCACTTGCTGGGGGCCTGGGGTGGGGGCGGGGGCGCTGGGTGAAGGTGTCAGTGCAAGATGGGAGGACACTGTGGGACTGCGGAAGGGACAAGAAGGGGAGGGGGAGGACCATCTGCTTCGCCACTGTTATTTGCGGGGGCCCATGGGGGAAGAAGGGAGAGCTGGCAGGACGATGCTTCCCCAAATGTTTCCCCAGGCTCTGGAGGACAAACAGTTTTTATGGTGAACCTGGATGGGGGAGTGTTGTAGTCCTTCAAGGAAAATAAATTGCCATCAAGCCCTCGGCCCCCATGACTACAAAATAAACACAGTTTTGGAATGCTCTCAGGAGTTCTTGGATTAGGAAACGTCATCTTCATTTTCTTTATTCTCATACAGAGATGTGGTTCGCATTTCTTTTTGGTTTTGCTTTGCTCAGGAGCATCACACCAAGGTGAATGCAAACTTTGTTAAGATGTAGCAAATGATACAAATAGAAGAAATACAACATTTGTGTTATATAGGGTCCAGCCTCAAGCTTGGAGACTGGCAGCCTCAGAGCAATGCATGAAGCAGTAGAAAATGCATTTATCAAATTAAAAAGAAGGCTTTTCATAAAGTCAATAAGCTACATCTCAGATAAAGTTCAAGGTTTTGGCTTGAAAGAGCTCCCTTAAATATTTCAGGACCCTATTTCACCAGTTTTCATAGTCCTTTCATCTTATTTTGATGCCATCTGTGCATTGAGTATGTGCTGCCCCTTCCCTGTAATAGATAAATGCCCTTAGAATGCAAATGCTGCATTGGAAGTTCTCTTGTTACTTGAGGCTTTTAAGGTGGAAAAAAAATGTTTATTTACTCAAAAGTGTTGGTTGTATTTCAGATTCTCTCTATCCCCATAAATCAAATATTTGTGGATTTATAATTCACACTGCTACTCATTTCCAAAAGTGATTTGAGGAAGCTTGGAATGAAAACCACAAATCAAATAGCTATTCTTGTAGATCTCCTTGACCTCTCTTGGATGCATTTGTAGTAAAATGCTTTTGAGAAGGTGAATTCTCCTAACAAAGGAAAACTTACTGCCCTCCCTGGAATGTTTTGCAGCATAATTCCTTATGTACTTCATTTGCATTATATTATTTTACATTACATAAGTAATGATGTCTTTATAGGCATTTAACCACTAAGCAGCATCTATATTAAAGAAAAGAATGTTGATATTTTATAGCATTTCACCAAATATATAGATTCACAGAGCAAAAGAGAACAGTGAACTTAATGTGTCCTTCTTGAACTGAGGCAGAAAGGAAACCAAGGGAGGTGTCTCCTCTGCCATCAAACCAGAGAAGGAACTGTCATTAGTACTTGTCACCCAAACATGGCCAATTAGAGAGACCTGTCAGCAGTTAGAGGGTAGCTTTACCAAGTGTCAACTGTTGTATGAGGATTTATAAAGGCGTATCAGGTGTTCTCAGCACTCTTTTTCTCAGGTTAATGACCTGGCTGAGTGAGAGAAAAAAAAAATGCAAACAAACACACCTCCAAAAGGTAAACTGTCTACGTACAATAATGCTGTGTGGAGCTCCCACCATGGAAGAGAGAAGAATTTTAAATCCCTCAACTGCCTCTTCTCACTTTAGATTTTTTTTCTTCCAGCCGAGTTTGAGGATATCATTGCGTGATTTTTAATAGCAACAATTTATGAACAATTAGTTTACTTCTCACGGGAGTAATTGCTTCATTTATGAAAATCTTTGCTCACAGAAGTAAAGAGCAAAATTGGCTTTCTGCTGTTCCTATAAGATCCCGTGTCTTCCAAGATCTAAAGAACAATGAGCGTGTTTGTCCCAGTTTCCCACTGCTTTTTACTTCTGTGTTTTTATTGTAATCCCCCCCACACACCATTTCACCATCTCTATTTTGCCATCTCTTCCAGTCCTGTCTCTGTTCCTGTGTGTCTCAATATCACCTTTTCATCCTACCTTTGCTTTTTCATTTTTTTCTGCAGTTTTCTCTTGATCCTCTTTGCTTTATAGATGATCTCCTTTTTGCATATTACTTTTTATTGAGTGATGTCCTTTTATTAGTGCTAGATTATTTTCCCAAAGTGGTATTCCTATCTCTGCTTTCCCTCCTAAATGTTTTTCTTTTTAAAGATTTTATTTATTTATTTGACAGAGATAGAGATAGCCAGCGAGAGAGGGAACACAAGCAGGGGGAGTGGGAGAGGAAGAAGCAGTCTCCTAGCGGAGGAGCCTGCTGTGGGGCTCGATCCCATAACGCCAGGATCACGCCCTGAGCCGAAGGCAGATGCTTAACCGCTGTGCCACCCAGGCGCCCCTCCCTCCTAAATTTTATACTGACAGTTTGAATCATCTGCTAGATGCCTCTATATTCCTTTCAAGTGCCTTAAACAGGTTTCAACTCTAATCGACATTTTCTTCTTACATGAAAAGGGGTGGCTCTGTCAATTTCTGTATTTCTCTCAGTCACCCAGGACCTTCCAAAATCATTGCTTTCCAAATATAATTCACAGATAAATCCCATGGACTCCATCTCTACCTGACGTCTTATGATCCCGGCTTCTCCACCTTCTTATTCCCACAGGGAGGGTCTTTCTTCAGACTCTTAACTCTTTCTAGAGACTACTGTGATGTCGTCCTGACTAGTTTCCCAGATCCAGTCTCTCTCACTTCCAATCCATTTTACAGTTGGTTTGCAGAATAAGCTTCTTAAAGCGGAGCCAAGCTCAGTCACTGTCTAACAAACTTTTCTCCAGTGCCCTACCAAATAACATAGAAACCTCATCTCTGACATTTTAAGACCCTTTGCAGTCCAGGTCAAAAGTGGCTCTACCTTTTTACTTTGACCTCATAGATTCATGCACTCATTCGTTCATTCACTCATTTATTCTATGAATATTTGAGTGCCTGCTGCATGCCAGGCACGGCTGTAGGTGATACTTTCAGAAGTGTGTTGTGTATTAGCTCAATGCTATGCTGCACATTTTATTTGTCAATGGTGGAATCCACTGTTAAAATGTAATCCTATGGGCCCCAGCAACCCCACTGACCTCCCATCCCCACCCTTCGTAGTCTCTGAGGTATCATCACAGAGTCCTGAGTCTCCTTGAAACAATATGAAAGCACGGCTCTAGGCAGAAGGCAGTGTTCCCTCAACACACAGCAGCAGGCTTCTGAGTTCTGCACCTTTGCCTATGCTGTTCCCTCTGCCTAGAATAGGCCCTCCCACTTCCCCATAACCATTCCTACCTGCCAGAGAGTCAGCGCAGTTGCTCCATGCGTCTCTGAACTCCAGCTTCTGCTCCTCCAAACCCTGGAACACTTCGCTTGGCCTCTTCTTGGAGCACAGGTCATTGTCCTTCTTATATATACATGCTTTCTGCATTCTCCCCTAAGGGCACCGGGCTAACCATGCCTATCCTCAGGCCCTCATTTCCTGAAATTCCCGGCTGAGGGCCTGGCAGATCGTGGGACATCAACAAGTAATTTAATTAGACTGAATTCTGCCTAGTTCTCTAGTCTCCACTTCTGCCTGTGATAGCTACTTGTTTTCACGACTCAGCCTGGCTCTTACAGTAGAGCCAGTGCTTCTCGAATTTGAATATGTATCTAAATCTTGAGGAGATTTTATTAAAGTGCAGAGTCTGGTTTAGCAGGTCTGGGATGGGGCCAGAGGTACTGCTTTGCTAAGGTGTTCCCAGCTGTTGTTGAAATAGCTGATCTTTGAACTTGAGCAAGAAGGTAGATGATATTTCACAGTTTGGGGAGTTTCTGGCAGCCCCTGCCTCTCTGTCTGGTGATCTTCCTCCAGCTAGTGTTGCTTCCATATTACTTTCTATTCTGAAAGTATTTAAGGCCTCGACATGCCTGAATGGAAGATATGGTGGTGACCTTGAAAGTTTTCCTTACTTTGCTGATACAGTGTTGCAATGGCTAGTTCTCCGTCTTGTCTTTTTCTCTGGCCAGTTTTATTTCTTTGTTGTATATTGCTTCTCATTTTCCCATTATATTCAGATTGTGGTGGTTCTCCTTGTTCACTCTGCTATGATTCTTTTTCTTTCCTGTGCTCTCTCTGGTTCTTAAAATTCTCTTCAGATGCCTTGGCTGACTCCCTGCCCCAACTGTTTTCCTATTGCTTCCAAAATTTTTCTGTGAAAGGAGCACCGAAATAGGGGGCAGGAGACTCCAGTTCTTATTCTGCCTTTACTATGAGCACGAGATATTGGGCAAAATTGTTTCTTTCTGGTCTCTTCACTTGCAGATGGAAGTTGTGGATTACACAGCTCCCGGGGTCTCCTTCAGCACTAGGACTCCACGTGAGGGCTTCACAGGGGGCAGGAGGAGCAGGTTGGGGGAGGAAACAAGGGTCATGTGATGATTGTGGTGCTGGCGTTTGTCCTCAGCGAATGTTTCTGTTCTAGATAATTTGAACTTTTGTTCTTGCACTGCTCAGAGACTCATGTTTCTTAAGGAAAAAACCCAACAACTATACCTTGGCATTTGCAAATCCGGTTGTTTTCAACCCTGGATTCACACTGAAATCAATTCAGGAGCTTACAAAAAATAGTGATTTTTTAGCTCATTTCAGGGGAATGATTTAATTTATCTGCATTTTTGCAATCTCCCCAAGCGGTTCTGATTTCCAGCATGGGTGGAGAACTGCAGTCTCTGGTCTGCAGTGTAGAAGGATGGTTAAGAGCATAGCACTATGCTGAGTCAAACCCTGACTTTGCTGCTCACCAACTTTGAGAGCTTCGGGAGGTTACCTCACTTCTTGGGGCCTCAGTTTCTTTGAATGTGAAATGGGTTGACTTGGTTATTGTGAGGCTACATGGGAGCCATCCTTGGAATATCGTGCATAGTGTGGTTGTTGAAGGAACAGTAGTGGTTGTTTATCCTGATATTCGTACCATCACAATTTAAATCACTAAATTACTTAAGGATCATTTCACCTTAGACCTACTGCTCTCCTCACCCCCTGTTCAGTTTCAAGATATTCTGCATAGTATAATCACTTTGAGAAGAAATTTATGAGCATATTTTTCAGAAGTCAGTGAAAAAGTACAGAAGAGGGCATATATATTAATAAAAACCAATCACCCTTTCATTTTTGATCCATTTGGTGCCACATCAACTCTATGATCTCATAAATACCAGAGATACATTAAAACACATATAAACTGATACAAAAAGATGACCAGGCTTTCATACCTACGTCATGAAAAATGACTTTGCTCTTTAATAAAGACAGTTCTATCATTAACAAATAGAAAGGGTGGAAATTCATGGGTCTAAGAGAGCATTTTATTTTGGAAATAAATATAAATGTGTTAGGCGTTTATATTTCTGAGTTTATAACGGGAAATGGAACTTAAAAATTAAAAAGCACACACAGAGAGATATCCTGTCCTATTCAGGCTAAAGCTAAATCAACTTTTTCTTCTCTTTTTTGGCTGAGATTCTAGAATAGCCATTATGTAATAAAGCTAGCATCATATCAGCAAAAGCAAAGATTGGGTAAATGGATATAACCCATGTTAACTGAGGACCCACATCCCTTTTTTTTTTTTTCTCTATACATCTGAAAACAGGTAAAAGGGTGCTCAGTAATTCCAGTGGACCTGGCCTAGGTGTCTCAGGGGTTGTTATGGTGATGGCCTTTGGGTGTAAAAGAAAGACCCATGGGGACTTCTCACCTTTTTCTGTTAGAATAAACTGTTTCATTTCTGCATTATTTACTTTTTCAAAAATTAGGAAAAGTATTGATCAGGAAAAGTATTTTTCAGTTAAAATGATTAAACTTTTCTAAGGTTTGTTT
The DNA here is from genome assembly GCF_017311325.1 of Ursus maritimus. NCBI lineage: Eukaryota > Metazoa > Chordata > Mammalia > Carnivora > Ursidae > Ursus > Ursus maritimus. The sequence continues at coordinate 51,860,383 of NW_024423343.1, forward strand.
TCCATATTGTGACATGTACTTTTTAAATAACACAATTAAGAAGATACTGTGACATTTTAAAAAGAACCTTTGAGTTACAACTAAGAAAAGGTCCATTGTGAGAGATGTTTAGCTAATTCTTTTTTCAATCTTTGCTTTAATATACTTGTGTTAAAATTGTGTCAAATTCTACAGAGAGCCGTGATTTTTAATGTGTATTGGTTAAAGTGATCAGTCTGATGGTTAGTCCATTATGTAAGGTTTCCAGAGTCTAGAGGCCTGGATTCTTGGTCTATACTGGTTGCAAACCAGGGTTCAGATTCTGATTAATCTCAGGCTTAATAGATTGCTATTTCTGTGAAGTATGAGTTAAGGATATAAAAATGACTATTCAGTCTTTAGGGCAAAAAGCGCTCTTTGTGCGAAATCCTCATTGATAAACTGAAGAAATGAGACCAGAGAATCTAGACTATTTAACATTTGAGCCTAGGGAAATTAGACATTACAAATAAGGATAGAAAAGTTCTGTTGGTACAAAGACTGAAATTAAAACTTTACGTAGCAATTACTTAGACCCTGTGATGTCCTTAGAATTGATATGTTAGAGGTGGGAAAACTGTACCTCACAGAATTAGAAAGAGAGGTGTTACCTTAGTTTTACCTAAAATATAATGCTCAAAGTAAGAATACGAAGCACAAAATGCCACTGTTTGTGTATAAAAAATACACATCTATATAAATACAGGCATTTTGATTATATATATGTTTTTATTTTAATGAATTGGTCATTGTACACAGTCTTACATAATACCTGGAAATGCTGATGATTATATTTAATCATTATCTGCATCTCACATATCTGATTACCTGCATATGTTACACTGTTGGAGATGGAAAGAAGTATAGCCTAACGGTTGAATTCAGGCTCTGGAGTCAAACTTTGTGGATGCAGATTTCAGCTCTTCCACTTATTAGCTGTGTGACTTTGACCAAGTTACTCAACCTCTTTGTGCCTTAGTTTCCCAAGTCTAAGAGACAATGAGAGAAATTTTCATGCGATTGTTGTCTGAAAAAACAAGTACATATAACATACTTAACAAAGTTCTTAGCACTTATCGAAGTCCAGTACTCATAAAGTAGCCATTATTATACATGATACAATTAAATAATTAATACCAAATATGTCACGGATACATTGATTTCATTGCCAAGAGAACTTGTGCAACTCTTAAGTTTTGCACCTTGAGTTTGAAACTTACTTTGTATTTTCCAAATATATATTATTTTCTCCTCTATATTTCCTTGTTTACTTTAGGAGAACAGTGAAATGAAAGAGAGAATAGAGGTGTGGAATTGTAAGCCCTACAAGGACTCTAGACAATTTGTAGCCATGTGAAGTACAGACAGATTTTTAATAACAAAATACATAATACAGGCTGTAGGATTTTTGAAAAGACCAAGTGGTTTAAGATGTAGCATCTGCATGAATGTGCTTCATGAACTTGGTACTCATGTATAAACCTGGAATGTTTGGAAGTGACCCAAATCAGAATGATCTAGATATAGGAGCCAGCTCATGGTACCAGAGTCTGTGACTGAGTGGACTCATTCAAGGACAGTCTCTTCTTGGGCATTTGAATTGCAGTTGAATAGTTACCTGAATCCTCCTGGGTTCACAGGCATTTATTTTAACACATGCATTGGATTTTCAAAGTTGGAATTTAGACAACAAAATAATTAGCAAAAAAAAAAAAAAAACCCCACAAACGAACAAACAAACAAAAAAACCCCACAAAAAAACAAAGAAACCATAATTGGTAAACTAAATGCAAGATTACCAAAGAGTTGAAATCCATACATATACCTACTTACTGCATGTATGGTTCTTAATTGTCAGTCTCATTTCCACAGGAATAAAATCATCAAGACTGAGAATGTGGAAGGTAAAATATTAGTCTTATTCTTTCGCATAACCATCTCCTTGTGTCTCATGCTTGTGGTCCTAGGCGGAGCCTAAAAATGCCTCTGGTACAGTGATTCCTGGACTTTAGCATGTAAAGGAATCCCTGGAGGGCTTGCAAAAAATGCAGATTTCTGTAATTCACCCTTGAAGTTTTCTGACTCACCAGGTCTTGAGGCAGGACCCAGTAATCTAAATATTTTATCAAAATATTTTGTAAGTATCCCAGTTGATTCACAGACCAAACTGAGTCTAGTTCCCTAGATTAGCATTTGTTCTCAACTCGGGATGCATATCAGTGTTACTGTGCTTCTTAGTAAAAGTTCGGTTGAAGAGGCCAAGCTCAGTTCCTCTACGATGCACTAACCACAGGCACCCCTTCCTTAAGTGGCTCTGAGTCACCCATGTGGAACCTGTCATGTGCAAATTCTAGAAAACACGGCTGTGTTCTCTCATTGACTACCCAGTGGCCTTCAGCCACAGGTTTTAGTACACCGTGGTTCTCCATAGCAATGGGGACCACTGGCCACCTGCCTCAGTGTCCCCGTGAGCTCACTTGGGATATTCAGATTCCAGGGCCCAAACCTAACTCTACCAAAAACAAACAAACAAACAAATAAAAAAAAAAAAAAAAAAAAAAAAAAAAAAGAAGTGGTGGGATGTGAGGTCTTAGAGCCAGGATTTTCCCTGGCTCCCCGAATGATGACTGTGCCTTGATGAAGTTCTCTCTCCAGTGCTCTGTGGAGCTAGCTTTGCCCGCATGGCTCAGAGCTTCACACAACTCCAGTGCTTGTGGTGACCACACCGACTACAGTGACCATAAGGCCAGGACAGGGACCACCGTGACTCCTGAATGTCAGCAGTGTCTTTTCCCTCTCGCGTCTCCAGGCTTCTCCCTTCTCTGCAGCCTGCGAACAGCCATTTCTCTTGTCCTTGTGGTTTTATGATGGGAAACACAGGCTCCTTTCTCTCTGGGCTCTTCCTGTCTTCTCTTTTCCACAGCTGCCAAGTAGAGACCCAGATGACTATGCCAAACGTACAGATGTGATGGCACACATTCAAACTGCTGCCATCCTGGCAGAGAGACCCCTTATGCCTTTTTAAATCCTTGAAGGCTTTCTTGCCTCCCTGTGTATAGCTTACATAAGCAGGGTTTAAATTTGTCGAGAATTTCACAGGTTCTCAGATCTGTTGTCTTCCTCTTAAAGTGCTTTGGAAAAAGGAACAGTATAATGTACTCTTGGCTGGCATGGGGGAAAGGCAACCCAGACTTTAGAAATATTTGAATTCTTGAAATCCTATTTCTGAATTATCAAGAATTATAGCAAGAAAATTACTGTGTCTGTGTAACAGTTCTGTCTCCAGGGCATGTACTTCAACAGACCCATGTAAAAATGTAAATTAGAGAATGTTTGCGTATTCCTATATAAACTAACAAACAAAAGTGACATTAAAAATGATGAAGTATATTATGAACAACTTTGTCATTGATTATTTTAAAATCTGAGCAATAGTGTTCTATCTTGTTAAATAACTCCTTATCTCTAAACTTTCAGAGATGGATTGAGGGTAAGGTGGCATCAAAGTCAATAGTTTGCATCTCCTCGTTGCAAGTTCGTGTTTTGACAGAACCCTGTGTTTAGTCTGACACAGTCCTCCTAGACGTCAGCCTCTTTCTTCAACAATAAGGAAGGCTCCCCGGTGACCAAAGAGAGCAGGGGTCGGTGGAGTTGGGGGACTGGCAAATGATACCTGGAAAATGATACCACCAATCAAATTAAATGTGAGAGGGAATTATGCATAGAGGGAATAGCAGTGTCAGACTTTATGGATCTTTTCAAGAAATAATTACTGGTGGCCTGGCAAGTTTATTTTTCTAACATTAGGAAAAGCATTTAAACCTGTTCCACAGGGCTAATAATGATGCTTGTTGGAAAGGCCCTCCGTGGGATGGATTTTTAAGTCTCTGGGACCTGTGCTTAGTTGAGAAGATTGTACTACTCCAAAGGCCTCTCGGACTAGCCCACCTCTTTGTTTCTGTGAAGCCTCGTGATGACCATAGGACAGTGTGCACTAAGAACATGATTTCAGCACTGGTAGAAGCCACTTGAAGCAGCCTAGTATGAGGAAAGACACAGAGCAGAACTTTGTGAGCCCCCCACCGCCATGCTGCCATTGCTTAACCTCCTTTAGCCACAGGACGAGGCACATGCTTTACCGTCTGGTGCAAGATAAGAGGGCTCTGAACCGACATGGAAGCTGCCCACGAACACTCAAAGGGGTGACATGTAGACGAAGAAGAAGGTTCATTTTTCTGAAGTTCCAACAGGCACAACTAGATCCAGTGGGTGGGACTGTAGGGAGGCAGATTTCAATTCAATATGAGAGAGAACTTTCTAATGATTCATACTGTTCAGCAGTGGCCTTGACGTCACACTTGCTCCAGAGCAAAGTATGTGACATGCGGGAGGGTCGGCCACCAGAAACAACGTTTGAGGAATTCCAGGGTTGAGTGGACGTGCAACCTGGCAACCTGTAATCTGTCCGCTTTTTGGCATTATTGGTAAAGTAATTTGAGGAGGGACCATAGGCAGGGGAGGGAGACATATAAGAAAAAAGGTCTGTGAAGAGGTAAGTGTTTTTAGACTCCTTAAAAGGTGGGAGGATAATTACCTCACCTTCCCCCCGGCTTTTTAAGCTCATTACCCTTGAGTATCTATTATGTGCCAGAACGTCATCTCATTTAACAGACGAAAGGCAGCAATCCCAGCGTGTCCTCTCTTGGCCAGAGTTCTGCAGTTGTTTTCCTGCATCCTCCATGACTTCACAAAAGCTGCCCTGCATTCTCATCCTACCTGTGCTAAACTCCTTGATAACCTTTTCATATCACTTCTGTTTCCTCTGTGGTGCCTGCAATATTAGATGCTGATGGTCAGGTTTGTTTTGATTGTGTTGATTTTTCTCACTAGACTGTAAGCTCTTTGAGAGCAATCCCCTTTGACTGATTCATCCAGTTAGTGTCTATCCAGGTATCTGGCAAATGGTAAGAGCTGATGTTTGTTAACTGAATATTTGATTTCTCCTCTCCTCCCGTCATACCCCTTCCCCTAAAGAAATAGCTAGGATGACTTTGATCCTCAAGGTCAGGAAATATGCCAGAATATTCTTTCTCCTCCCAACCCTGCCTTTCCATTCCTAATGACATCTTAATTACCTATTCCATTCATTCTATTTCAGGGGAAATAGTGAAGTCAGTGAGGTGAAAAAAATCCCCAAAATTAGAGAAGGGAAAACTACCTCTTGTGCAACCCCTTCACCCACCCAGCCAGATATGTTGCCTTTGGCAGCACTACTGGTAGGATGAGGAGGAAATCCTGCTCCTGCTGTTAACTAGCTTTGTGACCCCAAACTAGTCTGTGAGCACCTCATTGTTTCTTTTCAGTAAAAGGAGGAGTCTGTCCAGATAATTTACAGGGGCTCATTCTGAAATACTGTAATTCCTAATCTCTTTTCCCTTCTAAGGTTTCCTGAGGTCCTTTGCCTCTGCCAAGTATTCTCCTGTAACCAAGAATCCAGAACAATGAGGAGAAGCAGTGTCAGGAGGTGACATTGGGATAAAACAGTGTTCTTTGTGATCTGACACACCTGGATCGAGTTCAGGCTATCTGGCCTTGGGAAAATTATAAACCTCTCAAGACTAAAGGTGCCTCTCCTCTAAAATGGCCAGAATATTCCATACTTCAAGAGCTGCACGGACTCAGTGAGATAACAGATATGAAGTGCTAACCCTGCCCCAGAAACATAATGAACACTTGGAAAATGATAATGGTTATTTGGAAATAGTTCCCCATATCTCTTTCTTTCCTTTTTTCTCCAGGCTCTGAAAGACACCCACACACAAGTCCTGAAGAAGTTTTCTTGGCATGATTATATTGTGCTCGCGCACATCGTTTCTCCTCCATTGAGAATTAGTAGAGGAGAGTCAAGGTCCCTTCCTGCCGAGACATTCTGCTCTCGCATGTACAATGGCTAAAGGAGCAAGCCACTTCACAGTGAATATATTTATGTTAACATTTGCATAGAAGACAGGAACGTTACTGAGGAGACGCAGGAAGTGGGTGTGGGGCCGTCTATCTTAATATCATATAACGTATCACATCCAGCCAAGATTCTTTTATTTGAAAAAGCTTTGACTGAGCAACAGTGACACAGCAGCTCCTGAGCCTGACAGTAAATAGACACCTTATAAAAATTTATGAATTTCAGGTTGTAAAGAGCAAACCGCACATACCTAGTAGTAACACTGCTTATTAAAATAATTTCATCTTTAAGTCTGTTGTCTCCCTGTCGCCTACAATAGAAGCTCATGCTATGGCTAGATACCTCAACAGCCCGTAAACTTTTATATGGGCTTTTGAAAAGGGATGATAGTTTTACGAGATGTGATTTTCTCATCTCACCAAATTAGATTATTTGAGATAGCATCCCTGGATGTAAAATTTCAATCCTGAGTAAATCTGTACCTCTGAGACTCTGTGCAGCCTGCTAGCAGAGTGGAAAGGGAGCATAATAAATCTGCCCTGAGTGCATTTCTCTCCACACAACTCCATAATTCATTCCTTGCTTGGTGCCCATGACCACTTTTTCGCAGCTCATCAGTCTGCATCCAGGCTGGCTCCTTTCACGTGCGCTACCTCCATCTAGGTCCAGCCCTTGCTTCTTGGCATGCTCTCTTGCTTACAGGCATCTTTAGATCTCGTGTGCTATCACAGACCCTGCATCCACGCTGTTCCGAATCATAGTTCTAGGGTGCCCTCTTCGTTGCAGTATACTTCGAGAAAGATGTTCCGTCGAAAGAGGATTAAAATAGATAACAGCATCTCTGGGCATCTGGAATCCCAGGGAGTATTTCGGTTATTCTTTCCCGAGTCTCCTGAGGGGACAGACGGGGGATGACCTGCTACTAAAGTGACATGTTTCTTTATTCCAGTCCCTTCTGCTTCACATAAGAGGAATGCTTCCTTGCTCCTGTGATTATCTCCTCTTCCTGTGGTTCAGTAGTGCTCTGGTCCAATGGCACCACCTCCATCTGCTGCCACAAAACCGAGAAGGTTTGGCAGGTGACTTTCAAGGAACTTGAGGAGAAGCAAGAGTTCAGGGGACTGTCTCCTAATGTGGAGCGGAGGCAATCAGACTCAACCGGGATTCAGCACACTGTTTCCAGTCTTGTCTTCACCCTTAATTATTGCTGTGACAGCGGGCGAGGAGTTTATTTGGACCAGCTCTCACTTTTGTCCTATGTTAAACAAGCAGGTAGCAATAGGAACATTTTAGCAGAGAAAATTATATATGTTAAAAATTATATAGGCGTGGAAAATTATCTTCTGTTCCTCCCTACAATTTAATTCAACAACTTTAAAACTTGCAACTGTTTTAATGGAACTCAGGACTTTGGAAGAAGAATTTTCCAGAGGACTGTGCTGGTGTGCAGGGAGTAGTCTGGGGCGCTCAGAAATAACTTTGTGCAGAAAGCCAGGTAATCGGCGGTAGCCCGGTCAGAGGGCAGGCGCCTGGAACAGCAGTTTGAAGCAGAAGCCATGGCATCCAGGTGGTTGGTGTATGGAGAAGAGTTATCTTTATGTCCTTCTGTGATTTTAAAGTCCATTAATCGAGTAGCTCCTTAAACGTTTTTCATAATGCTTGCACCTGAAGTTACTCATCTGCATTCTCTTGCACTCCCTGAATTCGCTAAGAGCCTCTGTTTCTCATCTGGTTTTATAGAAAAGGAAATGGAAGCACCGAGAAGCTACCTGATGTGCCCAAGGTGGCACAGCTCAGTAGAGGCTGAGCCGGACCAAGGAGAATGGATCCTAGCTGCTCAGGGTTGGCCCACAGACAGGCAGCATTGGCGTCACTTGGAAGGTTGTTAAAAATACAGAATCCTGGGCTTCACCTCAGGCCTCCTGAAGCCAATCCTCCATTTTAAACCTCTCTGCGTGTCTCTTCACACTGAAGTCTGAGGACAGTAATGGGGTGGAGCCTTCTGCTTCCACTGAATGTTCCTCTCTGCTTCATGCTTCTGACACAGGGTCAAGCCCTCTGGGTTCACTGAGAGGCCACTGTATAAAGAGAAAACATGCCCACGGTGCCTTGGGGCAGCTTCCTTGATTTTATATGTGAAATAAAACAGAACGAGTTTTCCTTCCAAGCATTTCAGAGGGTTATATAGAACCCCACAAATACATAAGCAGGCTATGGAATGCTCGTCTCATTTAAAGGCTTTATGAGTTAGCTCCCGAGCAAACTCCTTCCTAATATTTCTATATATCAGCAAATTCACACTTAAAAATATGTAAATATGTAAAAAAAAAAAAACAGGACAAGTGGGCAGCATCTCTGATTAGACATCTGAGTGATTAGGATGATTTAGATTAAATCTCTATCTCTGTTTCTGAGATGACTTTACAGTCCTAAGGCTGTTGGGTCCTCTAAGTGCCATATTTTGAAAATAGCCATGTTAGATATTTTATAAGAATATAGTTTAAAAATGTGAACATAAAAGTAACTGAATAACACCCAATTTGGGACATAACCATGCATAAATTACTATTTTGATAGCAAGTCGTTAACTTGTCTTAGGTGATTTTCCACAACTACAAGTCACTACCGTGTCCAAGTATGTCAGAGGAGAGACTATTGCCTAAGAAGAGAATCTTTGAAATGTTCCCTTTGTCTTTCATCATCTTGCAAAAGAACCAGTCGGCTTTGAAAAAGTCCCGCAGGCCACACGACGTGACAGCTTTCGACAATGCCAAGAGAGTGGAATGGGACAGACAATAGTGACTCATTTTGTCCTAAGATGTGCAAGAGCACCCTAAACAGACTTTGAATTCTAGGGCACCTGCTATCAAGTTGTAAATATGGGATCATAGATGGTCGAGTTCTTGCATTCCTTAGGTCCCTAGGATCCCCTAAATAGGGAAACTCTTGCCAGTTTCCTAGTGCGACCATCTGAAAGGGTCATTTGTATGTAGCTTTGCACATACAAGCTCAGAAAATAGAACAAGAGCTGCAAATCTTCACAAATCTGACGTGAAAAATATGCACGTGATCCATACAGTTCTTCTATAGGAGAGGCAGGGTGACATGCCCTTTGTATGATGAGTTTATCTTTGATGCCTGTCCCCATCAATTTCCGTGACACTTGCTTCCACCTGTATAGGCAGAATAACATTTTTGTTCTGGCTGAAGTACCCTGGGTCGACTGCCTTCACTGACTACAGTCCATTGATTGCTGAGATTTTACATCTCTTGAGGGTGGCATTATATTCTGCCACATTATGCGGCACTGGCTCTTTTATTTATTTATTTTCAGCTCTTACCTGTCTTATATTCTGTCACCTTCTTCAGTTCATTGCATTAGTACCCAATTGTCAGATCAAAGAACTGAGCTGGGATAAGGCTACATATTTAAGTAAATTTATGTCCAAAGTTGCTACCAGAGCACACCGTCTATACAGAGAAAAATATTCTATAACAGACAGCCTAGGATATTCTTCTGAGGGTTTTAAGCCATTACCACCTCTAGGGGTGTTCGAGTAGTTTCTGGATTGAGAAAATCATTTGGACCTGAGATAATCAATTTTGCGTGCTGTTGGGGTAGTAAGCGTTATGCTCCTAATGTTTGAAGGAAGGAACGTCCCTGGTATACGGATATGGTACATGTCACCAAGACAAGGTCACAAAGAAAAACAAAGGAAAAATTAAGTGTTCAACATGGTTCTTCAAGTCAAATAGTTGATCATTAGAGAGTTATGATTTTATCCAGTGCTACTTGTATTAACCCTTTGTTATTAGATTTTTATTTAGGTTCTGAGAGTGATAGAGCTTGGGATCAATAGTGTTACCTTCTCTTTTTTTTAAAGTCACAATTAAACATCCTGTGCATTTTTACATGCCTGGAGGGTCATACTGATTCTTTGTCTACACTTCCCCCACCTCTTTACACTAATGGTAAGCCAAATGGTTTGATCTTATTCAAAGCATTCCTTTGACTAAACAATTATGTTTTCACCTTGGCTTCCTTTCCTTTCCTTTCCTTTCCTTTCCTTTCCTTTCCTTTCCTTTCCTTTCCTTTCCTTTCCTTTCCTTCCTTTTCTTTAATTTCAAATTATGTTCCATATAGAAATAACAACAATAACAATAGCAACCAGAGGCCATAGGCTGCTTTACTGTGTGTGGTAGTGTTTTAAGCACTTAACATGTATTATATCATTTAATAACAAGATAGGCACTAGCATCATCCCCATTTTACACATGATGAAACTGATGCTTAAGAAGTTGAGGAACTTTACTTGGTCATCAGACTAGTAACTGATAGAACATGAGCTTGAACCCAGGCCTCGCTGACTCTAGAACTCACCTTCATCACAAAAATCATAATGCAAGAGTAGAAAGGAAATTTAAATATCATCTAGTTCAGACTGTTCTTTCCACAGATGAAGAAATTGGTCAAAAGAGATTAAATGCCTTACCCTAGGTAAGACAACTAGCAAATGAAAGAGTCCCTTTCAATTGGTTCCATTTTTACAGAAGTTCTGTAGGCATGTTCCATTCTGTCTAACTGACTGGCTTAGATCAGCTGTCTTCTCTGGATCAATCTGCTATAACAAGGAGTGTGGGCACACTGTACAGAATTGTTCAAAATGGCTGCTACCTCACTTGACCCTCTTGCTGCAGGTCAAGAGGAATCTTCACGGCTGGGAAGGAACAGCTGCAAAAGCTGTTCACTGCATGGAATTGTTATCTCCCAGGCTGGAAGCTCCGTTCTAGCCAGATTCTCACAGAGCCAGAAAGCAAGGGAATTTTCCATATTATTAGGACTCCTCCCCTCAAAGAAGACCAAATTCAGGGTGAAATCAGTCTGCTTCGTTGTTCTTTGCTCAGCCTACTCTCCAGGCCCTGCCCCTCTTTTGAAGATAGATTGAGTTTGACAGATGGAAAACCAGCAGCAGTCCTGAGACTGGCTACCAAATGGGACAGAGGAGAAGGTGATTTGATGGGTTGTGGCATTGGACTGAAAGGGTACAAACGTGGATGCACGAGTGAAGACAATGAATGGTGACCCTCTTGAGGAAATAGCAGCACTTTTCATCACAGCATAAACCGCGTTGAAGATCTGGAAAAGCAAGCTACTGCTGTGTGTCGTATACCCGAGTTACAGCTTAACTTGCGTAATCGTGCTTCAACATAGATGTGGGTCCCCACTGGACTTGTGTTTTTAGTAGTATATTTTTCTGACCACAAAACTAAACTTATTTATGAAAAATGTGAAGAAAGAACTGGTGATTCCCTGAGATATCCACGCAGGTAGACTCGTGATTCACCATGAGACAGTTTGCTTCCCTCTAGATGTGTACTTCCTTTCCCTTTCCAAGCAGGCAGTCAGGCCTGTGTGCTCCCTGGCTTCAGGGCAGAGTTGCCTTGCAGAGAAGAAAGCAGAAGCTGCCTATACTAGAAGAGACACTGGCTTTGGTGCTCTAGAGGCCCCTCGAGGGGACTGTATTCTAGAAGGCAAGGGCAGCAGGGACCTTTGGGAAGGGTAAGCAGGGAAATAGGAAGGAAAGAGAGGCGTTGGTTTCCTCGAGTTGCCGGATCCAAGGCCAGTCTGCGTCTCTGGAGTGCCCCAGTGCGGTGGCTGGTGTCGTGAGGGACTGTGGTACAGTTGGGGGAGCCATAGCGATCTTCAGCCTTGGCAAAAAATCCTACAGTACATGAAGCAGGGCTCCCAGCACCAAAGGAGAGGCTTCCAGTCCTATGAGGTTTTTTTTTTATTTTTTTTAAATTTTTTTTAAAGATTTTATTTATTTATTCGATAGAGATAGAGACAGCCAGCGAGAGAGGGAACACAAGCAGGGGGAGTGGGAGAGGAAGAAGCAGGCTCCTAGCGGAGGAGCCTGATGTGGGGCTCGATCCCATAACGCCGGGATCACGCCCTGAGCCGAAGGCAGGCGCTTAACCGCTGTGCCACCCAGGCGCCCCCATGAGGTTTTTTTAGAACATGCAAATCTGAGCATACTTCTCAGCAAAAGATCCCTTCATTGACATCACATCTGTAGGAGAGAGAGAAATGTATTCCAAGCAGATGAACTAGCATGTGTAAAACTATGAAGTTAATAGCGCTCGTGCTCTCTACCAGTGATTTTCTTCATCTGGATCCTGGGGTTGTGTTTATAAACAGCTGGAAGGATGGGCAAGGGCTGCTCATGGGTGGGTGTGACTGCCATCTGGTGGAATCTCTGTGGGCCAATGATTTTCAAATGCTTTTTAGGAGCCTGGACTACTTTTTCCATAGAAACTCAATGAACTTTCATGCCGTACCCTCCACTACATAGCCTTGAACTCTTGGGGCATCTCTGTGTGACCATGACTGATCAGATGCCCATTATCTGATCAGATCTGAGATGTAAATGATGATCATACTGGTGGTATGAAGATACACAGAGGGGTAGGGACAGAGAAGGTTAGACTGGATGCAAAGAGACCAACATAGAAGAAATTTCTAAACACAAATTAGTAATGTAAAAATAACTTCATTTTTGCAAGGAATTTCAGTTTTGATTGTGAACCTCATTTGATTTGACGGCAGAAACTTAGCTATATGATTCAGGGTTGTACTCCCCTTCTCTGACTTACGTCTAAGCCCAGGGAGTGCTTATATACATGTAAAAGCCACCACTTATCCAAAATTTAGTTATGTAAAGAGCAGGTACTTTTCAAATTTGAACTAATTTAATTACTGTAGTAACCCTATATGGTATATGCTGTTATGATCTCCGTCTCATAGATAAGGAAACAAGCCCAGAAAGTTGAGTGATGTGCGAAAATCAAACAGCTCTTAATGACTAGAGCTGGGATTTGACCATGGGCAGCCCAACATCTGCTACGCTCCAGTATCCTCATTCTTACCCAGTGCAGATATCATGCGGAGGTCTCCATGGGGAGCATACCATCTTGTCCTTGGGAGTGATCAGTCTTCTCTGGCATCCATAGACATTGATTTTTTTTTTCTATCCCATATGGTTCTAGCACATCATCCATGCGGGTTGCTATAGAACCTCCAGAAGGTTTCATTCAGCTATTTGCAACCTATACTGTGCCAGGAGGAAACTGTTGAAGCTGTCTAGGACTGTATCTATCTAGGTTAGTGGTTCTTAACTGGGATTTTGTTCCACCAGGGACATTTGGCAATGTCTAGAAGCATTTTAGTTGTCCCAAGTGGGGAAGGGGATTATGTTCCTGACATCTAGTGGATACAGGCCAGCAATGCTGTTAAACATCCTATAAAGCACAGGATAGTCCTTACAACAAAGATTTTTGAGGACCAAAACGTTAATATTGGTGATATTGAGAAACCCCTATATAGATATGAATGTAGTACATTTCAGCCATTTATTTACAAAGTCATAATTTATTCTTGGGGCTCCATCTTCCCAGGAAGGAACAGATTCCTAAATTTCTCAGATCCACCAAAACTTCTGGGGTTTCTGTTACCTTTCCTTCCATCAGGGCTTCCATCAGTGCAAGGCTGGTGAGTGGGCTGGGACCTGGGCCTCCTTTCCAGGTACTCACTTAGTTCAAAAGTCTCTGTAATTACCTTTTATGTATTTCCCTTTCTCTCCCTTTTATTTAGTCTGAATGTAGGAAGATTTGCTCTTACTCATATTCTTCCAAATCTGTTGCCCGTGAGTTCTCCTAATGTTTGAAACTCAAACTGCAAGAAATTATTAACTTTTTTTTTTCTGCTTTGTGCTATGTAATCTCTTTCCTGGGGACAATAAATACAGAAAAGTCAGCAAACTGAATGAAGTTTTACTGAAATACAAGAAAAACCTTAGTTTGTCCCTGTCAGCATTTTGCAATCTATATTCTGAGGTGCACCACTTTCCTGGAGATGTCCCTAGGTTTGTTTTCTTTTCTTTTCTTTTCTTTTCTTTTCTTTTCTTTTCTTTTTTTTTTTTTTTTTTTTATTTGAATGTGGGGCTCGATCCCAGAATGTGGGGATCACGCCCTGAGCCAAAGGCAGACGCTTAACGACTGAGCCACCCAGGTGCCCCAATGTCCCTAGGTTTTCTATGAAAGGGGAGAACTGCTGCCTCTGGTTCCCCTCTTTAGGAATTAATGTCATATAAATAAACTATTTAAATTTGTTTATCTCAGGACTTCCCGAAAGTGTTTGGCAAGAAAACATTTCTTTTTCATGGAATCCTCAAGAACAGTTTGTACATAATTTGAGAAATGCTAGTCTACATGATAAATGTGGTCTTTATCAAAGTATTGGTGGAGAGACAGGGTAGGTTCTAGAGATGCTAAAAAGCTAAACTCAATAAGAGTTGGTGAATGACTGGTCCTGGGATGTCAAGAAGCAAGAGAAATCAATGAGAGGATATAGAAACTTCAAAGTTGAAGGAACAAATTTTGTATCATTCCTTATATATCACAAACTATTAGGCACCAGGGATTTTTAAAAGTATAAACCACAAAATGGCAATACTGAATTTGTTTCTCCTGGATGATTGAACAGCTTTCTTCGCGGTCTCCTAGCTTTCATTCATGTCCTCTTCTAATCTCAATGCCATAATGCCATCAAAGAAATTTTTCTAAACAAAGATACAATCATGGCATTTCTCCAATCAAAGAACTTCTGTGGTTCAATTTTGCACATAGACAATCCAAACTTCTTTGCATCGTGTTCAGAGGACCTTGTCAAAATCTTCCTGAGTATGGATTTAACCTGGTATGGCAAGAAATGAACAACGCTTTCTTACTCAGCAAGATCATGCCTTGCACTGCCAGTGTCTATGTGCTTATTTTAGGGACCCTGGGGGACAAGACCAACTGTGCTGGGGACCTTGCATCTGTTCCTGTCCCATGTGAATACCTTGATTCAGTATATTTTGAAAATATATCTATAATTTAATATAATCTTGGAAAGGAGATATCATGTGGCCTGTCTCTGCCTGTGGATATCTTCCATTTGTCCCTCTGGGTCCGCTCTAACCCTTGTCCACTCAATTCTCTGCTCTGGGAGGCTGCCCTGTATGAACTAAATCTATGGAGGACTAAATCTATGGAATCCCTTGCCCTCTGTCTTACAATCAGGTTTGGTTAATGGAAAATGCTGGCAAGAGATAGGAGGGAGGGAGGAGAGTGAGATCAGAGTGTTTATTTCCTGGACCCTACAGGCTGACTGTCCTGTGCTGGTGACTGCCTCTCTCAGCATGGCTTCCCTCATGGTCTTTCCTGCTCTCCAGTGTTAGGTAACTGACTTCTCCCTGGGGGTTGTAACACCATCCCCACTCAGACCCCTGGTTCCTGTGTATCCTTGTGGTTCTTCTACATCTGACTCTACACTTGTAAATAGACCTTTAAAAATAAACTTTCTTCAAATTTTCCCAATTCGAATATTGCATTGCTTTCCCATTGGGACCCTAATGGCAATCTGAAACACTTAGATTTTTTAGCATCTGTGAAAAATCTCAGTGATAAAGAATTGAACTAAGCAGAGACACTTCTCACAAAATGTCCATTTTTGTGTTTTACTTTATATCATTTAAAATAGTACCATAACATTATAAAATAGAATATTACATATAAAAGTAATGTCAGAATAAAGATAGTATTCATTTTCTGGTCAAGAAAGTCTATTTCTTTTGTGATCCATTGACTGGAAAATTTTCTAGTTTATTGACTAATGAAAATTCATGGGCAAGACCTCTGAGTTGGTTTGGGTGGTGGGAAAGACTCCATCTGTGCACCATTGTCTTTGGTAAGGTCCACGGGGATAGGAGTGTTGGGAAGTTAATGGAAGCAACAGACCCAGAATTCATTGGATGGCTCAGTGGCTACAGCTTTTGCAGCTAGTCTTTAATAAGTCCCAAAAGAGGGACGCCTGGGTGGCTCAGTCAGTTGGGCATCTGCCTTCGGCTTGGGTCGTGATCCCAGGTCCTGGAATTGAGTCCCATATCGGGCTCCCTGCTCAGCGGGGAGCCTGCCTTCTCACTCTGCCTGCAGATCCCCCTGCTTGTGTGCTCTCTCTCTCTGACAAATAAATAAATAAAATTTTAAAAAATTAAGTCCCAAAAGAATTGTCAAGTATGAGTAAGAGGCTGTTGACCATAGCTAAGTAGTTCTCTTCTAAAGTTAGGCACTAATCTTCTTCAGGAGAAGAATTCTCCAGAAAGAACCCAGGTAGGAATGCCAGTCCTAGATAGTTTTCCTCCTCCAAATGGTTTATAGTTTCCTGTGTTCTTTGAATTAGGATAGAATATATAGCACTGAAACTGAAAGGACTTTCATGTGGACCTTTGCTAGGAGCATTAAAAAGCTATTTTTTTTGTTTATAGTAATAACTAGTATTTAACTCTTAGTCTATTATTCATTTAATTTTTTCTATTATTCATATATATTTTTAAGCAAAAAATATATTAAATGTAGTTTTATATAAATTATTTTTCCCCTTCCATGATTCTGGCCATGAAAACAATGCCAAATTACTGATTCTTTTCTTAGGAAGAGTGTATAGTGCTCCAGTATGACAGACTAGAGAAATCGTGAAGCTTCCAGTATTCTTCTTTGCTATTTTCTGCTTGTAGATCCAGCCATATAGATATTTATATATCTATCTATCTATAGCTTTGCATCCCATAGAAGCATGTGCTTTCCTTTTCCTGAGGAAATCTTCTTTTGGAAATAGCAACACAGTAAGCATTTCCTTTAGAGTTGTAGAGGGGATAGAAGCCTATGTATTACAGCAGTGATATTGGGGGGATGTGTAGCCAAGGAGGATAACCGCACTTTGCGTGGGGTCAGAAGTGAGGCACTCCATGTGTGTGAGGATATGGGTATGAGGGCTGAACAGACAAATCTGTTGTGCAATCAGGCCTTGTTGTGCAGGTTTTCTTGTTTTGTGCATTCTGAAGTACCGGGGTTGGTGTGATCAGTGGTTCATGCTTGGGGCTTGAGATTAGGAAAGGTCCAAGCAATCTTTTGAATATGTTGCCCTCAAAAGTGGTTTGTGGTTGTTGTTGTTGCAGTTCCTGTACTTGATCACAGTGACAAGTGTGTATCATGTTATTTGGCAAGAGGACTTAAAAACAGGCACAGCTTTGGAAACGATCTATGGAACTCACTAATTCCCACCTTTTTCACCTCTGTATTCACAGAGGGAAGCATTTTTTTTCCTACCCTGGGACTTGAACAGAAAATATTGGAGATGTATAATTTTAAAGAATTGATAAATAGACTGGATATATTTTTAACATGTAAAATTTTCATTTCCTTTAGCTGGGATTCTGAGAATATTAAATTTGATAAAATTCTAATAATTCAAGAACTCCAAAGATGCACTGTATTTTTTAGGTTACTAAATTATAGTAATGATAGAAAGTTAGTACCTTTCTTTAAAAACTGTAACCTAGTATTTATATCTGACTGTGCTGTCTCAACATGTTAGATATCAAGCTCTATTTTATAACTATAAAGATCTTTAAAAGAAGGAAGATACGCTTGATATTTATTATAGTGTCTAAGTGAGATAGATTCTTTTTCTAACGTGAAAGCTCTTCATCATGAGGAATGCAAATATGAAATACATAAACTTGAATATCCTCAAAATACCTTTTAGATGAAGCAGAGTATTTGGAGGAGGGAAACCACGGTGAGTCAGCTGTCTCTTCAGGTTCTGCTCTCAGAACAGTTACTGACTTGTTTAGTGACCTTGGCCATCTTGGTCTAACTCCATTTTCATTTTCCCTCTTGACAAATGGAATTTCTTTCTACTAACCTGCTTTCCCTGAACACACTTTGGAAGAAATATGCTATGAAATACCAATTAGCAATGTTTCCTATCTCAGGAGTGAACTTCAATCTGAAATGAGAACGCAATTCACTCGTATTTTTTTTTTTTTTGAACTTGTAATCGTTAGCAAAAAAAACAAAACAAAAAAAAAACCCCAAAAAACAAAAAACAAAACCTAAGTGTATTTTAATGAGGTGCTCTAAGATAAATGCCTGAAAGTTCATTACCATATAAGGCTTATATTCAATATAGATTCTTTTATATATGAAAATGTGGCTCAGCAGGTTGGCAGCTTGAAAATTCTTGCTTTATTAGTTAACAAATGATTCTGGGTTTTATCACATTTATTGTCAATCTCAGTTTTTGGGTGCCTAGGAATTCAAAATTATATGCTCAGCTGACCCTTTAATTAGCTCTCATTCTGTCTCACATGATTTATAGCCTGGCGGCTCACATGTAAAAATGATATATGATTTAATGAAGTGGAAAGGCAGAATAGGTTCCCACCTCCGATTGTTTGATGCTTTCCCCTGGCTGGTAAGTGGAGCGCTGGGGGCAAACAAAGCAGCAGTCACATTCCTTCACTCAAATAGCCTCTCGAGGGGAAGGGGAGGCCCAGTTTGCTATGACTTGTGATTGTTTGCAAATATACTTTTGTTTCATTAGAAAACCCAAGAGCATTGATTCAGGTTATCTCGAAATTGTCTTTTAAAGGAAATGCGAGAGAGGAAAGAGGCTATTGACTCGAAGTCTTCTTGTTTTGCATTTTTATTTTATTGCTCTTATTGCTCTAAATGCAAGTATCACAGGGGAAGCAATACAGCATTTATTTACTCCATAGGGTTGTGCAGTGTTTTAGCACCTTGGTCCATTAAGTCCGTAAGTATTTACAGAGTACATTAGGCACTGATCAAGGCCCTGGGTTACAGCAGTGGCCAAGAAAGACAAGGCCCTCTCAAGGGAGAAGAGATAACAAACTGCTAAGTAAATGCGTAAGTAAAATGTCTGACTTGTGCCTTGGAGTAAGTGCGTGCAGAACAACTGTAAAGGAGATGCCCTGCGAGAGCGCGTGGAAATGAAGGGCTGTTCTAGAGCTGCCGGTGTCGGGGAAGGACACCCTGGCCAGGGCAGGACCCCTGACCAAGACCTACATGATGTGAAGACTGTAGTGCACAAGAGCTGGAGGCAGAGCTTCCCAAGCCCAGGACACAGAGAACACAAGCCCAAGGTGAGAGGAGCTTGATGGTTATGCAGGATAGAAAAGGGGGAGTGGGAATGAGGAGGAACACGTAAGGGCAGGAGAGAGAGGGATTGAGAACTGAGGGGGGCAGATAATGCAGGCCAGAGTGAGGAAGGGACAGTGTTCCAGCAAGTGCCACATTCCAAAGACCTTTGCCGAGGCTCTCCCAGCTCCCTCCCGCACCCCCACAGGCACTGTGGTGCACCTGTTTATACACACCCCGTTAGGTTGAGGCCCCACCTGAATAACATCGATTGTAGAGTTCTGGGGTCAAAACACGTAGAAAGTGTCCCATTACCTCAAGAGTTCCCACCCTCCCCCAACAATTTTTTATTCATTGCAAATGCACAGAAAAGTGGCAAAAACTCTTCCTGTGGAGTCACAAATTGGTGATAATTTGCTACCTTTGCTTTACTCTTTTCTCTCTATATAAACATTTGTTTTGTTTTGCTAAAGCATTTCAGAGTTAGTTGTGGACATTATGATGTTTCACCCTTAAATACTTCACCATCTGTCTGATCATGTCCAGAAAAATTAGCAATGTAACACTTTTATCTACTACATAGCCTGTATTGAAATTTCCCAATTGTCCCAGTCATGCACTTTACAGATGATTTTTGATGGTCATATTTCTTTTTCTCCTCTAATTCAGAACAGTCCCCTAAGACTTTTTTGTGTTTTTTGTTTGTTTGTTTTTAATGGTACTGACATTTTTGAAGAGCTCAAGCTGGGTACTTCGGAGGATCTCCTGCAATTTGGATTTGTCTTATGTTCCCTCGTGATTATATTTAGGTTAAATACATTTGGCAAGAATGCTCCATTGGTGGGGCGCCTGGGTGGCACAGCGGTTGGGCGTCTGCCTTTGGCTCAGGGCGTGATCCCAGCGTTCTGGGATCGAGCCCCACATCAGGGTCCTCTGCTGGGAGCCTGCTTCTTCCTCTCCCACTCCCCCTGCTTGTGTTCCCTCTCTCGCTGGCTGTCTCTATCTCTGTCGAATAAATAAATGAATAAATCTTAAAAAAAAAAAAAGAATGCTCCATTGGTGATGTTGTGTCCTTCATAGTGCATAGTATCAGGTGTTATATCAGATGTTAGTTTTCCTAATGTTGATGATACTAAACTCATCATTCGGTAAAGGTGTATCTGCTAGATTTCCCCATTGTAAAGGTATCTTTTCCCCCTTGACAATCCATAAATAATCTATGGGGAGATACTTTGAGACTCTGAATATCTTGTTTCCTAATAGGCTTTCACCTGATGATATTAACATCCACAGATGCATCTTCCAGAATCAGTTATTGCTCTGGTGGTTGCGAAAATGATTTTCTATTTCTCTTGGTTTTTCCATCCTCATTAGTTGGCTTGCTTTAGTAAAGAAAAATTTTCCTCCCCTTCCTCCCTTTAAAAAGTCAGGATGAACTCAAGGATTTTAAAAAAATTCATAATGTTTTAGTCCACTCCTATCATTATACATCTTGATGCTGTAATTGTCTCAAATTTGGCTACTGAGAGCCCTTTCAGGCTGACATTTCCAATCAGTTTTTGAGCACTTTTCTTTTTCTCTGGCATAGAAAGAAGGTCTAGGTTTACTTTGTTATTTTCCCTTCTCAGGAATCAGTGATTTCTCCAAAATTTCATGGTTTCTTTTGGCTGAGCATGATATTCAGAAACCAACATCTTGGAACTAGATGTGTTTATTGCTACCAAGATATCATTGCTTTCAGAATGAGGGTATCACTGCTTCTAGAACCATTTAGTGGACAGAGCAAATAAACACACACATGCACGTGCGTGGGAGTTCTTACTGATACCTGTAATTTTAATTCAACACCACAGCATTTTTTTTCTCCTTACCCCTTCTGTATCTGGATCTCCCTTCTCCCACAGAGGAAAGCCTAGGTCCCAGCAACATTAATATATTAATAGTTACTCATTCGTAGCTAACAATAACCCCTTCCCCCAATTTTAGAAATGTTACACCAATATCAACATCAGACCAACGAATTCAGGGTATTTTTGCCCTTCTTTTTGTCCTTAGGCTGTATCTCATTGAGGATATAAAAGCCATATGCTTTGTTCAAAAATTACCTGTATTCTTTTTGTATTGTCTTCTCTAAGGGTATATTATCTATTTGATATACAGTTAGGTTTGTTTCTGTTTAAAATCAATTTTCATTTCCTCCATCCTTTCTTACTTACATTTCTAGCTCATTAATATGTAAAACATTAACATGGTTTAAAAGCCAAAGCTATATAAAAGGTATATTCATTATTTCTGAGTTTTTAAAACACCATTACCATTTTTAACTTTAAGCTCTAATTAAGACAGCAATGTGCGTACTGGCCATTAGTAACTAGGGCAGCTTTATCAAAATGGCATAACGGGTATCAATACACTTGTAAAACTTTAAAGGACCATGCAAATAATGATATTTCTTCTTGTTTTGATTCTAGCATTAATACTTTCCCCTCTTGATTTTTAATCTTTTAACTTTATATCTGAGAATTTTATCCTGTTTTTTAAACAGGATATTGTGTGTATGTCTGTGTATAGTGTGTGTGTGTGTGTGTGTATGTGTGTGTGTGTTTTCCATTGTGTGTTTCCATTAGTTTCTTTTAGGTGTGCATCTTCTGTAGAGCTGTGTTTCTTATGGGTACGACATCTTATTGTGAGGTCTAGAAATAGTTTCAAAGAAAAATAAGAAGATCATTTTATTTATATGATTTTCCTTTGTATTCTCCTGAAATAGTCAAAATAAGGGCACATTTGGGGAAACAAAAGACTAAAAGCCGAAAAATGCAGTCAAATATTTAATTGTGTCTATACAAGTAAAAATTGCACAAAGCATCTGATTAAAACACACACACACAAACACACATATACACATACACACACATACACACACATACACACACATACAAACACATTCTTCAGTGTGTCCAGGGTGGTGTACCTAGAGAAATGTAAAATAATGGGTTGTGCAGACTTCAGAGAAGCCATAAAATAATTTTGAAAGACTTTTTATGTAATGTTGTCATTTTGGATCCAAACCAGAGAAAATTCAAATGAATAAAATATTTCTTATTGAAGATAATGTCAGCATACTTCTGTTTGCATGGTGCATTTATTCATGCAACAAAAATTAATTGCAGTTATATCTTGAATATTTTCTTTCAGTGTATCTTACTTGAATTCTTGGGTGTTTTGATTATCAGTATGGAATGTGATAATTATTATAAAATGTATACTTGACAATCCAGGCTGATAATTTAAATTGTTAGCCTCAAGAACACGCATACCATGGCATCTTGCAGGATGGCTCGGGTTTGGATTAGCCATCTTTCAGAAATGGGTCGTAGGTTGCTTGGTGTCTGGTTTTGTTTTTCTGATTTGATTGGCTAACATGGGCTAGGTAATAAAGGCAGGATGTCCTAGAATAGTGCTTTCCTTTACTAAAAACTAACGAAAAATTTTTAAAGTCCGTAAAATTTCCTCTTATCCAAATTCGTCCTTTGGAAGGTTTATGTATATTAACATTTTATTTTATTTTATTTTATTTTATTTTATTTTATTTTATTTTTTTTTAAAGATTTTATTTATTTATTCGACAGAGATAGAGACAGCCAGCGAGAGAGGGAACACAAGCAGGGGGAGTGGGAGAGGAAGAAGCAGGCTCATAGCAGAGGAGCCTGATGTGGGGCTCGATCCCAGAACGCTGGGATCACGCCCTGAGCCGAAGGCAGACGCCCAACTGCTGTGCCACCCAGGCGCCCCTATATTAACATTTTAAAAATGCAAATAATGACCTGGGAAAGATTAAGCTCCTTTCAGCCATTTATTCTGTAGTCCGATTCATATTATTTATTTATTTACTTACTTACTTATAGTCATTCATTTATTTATATTTATTCATTAATTTATTTGAGAGAGAGCGAACATGCAAGTGGGGGGGAGGGGGATAGAATCCCAAGCAGACTTCCAGCTGAGTATGGAGCTGGTAGATGCAGGGCTAGATCTCATGACCCTGAGATCATGACCTGAGCTGAAATCAAGAGTCTGCCACATAACCAACTGAGCCACCCAGGTGCTCCTGATTCATCTTAATTTGTTTGCTTTCCTTCTAAATCCAAGAAGAGCTGTAGTGACAGTACATTTTTAAAAGAAGAGGTGACTATTTCATGGCACTTAGGAAACTTCAAGGAACATCCTGGGATGGATGCCCAGTGATGTGGGGAAAGAAGGGAGTAGGCAGCTGAGGAAGTCATTGGTAGGAAGAGGGAGATTCTTTTGTAAATGTAGCATAAGGCCAAACTTTCCTCTTTTTCTGTTTTGCATAGGGCCTGGGTTATTCAGAATTATCCAAGGTACCACATAGAATTCATCTTCCTAATACTAACACAGGTTCATCAGCTATTCCAAGACTTGTCTATGGAAAGAGGCCCTGCTACAGAACCTCAGGCCCACTGGTGATGTTCCGCTAAGGCCATCTGCCTAAATTAAAATGAAACTCTACACCCTATCATAATTTGTTCCTGCCTTGTGACTGAGTTATTTTTCTCTCACAAGAATTAATAATCTATAAGGTACCAAATCCATGAATCAGAGAACTGGAAGATACTCAGAGATTTTCTCTTTCAGTCTCTTGAAATCGAGGTCACAAGAGACAGATGGGGTTCGCACAGGACCGGCAGACTGAAACTACAGCTCTGGTCTTCTGACCCCTGACTCGGACTCAGACCCGCGGCCTCTGTGCCTATTACTTGCTATAACCAAAGTGATCTCTCTTTTTTCCCTTGGAAGAAGCATTTGAGCAGACTTCTGGGCCATGAAAGCATTGGTATCTGCTTGAAAGGAAGTCTAGTTCTAGAAAATGGGAGATTATGCTTTCGGTTCATACAAACATTATCAGGTATTTTGTAGGTCACAGATAGGTTTTTTTAAAAATACATAATTTAGATTATAAGCCCATTTCTACTTATTTTTTTCAAGTGAACTAATCTGATAAGTTGGAATCCTTGGGAGATATTCATGTAATTTTATTGGATCTTTACTTTGTAGTAAAATGCAATGTAACACTGTGGTCTAAGATGCATAGTGGCATCGATCATTTACTAGCTAAGCAAATGGGAAAAACTCCTGCTTCCTTATTTGAAAAACGAGGATAATGGGGTACTTGGGTGGCTCAGTTGGTTAAGCTTCTGCCTTCGACTCAGGTCAATATCCCAGGGTCCTGGGATAGAGCCCCACATCAGGCTCCCAGCTCAGTGAGTAGTCTGCTTCTGCCCCTCCCCCCCACCACTAGTGCTCTCTCACTCTCTCTTGCTCTCTCTCTCAAATAAGTAAATAAGATCTTTAAAAAAGAGAAGAGCAAGGATAGCAATACCTACCTCATAAGGTCATGTGAGGATTAAATTAACAAGTAAAATCTGAAGCATAGTGCCTGGCACTTTGTAAATGTATGGTAACTGTTATCCATCATCATTAGTATTATTACTAATACTGCCAGAAAAGAAAGTCTGTATAGACCAGGCACCTAAGTTCGGGATTCAAGTGCAATTTCTCGTTTTCCTATTCATGAGTATTATAGTATATTTTCAAAAATGTGAACTGCCTGAAAATAAAAATCAGTTCATTTAATTTTTTTAATTGGTAGGCTTTATTTTTTAGAGCAGTTTTAGGTTTACACAAAATCAGAGGAGAATGTATAGAGTTCCCTATAATCCCTACTTTAGTTTTCCCAATTGTTAACATCTTGCATTGGGGTGGTACATTTGTGAGAACTGATGAACCAATATTGATACATTACTATTAACTAAATTCCATAGTTTACATTAAGGTTTGCCCTTTGTGTTGTACTGTTCTATGAGTTTGCCAAATGCTTATTATTACCCACCATTACAGTATCCTATGGTAATAGTTTTACTGCCCTAAAAATTCCCTGTGCTCCACTTATTTATCTCTCTTTCCCTGCCCTCCCCAACCACTGAAAACCACTGATCTTGTTTGTTCTCTCCATAGTTTTGCCTTTTCCAGAACGTCATCTACTTGGAATCATATAGTACGTGGCCTTTTCAGATTGGCTTCTTTCACTTAGCTATATGCTTTTAAGGTCTCCCCCCACGTTGTCTTTTTGTGTCTTTTTTTTTTTTTTTTAAGATTTTATTTATTTATTTGGCAGAGAGACAGCCAGCGAGAGAGGGAACACAAGCAGGGGGAGTGGGAGAGGCAGGAGCAGGCTCCCAGCAGAGGAGCCTGATGTGGGGCTCGATCCCAGAACGCCAGGATCACGCCCTGAGCCGAAGGCAGACGCTTAAGGACTGAGCCACCCAGGCGCCCCTGTCTTTTTGTGTCTTGATAGATCATTTATTTTTATTGCTGAATAATATTCCTTTGTCTGGGTATAACACCATTTCTTTATCCATTCACCTATTTGAAGGATATGTTGGTTGCTTCCAAGTTGGGCAATTATGAATAAAGCTGTTATAATCATTTGCGTGCAGGTCCGGACAAAGGTTCTCAACTCATTTGGGTAAATACCTTGGAGCGTGACTGCTAGATCATATGGTAGGACTGTGTTTAGCTCTGTAAGAAATTATGTGTCTTCCAAAGTAGCTGTGCCATTTTACCTTCCTGTGAGTAATAAATGAGTGTTCCCGTTGCTCCACGTCCTCTGCACCATTTGGTGTTGTCAGTGTTCCCACCATAATAGAATCAGCCATTCTCAAAGTTATGTAGTAGTATCTCTTTGTGGGTTTAATTTGCATTTTCTTAATGACATGTGATGTTGAGCATCTTTTCATATGCTTATTTGCCATCTGCCTATCTTCTTTGATGAGATGTCTGTTCAGATCTTTTGCCCTTTTTAAATTGGGTTGTTTCTTTTCTTACTGTTGGGTTTTGAGATTTCTTTGTATTTTGGGGACACATGTTCTTTATCAGATAAACATGTTTTGCAAATATTTTCTCCCAGTCTGTGGCTTGTCTTTTCATTGACTTAACAGTGTCTTCACGGAGTAGAAGCTTTTAATTTCAGTAAAGTTCCATTTATCACATTTTCTTTTATAGATTATGGTTTTGGTGTTGCATCTAAAAACTCATCACCCAATCCAAGGTCACCAAGATTCTCTCCTGTGTTATCTTCTAGAAGTTTTAGTTCTGTGTTTTACATTTATATTTATGATCTTGGGTTACTTTTTGTGAAAGGTGTAAGGTTAGTGTCTAGATTCTTTTTTTTACATGTGAACATCCAGTTAATTTTTCTCTAGTATGTGAATTGACATTATTCTTGAAGATATTTTTAAGAAGATTTTTCTTTTATAAGAAGATATTTTAATCACTGAAAACCTGGGAGAATATTTAATCCTTTTTCAATGAGCAAAGTGTCTTCAATTTTGCAGAGAAATATTATCAGGAACATGGGATTGTTTATGAGCAAAGCAATTGTCATTTGGTCTTTTATTATATTTTAGAAAGATTTGGAAAGACTGTGGAATGTTGTGTATGATTTATAGCTGGTTGTGTTTCTTAACTAAAACTTAGTTACTCAATAAAATGTTTTGTATAGTTATTGTTCAAACACTCCCACTGTTTTATAACTTGTTTTTAATCTATTTCATTCTTTGAGCTACTGTTTGGGGGACTGTTGAAATGCTTGACACTCTTACTCTCTCTCCTCCCCCACCCCCCACCGTACTTGGCTAGCAAGCCTTAACATCTGCTGACATTATTGATCCTAGGAATAAAAACGTGAGATGATCTCTGGGAAAATTTCCAGGCTTAGAGCTCAGGCAATCTATTAAATCCATATATTTTAAATCATTGCTTTCTTTTGAAATATTTTCAGAAATATAGTTGCCAGTGATTTGGTTACATAGGCCTGTTTGAAAGCAAACTTTTAAAGTTCTTCTTGAAATGATTTGTATTTTTCAAACTCTCAAACTTCATGAAAGCCAAGAGCAATTTCTTCTAGAAATGTTTCCTGTTAGATTCTCTGGGTATGTTCTTTTTAGCGGTAATGGAGCCACTCACAGTATGATGGTTTGCTCAGTGTTGAAGCAAATTACCTGAAAGGCAAATTGAATAGAGGATTTATTCTTTTAAAAATTTTACTTAATCAAGTGACAAAGCAGAAATGGGTTTATGCTGTACTTTAAATAAAGAGTTGCCCAAATAAAAGGCCATTATCCCTAAATGATGTGTGATATGGTGGGCTCACAGTGAAAGAAATAAACAATTTAATAAATAATGTTAAAATTTTGGTCTAGATGTTCTTTGGAGAATGTGTTTATACCTCTTATGTTCTTTTGTGGTTTCATACATATCCCTATCTTATATTTGCTCCCTGTTTGAAAGTATCAATGTTACAAACAATAAGCGAATAAGGCAAACCCAGCAGTTACACAAGTATGTATATCTATGTCCCCAAAGCACAGAGTGTTCATAGCAGCATCATTTGTAAGAGCCCCAACTGGAAAATACCCAAATATCAATTTGCATTAGACTGTATTCTCCATGAAGGCATTTAATAGGTAGCAGTTAATACTAGGGGGACAGGAAATGTGGGAAGTTCTGTTTATAAGATATGTGTTTAGGGTTAGTTTTTTTTAAAAAAGGAATGTTCAATATTATTCAAATAGTACTATGAATTATTGATTTATATTTTGCATATCAAAATTCAGTATTTCAAATAAATTATTTATATTTACAAAGATATAAATATAGAATACTAATTTCCCACTGAGTCATCATTTCCTTAAAATGCTATATGTGCTGTTATGAAATCAGCTATTAAATATTTGAAATTGTGGAAGAGAGATACTTTCTTTAAAGTCTTTAATGACTTACCACTGCCCGCAGGATAGAATTTTAGGGGAAGCATGTAAGGACCACTGTGATCTGGACTCTTCCCGAATCCCTATTTAGCCCTCCCTCCTAGTAACTCCCATCATACTCTCTTCAAAATACCTAGCTGTTTGCAATTCTCTGAACATTTTTTTTCTCCCCAAATCTACAGGTCTTTCCTCTGGCTGTCCCTTGTGCCTTCCTTCTCCCCCATGCTCCCATCATATTTATGCATTTTTGACTTCTGTATCCCTGGTACTTAACATGGAATGCAGCACATGGAGGAGGGCTGTAGTAAATTGAGGGCAACTTGAAGAGTTTTTTCATTCTTTTATAGTGTATTATATCATTTTATCTCCTCAAATAATTATATATCTCTCTTTAACATCATTAAAGGTAGGGTGAGTTTCTAATTTGTCTTCTGTCCACTGTAGTAACTTAGAACATGGCAGGAACTTAGTAAGTGTTGATTGGATGAAGGGTTTGAATGTTTTGAATTGATACATAAACCAGAAGTCAACTCAATTTGTCTGTAATGTATACCTTATGAAATTTTAGCTTCAAACTTACCTTTCTTATTACATTATTTATCAATGCAGGACCAGTTGCTATTTATTTTCAGTATATATTTTGTGGTAGGTGATAGGCACTGAGAGGAATCTGGCAGGAATTTTATCTTGGACAATATATAAGGCAGATGAAAAGGAAACCCAACCAGTTCAGCGTAGGTACAGATCGTTGTGTGCATTGTGGAAATACTTTGCTACTGCCCTCTTCCTCCAAGGGAGTTTGCTACATACTCTAAAGGCAGCGCCGGGGAATATTGTTGCTTTTCAGCAGAGCTATCAATAGAGCTCTTTGCTTCATAGAGATGGATGGGGCTGGGGAAAGCGGTGTCTGAGTATTTTAACAGGGATGAAGTCAGTCATCAAGTTAGAGTTGAAATGTCTTTTCGTTCTTATGAACGAGCGTGCCTTTCACCTTCACCTCTGAAGAAAACCCACGAGTGCGCCAAAGCCCTTGCTAGTTTTGTTGTTGTTTTATTTGTGGCTTTATAGAGTTGTGTTAAGAACCTAGCTTTATCAGTCTTTGTGGAAATACCCTCCCTTCCTAATGCCCTTGCAAAATTGGTCCCGTATTCATTTTAAACATTGAACTCCATTCCCGTTTGACAGTTTCAAACCCCAAAGTCTGATGAGTGTGAAGGTGGTAGGTACCTTCTGGATAACTGTTTTCCATACTTCAATTACTTCTTTGTCTATCTTTTCTCTTCTAATTTTAGACATCCATTTTCAGGTCATGAGAAAATGGCTCACAGAGACAATGTAAAATTTAAAAGGAAGGATTTCCCCAAATTTAGTCTCACTGCAGCCTGCAGAGCTGAGGAAGAAGATGGCATCAGGATACTGACAGTGAATTCTAGGGTCCTGGGAGGAAGCGGATGACAGTGAAAGAGAGGGTTGGGGCTGGCAGATTGTGAAAGCCATTACTTAGTGGGGGAAGGAGGTGTTGCCACATCGCTACTTTACCCTCTCACGTCCTTGAAATTGGATCTCAAGGTTTCATGGTGAAGTGGTCTTGACGATAATGTAATGAAATGGCAAAAAGCAGAAAGGTCTGTTCCAGAAAGGTTTGGTGAGTCCTTTTCTGGAGACTTTGGCTTTAAAACATTATTATGGCTTAACTGACAAAGTATGGGTACAGCTAACTAATCTGAGTTTTAAGATAAACTCTCAAGTAGTTTAGAAAACGGGAAATTAGATGCTTTTAAGCTTGGCTTTATTCTTTTAGAATAGTGCGGATAGTTGATTTTGTTAATCTCTATTCTTTAGGAGGAAAAGAACTAAAGAACTGTGTTTTTGTAATAACCTATTTGAGGCTATCAAAACAGTGCTTTAACCACAGCTCAAAACCGCTGAACACCTAGACTAAATTTAGACTGAGTGAATTTAAATTTAATTTAAATTTCTGTCACTTAAAAATTTTTAAAAATGTGAATGAATAGATAGCCATCAGAGACTGGACTGGCTTTGCTTTTGTAAATGAGGGATTAGGATTTGTCTGTTCTATAAAGGACACCCCGCATTTAGATTAGACATAATCTGATTGTATTGCAATACAAAGGCCATTCAAGTCAGCTCAGTGTCCAGGGTCTGTAAACACCATATGACCACTGCTTGGTCCAGGGAAGAGTATTAACAAAGATAATGATGAGTTTTAATCCACATCCCTAAAGCACAACAGCTGTGGCTTTAAATGAGTTTTCTTTCAGACTTTGGAAGTGATGCTTTATTTCTTACAACATGATAAATTGAATTACTTTTATTTTTTTTCTCATGTAAAGAGTATATACTATTTAACATCATTTTGATTTGATTAGGTAGTTTTCTTGTCTCAATTTTATTTAGCATACAAAATAGATATTTGACATTCATTTAAAATTAGACTAACCATGTAATTTATTGTACAAAGCAGTACTCTCTTGAGAGTGGAATTATTAATAGTTTTCCAGGGATAAAAAGGCATAAACCAGGAATAGTCTGGATAAGCCAGTATGTATGGCCATGCTATTTAAAAGCCGTATTTTAGCTTTTATTTTCATTTTCCAATAAGATTATAAAATCACAATTAAAATATTAAAGAACCTAATGTTCTTTCCAAGTGTGATTAAAAATATGTGCTGCTTTTGGAATGAAAAAACAAGAAAAAAGCAAAACATGGGTCTCTGGTCACAATGAGTTTTTTAAATGATGAGTTTGTTTAAATCTGATTTCCAAATTTTACTTTCTTTGCATCTTGTGATTCTCAAATGTATTGAGTTTGTATAGCAAGCATGTATTCAGCATTTATTCTCTATGTGTTTGTATTCTAATATCATTATTCATGTTGCACCTGCTATATAGAAAATGTTACGCTATTCTATGTGGGGCGTTGTGAGGAATAGAAAGTGCAGAAGAATCACAACCTGATAAATGACACGGATTTAGTTTTGTAGTCAGCATTTGCTGGTTGACTCTCAAACATCCCTTCTCTCTTCCAAATACAGTGCCCCAAATGTTCTAACTGTGAAGTCTGGGCAGCACAGATCTCTCCCTCAGCTCCAAAAGGGCCCTGAGTGGTTTAAGCAGTCGTGATTCCCATCCCCTCAGCCACAATGCTTTGTTTAGTGACGGCCATGGGGAACAGTTGTGTACAACTACACTGGATACTGGCATTTTAATTGAGCTACTGTGGAAACAGACTGTGATTTTCCTCCTGAAAGTATTGAAGCTGTAGCTTTAGGAGATACTACAGATCATCTGAAGATCAGAACAGGTCTAAGGGTGCGTAGGACACCTAAGGTCAGAGGGTTGGTATATAGACCTCGTGGCATTGTTCAGCTGCTGGATCAAGCCAAATCCTGTCACTGGAGTTTTTGGTTACGTGAACCAATAACTTGTCTCACTTCTTAAAAAAATAACTTTTACTGCGGTAACTTTGATTAGTAACTTTTATTGCTCAGGGCTTTGAGTTGCAGTTTCAGTTACTTGTAATCAAAGACTTCCTAACTAATACATGATTTAAAAATAGTTGCAAGCCATTCTGATTTGAGAACCATTATTTGAGAAGAGGAATGGCATGCTCTTACTGTAATTGGTTCAGGAAAGTCTTCAAGTTTGGGTGGTGGATTAGGGAGATAGAGACAGGATGAACAGTTAAAATGCAAGAAAAACTATCCAAGTCAGGATGCTTCTGTGCAAAGAGAAACAATGGGAACAAAGAGAAAGGAGTGCGAAGGAAAATGTTTCAGACTCACTTGTTAGTGAGAATGCTAAGAAGTTGTTAAAAATGAAAGCAATTTTGTGGCCTTGGGTATCCTGGAAGGGAGAGCTGGATATAAAAGTAAACTTGACAGGGGCACCTGGGGGGCTCCATTGTCAGTTACACATTCAACTTTGGCTCAGGTCATGATCTCAGGGTCCTGGGATTGAGCCCCGAGTGGGGCTCCATGCTCAGCAGGGAGTCTGCTTGAGGATTCTTCCTCTCCCCCTCCCCCCACTCATGTACTGTCTCTCAAATAACTCTTTAAAAAAAATTGAAAAAGTAAACCTGCCTATTCATAGCAAGCATCTTCATCTTTTTATCCATAATTAAAATTCTCCAGTTTGTGAGACTAGCACGGCAGCTGTATAACTGAACGCAGCACTTGTATTCAGTATTTTATGGTAACTGAAGAATTTGATGTGTGGGGACAAGATCCAGGCAGAAGAAGAGGTCTCACTATCATTACCTCAACTACTTTATCCCTCTTATAGAACCAAGGTTAGTAAGTTGGCATATTTCTTTGGCCAAGACTTCATGACCAGTATAAAGTTACCTTTTGATTCATTATGAATTCAGAGCTCTTGAATACTAGGTATTTGTATTGTTTTTTAAAATTTCCTTCTCAGACTGAAACCTGCTTTTTTCCCCTTACGACCTCCAAGTTATATAATCACTAACAGAACTTTAAGATCGTCATAGCCTTTTTTTTTTCAACAAATTTTTACAAAAAGTATGAAACTGGTATCGTGCCCTGTATGTAATTGGTGGCTTATTCCCCACAAGCCTAGAATTTCCATTTTGATAATGTTCATTTTTGTGTGCAAGAAAATAATTCTTTAGAATGGAAAAATATTCCAATGACTTCATTTTTTAAGGCTTTGATGATCTGGGATCTTTGGCCTTTCAGTTCTGGGGGAGATGTCTGGGTTTACTTTGTTCTGTCTTGATAGGCAAATGGTATTCACTTGCTAGCCTCAGATACAGATTCAGTTCAAAAAATCTAGGACAGTTAAAGTCAGTATATGGAGATGACATTCAGAACTCAAATGTCCTTTATGGCGTAGGAATGGCCCCTTCCATGAGTGTGAGGCTCAGCCAAACCTTCTTGACCACTAAAGTTTATGTTGCCGCCGCTGCTGCTAATTAGGATTATGCTGAGTCAGACGGAGTATTAAAACTTTCATCATTATTACCTTTATGCTGTTTTTGAGCTTTAAAGTACTTTACTAAAAGAAATTGGTTTTATGTGTTAGTCTAGTGCCTTTAGTTCAAAGCTAGTTTTGAATAAAGTGATATACTAAGCTCCATTAGTTTAATAACTATAAACTGTGGAATGGCCTCACACTTGGAAAATGGATCCATCATAGGAGTGACAGGCAGTCCTCTTTGAAGAAGGAAGGGGCATAAGAAACCTGGAGAAGAAGGACAAAATCCTATTAGCTCACTTGTTCCCAATGTCCTTCATAAATCACTGTTTAGTAGGCTTTTACTTAACTCATTACCTCAGTATAATATGTAGTTTAGAAATCTATTGTGTAGATTTTCTTTCATGAAAAATCAAGAATTTAATTACTTAATAAGAATTCTGTGGGCTTCTTTGGAGGAGACCACAATGTGTGTGTGTATGTGTGTTGCTGTTATTTTTATTTTTATTTTTATTTTTTTAAGGAAACCTTGTGTTACTCAGCAGAACATGGTGAATTTCAAGTGTATTTTATCACCAATGAATTATCTCAGTTTTGTCTCTTAGGACATGATAGAGGCACTGTTTTTTTCTTGCAGCCTATTTTGTTACTCCAGTCAGATTAATGAATTATGAACTAAACCATTTCATTAGGGTAATAAGAATTAAGAGAAGATGTTTTCCTGGGGGACTTCTGCTTGGACTATGTCATTAATCATATTCTCTAAGAACTATAGTCAAGGCTGACCTGGGAACGCTAGTTTATCTGGTTCATACCAAGAGGGGGGAGCAGGTTGTCATTTAGTCTATCTTGGGTAAAGTATGTGTGAGGAAAATGACTAGATAAGGAATGACATCTTAAAATTGCCTCTTATTTTGATCTCTGTCAGAGGTCTGAAGAGTTGCATGTGAAACTGTGAAGTATTCTCACAAAAAGTAGAAGTCATTTAACAAAGAGTTTGTTTTTAGTTCCATGTGTAGTTTTTTTTTTTTTTTTAAGATTTTATTTATTTATTTGCCAGAGAGAGAGGAAGAGAGAGAGAGAGCACAAGCATGGAGAGAGGCAGGCAGAGGGAGAAGCAGACTCCCTGCTGAGCAGGGAACCTGATGTGGGACTCGATCCCAGGACCCTGGGATCATGACCTGAGTTGAAGGCAGATGCTTAACCGACTGAAGCACCCAGGCATCCCCCACGTGTGGTTTTTAAACCAAGAAGTATAAAATGTAAAAATGACTGAACTCAGTGTTGGAGGTTTTCTTATTTTATCAGCAGTTTCTGCCCTGTTCCCAACCCCCTGAACTTCCTGTTCTTCCTTTGTTGGAGGAAACCCAAATGTCTAGCAGGATATTTTAAATGATTAACATGAGCAGTTCTGATATTAAATGGTTTTAAAGAATTCAAATCATGAGGATCTTCTTAATCGCCCCCAAATGACTCAGTCTGTGATTCCTAGTTCAAAAGTGGTGTAGCTAGGTGGAAAGAGAAGGAGGGAGTGCCCGAGGGAGAGAGAATGAGCCACGCTCTGACGGTAGGGAGTTTGTGTCCACTTACCAGTTGCAGAGCCTAGCAACTGAAAAGATTAACAGCCTTTCCTTCAATAAGTACTTTGAATATAAAAAAGGAAAAAAAGTTTTATAGAAGACTTCTGCAAAAAATTCCATTTGAAATCTTTTATTGGTTTTGATAGGTTGGACTGGCGAGCACAAATAGGAAATTTGGCAGTTGTTTCTAGGATTGAAATAGAGAAAAGCACAGAGTAGTCAGTTGAGATTTATCAATAACTAATAATATTATTAGGGTTTTACTATCTCAGATGGACCCCCCCCAACATTCATAAATCTCTTTTTTAGATTTAGAATATTTACAGGAAAAAGGAAACATTCCCCCCAGGTCAAAGATAAAATAAAAATACAACTGTGGACTTATAAGAAAGTAATGAAAGAAGAAAATTGAATATAAAAGTTATGCTTTACAGTTAAAAACATGTTTGTAGATAAATTTATAAGCTTAAGATTTGTTATTGCTTAAAAATAAAATTTGAAAATAAATGAGTGAAACATTCCACTCTAGATATTTGGGAGGAAAAAGAATCCTGAAACAGAATAACAATAATAAACTGAACTTAAACAATAAGAATAAATTAATAATAGGAACAAAACACAGAATTTAATGTTAGAAAATGGACAAAAAATAGAATTGATGGATGATGAATCTAAGATTAGTTTAAAATGAAACAATAAACATTTGGTAAATGGAATGAAAACAAGAGAGACAAAAACACAAACACATTAAAGAATGAGGAAAGGACTATGGCCACAGTCAGAAGAGATTAAAAACTACGCCAGTACCCTGTGTAACTTCATGCAGATATATTTGAAAATCTTGATGAAATCTGCATGTTCATTCCCATTAGTGAAACCAAAGCCACATAGTAAACTAGAAAAGAGATTTTTTTTTAGTAATTATTGTAGAAAAGTATTAAGCATTTATTTACAAAAAAAAAAAAAAAAAGAAAAAGAAAGAAAGAAAGAAAGAAAGAGCTCTTATAGCCCAGGAAAACACATCAGTGGGACATTTCGATTGATATAAACATATCTACACACATTCGAACCCTCACACACATTCACCTATATATACACATATGCACACTCCCAGAGCATTTGCAGTCTAGAAACAAGATAAACTCATTGTCAACAGTATGCTAGTTAACATTATCAAAAAATATTCCCAGTTCATTTTTCTTTAACCTCTAGACACCTTTTCAGGGTAAGTACCTGAAGCAATCTATCTAATTATTAATCTGAAAAAAGTGCTATCTGTATATCACAGAGTGTCCAGAAAGTTTGTAAACTCAAGCAAAACAGTATATTAATAGAATGTCAGCAATTAGGGCTGCTGTGGACTCAAGCATACCTATTCCTCACTCCTCCCAGGAAGAAGAGGCCAAGATTCTTTTTGAAGAGTCTGAGCATCTCACATCTCACTCCTCTCTCCAAGGGGAAAACTAAAAGACTTTGGGGTTTTCTTCTTGGGGGGAACATTAAATTGGGCTGCACAAAAGGAAATGCGGTTTCCAGCCTTGAAAGAGGCCGAAGGGTCCCATACAGAGCTGCGGGTAAGGAAACACAGAGTAGAGGGGCAGGGGCCCACCCCACCCCCACTCCCAGGGGGGATCTTGGAGGTGATAGGACCTGTGAGCGATGGACGGATGAAATGGCTGAGGAGGAGGTGGGGCCACAAGCAAGGGAGACCATTGCGTTCTAGGTCCGTAAAGATTCCAGGGTCTCCCACTGAGGTGGAGGGAGGAGTGGGGCCCCTACCTTTAATCCGCCCTTGGGTTTTGGACCCCAGAATCTCAGTGGTGACCACAACAGACTGAAAGCCCCAGCCTATCCTCAAGTTTGCTGAATTTCTTGGTGCTCTTATAAGACCAGGGTGGGAAGGAGTATGAATAACAAATACTGTTGGCCAACAGGTTTTATTTGATTTAGAAAAATTAAGCAAGGTGACATTAGATGGTGGAGCAAATTTTTAATTGTGTGTGTGTATTTACAAATGTGCATATATTTATGCGCACATGTCCCTGAGATGCTGGCAGAGAACGCTCTAGAATATTAGCTGAGTTCTAAAAAGAAAGCCTGCCTTTGTTACTTTCGATCTGATGAAGAGGCTTTTGGAGCTGGAACTTTGGGGAAGCGCAGCTCCCCTGGATGAGTGTGATGTTCTTCCAGGTTTATCTTGGAGTTTATAAAACCTGATGAGCACTAAAGCCTGCGCTGAAGTTGAGAGTGTTTTTATCTTTCCCATTGACCTGCATGTGATACGTCCCCTCCCAGTCGGCTCCAGAGAGCAAAGCAGAGTGAACTGACCTGAAGTGTGTTATGGGAATCAAAATACAGTTATAATCTAGCATATGGAGCAGTGCTTCATGGTACTTAGCTTGGAAAGTTGAAACATTTCTGGCAACGGTGCATTTTATGTTTTATGTATAATACTAACATACCAGCAGAGGATTTAATCGTGACCGTTCAGAAATTATTTATTTGTTAAGCCCTAATTTAAAATAAAGTGTTTAATCAAGAGACATTAATCAATTATAATACTGACTTAAAGAGTCTTTTATTAAAGGGAAAATTAGTTCATGATATCAGGTTTTTTTTTTTTATTATTTTTTTTTTATTTTTTATTTATTTATTTTTTTTAATGATTTTTTATTATATTATGTTAGTCACCATACAGTACATCCCCAGTTTCCGATGTAAGGCTCGATGATTCATTAGTTGTGTATAACACCCAGTGCACCATGCAATACGTGCCCTCCTTACTACCCATCACCGGTCTATCCCATTCCCCCACCCCCCTCCCCTCTGAAGTCCTCAGTTTGTTTCTCATAGTCCATAGTCTCTCATGTTTCACTCCCCCTTCTGATTACCCCCCCCCTTCTTTATCCCTTTCTTTCCCTACTGATCATCCTAGTTCTTATGTTCCATAGATGAGAGAAATCATATGATAGTTGTCTTTCTCTGCTTGACTTATTTCACTTAGCATTATCTCCTCCAGTGCTGTCCATGTTGTAGCAAATGTTGAGAACTTGTTCTTTCTGATAGCTGAGTAATATTCCATTGTATATACGGACCACAACTTCTTAATCCAGTCATCTGTTGAAGGGCATCTCGCTCCTTCCACGATTTAGCTATTGTGGACATTGCTGCTATGAACATTGGGGTGCATATGGCCCTTCTCTTCACTACGTCTGTATCTTTGGGGTAAATACCCAGTAGTGCAATGGCTGGATCATAGGGTAGCTCAATTTTTAACTTTTTAAGGGACCTCCACACTGTTTTCCAGAGTGGCTGTACCAACTTGTATTCCCACCAACAATGTAGGAGGGATCCCCTTTCTCCACATCCTCTCCAACAATTGTTGTTTCTTGCCTTGTCTATTTTTGCCATTCTAACTGGCGTAAGGTGGTATCTCAGTGTGGTTTTGATTTGAATTTCCTTGATGGCTAATGATTTTGAACATTTTTTCATGTGTCTGTTAGCCATTTGTATGTCTTCATTGGAAAAGTGTCTGTTCATATCTTCTGCCCATTTTTTGATTTGTTTATTTGTTTCTCTGTATTGAGTTTGAGAAGTTCTTTGTAGATCTTGGATACCAGTCCTTTATCTGTAGTGGAAATATATTCTCCCATTCCGTGGGCTGCCTCTTAGTTTTTCTGACTGTTTCCTTGGCTGTGCAGAAACTTTTAATCTTGATGAAGTCCCATAAATTCATTTTATCTTTGTTTCTCTTGCCTTTGGGGATGTGTCATGAAAAGGTTGCTTTGGCCGATGTCGAGAGGTTGTTGCCTATGTTCTCCTCTAGAATTTTGATAGATTCCTGTCTCACATTGAGGTCTTTCATCCATTTGGAGTTTATTTTTGTGTATGGTGTGAGATAGTGGTCAAGTTTCATTCTTTGCATGTAGCTGTCCAATTTTCCCAGCACCATTTATTGAAGAGATTGTCTTTTCCCACGGATGTTTTTTCCTGCTTTATCAAAGATTAGTTGCCCAAAGAGCCGAGGGTCCATTTCTGGGCTCTCTATTCTGTTCCATTGGTCTATGTGTTCTTTTTGTGCCAGTACCATGCTGTCTTTGTGATCACAGCTTTGAGTACAGCTCGAAATCCGCATTGTGATGCCCCCAGCTTTGTTTTTCCTTTTCAACAGTTCCTTGAGATTCTCTTTTCTGTTTCCATACAAATTTAAGGACTGTTTGTTCCATTTCTTTGAAAAATGTCCTTGGTATTTTGATCGGGATAGCATTGAAAGTGTAGATTGCTCTGGGTAGATGGACATTTTAACTATGTTAATTCTTCCGATCCATGAGCATGGAATATCTTTCCATCTTTTATGTCTTCCTCAATGTCTTTCAAGAGTGATTTATAGTTTCTGAATATAGGTCCTTTACGCCTCTTGGTTAAGTTAATTCCAAGGTAACGTATGGTTTTTGGTGCTATTGTAAATGGGATGGATTCCCTAATTTCTCTTTCTTCGGTCTCGTTATTCGTGTATAGAAATGCAACTGATTTCTGAGCATTTATTTTGTATCCTGCCACGTTACTGAATTCTCTATAACTTCTAATAATTTGGGAGTGGCTTCTTTTGGGTTTTCCATATAGAGTATCATGTCATCTGCAAAGAGAGACATTTTGACTTCTTCTTTGCCAATTTGAATACCTTTGATCCCTTTTGTCGTCTGATTGCTGTTGCAAGGACTTCTAGTACTATGTTGAATAATAGTGGCGAGAGGGCATCCTTGTCGAAGTTCCTGATCTTAAGGGAAAGGCTTCCAGCTTTTCTCCATTGAGAATAATATTTGCAGTAGGCTTTTCATAGATGGCTTTTATGAGATTGAGAAATGTATCTTCTATTCCTACACTCTGAAGGGTTTTAATCAGGAAAGAATGCTGTATTTTGTCAAATGCTTTTTCGCACGATTGAGAGGATCATATGGTTCTTGAGTCTTTTCTTGTTGATATGATGTATCACGCTGATTGATTTGCGAATATTGAACCACGCTTGCATCCCAGGTATGAATCCCACTTGATCATGGTGGATAATCCTTTTAATGAACTGTTGATTCTATTAGCAAGTATCTTGTTGAGGATTTTGGCGTCCATATTCATTAGGGAAATCGGTCTGTAATTCTCCTTTTGAGGGGTCTTTGCCTGGTTTGGGGATCAAGGTAATATTGGCCTCATAGAATGAGTTTGGTAGCTTTCCTTCTGTTTCTTCTATTTTTGAAATAGCTTTAGGAGAATAGGTATTATTTCTTCTTTGAATGTTTGGTAGAATTCCCAGGAAAACCATCCACCTGGAGTTATGTTATTTGAAGGTTGTTTATCACTGACTCAATTTCTTCATAATTAATTGGCCTGTTTAAGGAATCAATTTCTTCCAGTTTCAATCTTGGTAGTTTATAGGTTTCAGGAAGGATTCCATCTCTTCCAGATTGCTTAGTTTATTGGCATATAGCTGTTGATAAAAATTTCTAATAATCCTTCCAATTTCAATGGTGCTCGCCGTGACTCCTCCTTTTTCATTCATAATTTTAATAATCTGGGTCCTTTCTTTCTTTTCGGATAAGTGTCTTGCCAGTGGTCTGTCAATTTTATTGATTCTCTAAAGAACCAGCTTCTAGTCCTGTTGATCTGCTCTACTGTACTTCTGGTTTCTGCTTTGATTGATTTCAGCTCTAATTTTGGTCAACTGCTTCCTCGTGCGTGGATTAGGCCTGTCCCTCTGTTGCTGTTCCAG
The DNA here is from genome assembly GCF_017311325.1 of Ursus maritimus. Classification (NCBI taxonomy): domain Eukaryota; kingdom Metazoa; phylum Chordata; class Mammalia; order Carnivora; family Ursidae; genus Ursus; species Ursus maritimus. The sequence continues at coordinate 51,900,553 of NW_024423343.1, forward strand.
CTCTGAGGTGAGAATATAAAAACTGCATTTTAGATTTTTCTATTCTTTTGAGTGAGGCTTGGATGGCTATGTATTTCCCTTAGACTGCCTTTGCAGTATCCCATAGGTTTTGGACTGTTGTATTTTCATTCTCATTGGTCTCCATAAATTGTTTAATTTGATTTTTGATTTCCTGTTTATCGAAAGTCATTCTGAGCATTATGGCTCTTAGTCTCCAAGTGTTTGAGTTTCTTCCAAATTTTTCCTTGTGGTTGAGTTCACCTCAGAGCGTTGTAGGTCTGAGAATATGCAGGGGATAATTCTCAATCTTTGGTATCGTTGAGACCTGTTTTGTGTCCCAGAACATGGTCTATTCTTGAGAATGTTCCATGGGCATTAGAATAGAATGAGTATTCTTTGGTTCTGGGGTGTAGTGTTCTATATATAATCTATGAGGTCCAACTCGTCGAGTATGGCATTCAAAGCCTTTGATTCTTTGCTTAGTTTTTGCCAGGGTGTTCTGTCTATTTCATAGTGGAGTGTTTGAGGTCCCCTACTATAATTAGGTTTTCATTTATATGTCTCTTTATTCTGATAAGAGTTGGCTTGTGTATCTTGCTGCTCCTGTTAGGGCATATATTTATAATTGTCATATCCGCTTGTTGAATACTTCCTTAAGAATAATATAGTGCCCTTCTGCACTCTCTAACTATAGTCTGTAGTTTAAAATCCAATTTATCTGATATGAGAATTGCTACCCCAGCTTTCTTTTGAGGTCCATTTCGTGAAAGATGGTACTCCATCCCTTACTCTCAGTCTGAATGCATCTTTGGGTTTGAAATGAGTCTCTTGTAGACAGCAAATGGATGGGTCATTTCTTTATCCAATCTGCAACCCTGTATGCGTTTATGGGATGGTTCAAACCATTTACATTAAGACTGATTACTGAGAGATATGATTTTAATGTTGCCATGTTGCCAGTAAAGTCTTTTTTGTATTGGCTGTGACTTTCTGTTCTGTATCACTCTTGGGGCCTTTTTACTTTATAGAACCCCCCTATCTCCTGTAGGGCTGGTTTCTGTAGTTACAAAATTGGTTAGTGACTGGCGATTCTGAAATGTGCCTTTATTTCTCCATCAATTCTGAATGACAGCCTTGCTGGATAAAGGATCCTTGGCTGCATGTTTTTCTCTGAAAGAGCTTTAAATATGCTCCCCAACCCTTTCTCTCATTCCAGGTCTGTGTAGAGAGGTCTGACGTAATTCTGATGCTTTTGCCTTGGTACGTGAGAAATTTCTTTGCCCTGGCCGCTTCAATACTGTATCCTTGCATCTAATATTTGCAAATTGCACTATGACTGACGTGGCGAGGTTTGTCGTGTGGTTGAGCTTGGGAGGGTCCTCTCTGCCTCTTGGACACGAATGTTTGTTTCCCTTGCTAGATTAGGGAAGTTTTCAGCTATAATTTGTTCAAATATCTCTTCTAGACCTCTGTTTTTCTCCCCCTCGGGATGCCGATGATTCTAACATTGGATCGCTTTCATTGAGTCAGTAATCTCCCCTGTAACCTACATTCGTAGGCGTGGATTTTTTAAGACCATCTTCTATTTTCATTTTTTCCTCTATTAACCCATCCTCCAATTCACTAACCCTTTCCTCTGCTTCTGGACCCTGGCTGTCAGAGCTTCTAGTTTTGCCTGCATTTGGCTCATAGAATTTTTAATTTCGTCAGATTCGCTCTCATTTCTGTCCTTAGGGATTCTATATTCTCAGTAACCTTTCGTTTATACTTTTTCAATTCTACTCATCATTTTGACCATCGTTACTCTGAATTCCATTTCTGATAATTTTACATCCATATCCATTATTTCGTGGCAGAGGCCACAGTCTCACTGTCTTTCTTTGCTGGGGCTCCTTCTTGTCATTCTGATGAGAGAGGTTGCGGGGTTTCAGAGCCCAAATTATTGACTGGGTCCCAGGCGTCCTTGTTTTATAGGGATCTTAGGGATGTGGGCTTCTTTAAAGATTTTATTTATTTATTTATTTATGTGGAGCCAACCAGCGAGAGAGGGAACAGAAGCAGGGGAGGGGAGAGGAAGAAGCAGGCTCCCAGCGGAGGAGCCCGATAGGGACTCCTTTCCGAACGCGGGATCACGCCTAGCGAGGCAGGCGCTCAATGACTGCACCACCCAGGCGCCTCGGGTTGTGGGCTTCTTTGATTTTTCAGCCTGCCTTCTGGGGAGGGGCTCCCCGCCGATACCAGGCAGCCCGGTTTGGTAGAGTCTCCGATCCCCTGCGAGGGGATGGGATGGGCACTCTCTGAGCCGGTATTTCCAGGCTTTTGTTCTCTGGCGGTTTCCTGGCGGTTGCTGTGCCTCTTCTGAGAGTCAGAGCAGCAGCGGCCACCAGCCTCTGTCACAGAACAGAGGGATTGCGCCGCTCTCTACTAATGTTCTGGCCACTTTAACTCTGTTTCTGTTGGTGCTGCTCAACCCTGCAGCGCCCCGGGTGTGCGCCCCACACCCGCGCCCCAGCCCTCACTTCCAGGGCCGGCGCGTCTCTGTCCTTGCTATGCCGCCAGCCCACGCGCTCCCGGATCTCCCGGTCTCAGTCTAGATCCAGTGAGCGCACCGGGATTCCGGTGTTCCGCGAGATGCCTGGTGGCGCACGCACCCGGCTCACGGTCTCAGTCTGCTGTTTTGCGGGTGCCATCTGCGAGCCCCGCCCGCTCCTGCAAGTGGCGGCCGCTTCCCGGGCGCGCCGAACACGGCGGCTCCCTCCCCTTCCGCTTATCTTCCGATATCTGTGCACAGTTTCATGGCTCCCCGCTTCCTACCTCAATACTCAGCGCTGGAGATGTTCATTTGTAGAGATCCAGATGCGTCTTCCTGCGTCTCAGGCTGGTTCCGTGGTTGTTTAGGCTGGTCTGGTACCTATCCAGCTCGACTCGGAGGACCGGCTGAAAACGGTGTCTCCTACTCCTCCGCCATCTTAACTCCTCCAGTCTCATGATATCAGGTTATTTTAAACCGAAAGAAAAATAGCATTCTGCCAGCTTATAAAGTGCTAAAGTTTAAATCAACTGAAATCTACTTGCCCTGCTAAATCATTTTAGAATATTTTTCACACCTAATTTCTATTGAGTTTAATTAAGACATTTGGCGGTACCTGCCGTTATGTAGAAATAGCAAATTTTGATGAAACTGTCTTTGCTTTCATAATTTTTAAGAAACATTCCCATTATACAGTATGCAAGGAAATGAAAAGACTCTAGTTCTTCCTACCTGTTATATGCACGTGTGTGTGCATGTGCACACACACACACACGCGCTCAGGCTGACATATCCATATGGGCGTACATGTACATATGAACCCACTCAAGGCACCACAGTCACATGGGCCTATTCAAATTCTCTCACACACACACACACACACACACACACACACACACACACACACAGTAATACCTACACATACAGGGTTAAACTTTTGCTCTCTTTTTTTCCCCCACTGTTCTGTAGCTAACTTCTGACTTTTCTGTCCTTGGTTTATACATTTCTTTTGATCTTTGACTTGGAAGTGGATGATTCAGACCAATTATTTCATGTGATTACCTTTGGGATGAGATTGATGATTTTGATACTGGCTCATTTTTATTATTTGCATGTCGTTTAAGAGAAAGAACTTCATGAACTTAATCTGCTTTCATATGCCAAAGCGAGTGTTGAGGAGAAGATTATATAAGTAGATGAGAAAATTGCCTTTCACACATATTTGTTGAGTCAACAGGGTCAGATGAGAAGGTGCAAAGAATATATCATGAAACTCAAGAAACAACTCTTTATCTTGCCATATTGCAGATAAATGTTCTTTCTGTGTCACTTCGTGCTATATTACTTGCTTTCCTTGATTATAATAATTTACTGATTAAGAAATAATGTGCAACAAAATAGTAATAAAACTTAGTATTTTGATAGAAGACTAAATAAAAAGATGGGTAATCAACTTGCCTTTGGAAATCGAAATGAGCTTTCTGTTTGTGAATGTATAAGGATAGATATATGTCATTGTTCTGCTTTCAACAGAGTTGGAAATGCCCACTGTTCTTCACAGTAAAAGCTTCATTTTTGTGTGTAAAAGATTGGAAGGCACCATCTGGGACATATCGTATGTTCATGTTTCTTCAAGAGAATCTGGAAATGATACTTTTGGGATTTTGTTGCTAATGAAGAAGAGAAAGGGGGAAAAACCTTCCATAAATTGCACCTGGTCTATTGGTGCTTTTCTTGTAAAAATCGAAATGAAATCTAAGAATGGTAATTATAGTATCCTATGTTATATCCAGAAGGATAGCCTTAATATTTCTGAAATTGCATATTTAAAAATTGTGGGATTTTATTTAGATAAATATTTTGTTTGGTTACTTTCCTGGTCTTGCTAGTTGGATAAGAAAAGTTGAGGAAATGTGGCTAGGACAAACATCAAACTTTTATTTGGGAAGCCCCTATTTGGTGTAGTCTTTAGAGAAATTGTTGATCTCCCATATAGAAACCTAAACAGAAAGAATATCCTCTTGTTCTCTGCCTCCCTCTTTCCCTGGTCATAGCAGAAAAGCCCCATTCACTATGCCATTAATTCTTTTTTTTTTTTTACAAAGTCTAGGTTGGTTTTCTATTAGTTATGATTAAGAACCCTGAGCCACATAGAGCTACATCAGAGCAAACTACTTAATTTCTTATTCCAGCACCCAGTACAGTAGCCTCACACATTAGCTGGTACTGAAAAATATTTCATTCACTTCTTCATTCAACAAGCACCTACTACATAACAGGCAGATGTCCAGGTGCTAGGTCTGTCAAAGTAAACAAAACAGAAAAGCATCTGGCTGTGAGGCTATAATTGGGTGGGAAAATAGACAAATATACATACATATATGAGGTGGGGATATGTGCTATAGAAAAATACATCAAAATAGATAAAGCGTGATCAGGGAATGGGTTGTTGATTTTTTGTATAGGGTAATCTTGGAAAGCCTCTCTGGGAAGGAGTTTCTTTATAGAGACTGATGTAGAATGATCCCTGGGTAAATTAGGAGAAAGAGTGCTCCAAATAGAAGGAAGAGCAAGGGCAAATGTCCTGAAGCCCTAAAGGAGAAAGGTGCTTGGCATGTTGAGTGAAGGGGAGAAACATGGAAGACTCAAGGTCAGACATTGAAGGGCAACAGACCATTTGGGCTTTAGGACCTTCATAAAGAACTTGGCTTTTACTCTAAGTGAAATGGGAAGTCATTGTAGAGCCATGAGCAGAGGACTGGTGTGATCAGACTCATGTTTTTGTTGTTGTTGTTGCTGCTTTTTTTTTCTAAAGATTTTATTTATTTATTTAACAGAGATAGAGACAGCCAGTGAGAGAGGGAACACAAGCAGGGGGAGTGGGAGAGGAAGAAGCAGGCTCATAGCGGAGGAGCCTGATGTGGGGCTCGATCCCGTAACGCCGGGATCACGCCCTGAGCCGAAGGCAGACGCTTAACCGCTGTGCCACCCAGGCGCCCCTGTTATTGTGTTTTTAATAGAATTCCTCTGGTTGCTTTGGGGAGAACAGACTGTGGGGGATAAGAGATGAGGAATAAGGCCCCCTGGGGGACTAAGACGTTCCAGGTGATAGAGATTATGGCTTGAACTAGAATGAAAGTGGGGAGAAGTGATCAGATCCTGGTGCATTTTGAAAACTAGAGTAGATAGGATTTGTAGCCCTACTAGAAGAGTGCAAGAAGAAATGGAGACCTATTAGGGACGACTCCTAGGTTTTGAGCCTGAACAGCTAGCTGAATGAGTTTCCATGTAGTTAAATGGCTAAGTAATCCGGGGATGAGGAGTGGTATGAGATTTGCGTGTGGACATTTCGATAGACATTTAAATAGAGTAGGCAGCTCTATATGAGTTTGGAGTTCGGGTGGAAGATTAAGATGGCTAGACTGTAGTGTGTGTGTAATATACATGTAAGTTGTCAGTATATAGACGGTATCTAAAGCCAAGAGCCTGGATGAAATCACCTTGTGAATGAATGAGTATTGGGAAGAGGCAGAAAGACTGAGCCTTGGAGCACTTTAACATTTATAATCACATAAATGAAGGGGCACCCACCCAGGAGTCTGTGAAAAGTTAACTAGTACAGTAGGAGAAGTACCAAAGGAGGAATATCCTAGAAGCAAATGAATTATAATTTTCAAGAATGAGGAATTCCTGTGTCAAATAATAGTCAAGTGGAAAATAACATGAAGGCTGTGAATTGACTGCTGCATTCGGGGATGTGGACGGCTTTAGTGACCTGGTTAAGGGCTTGAATGGTGTCACGTGAATAAAGAAATCTGAATCAATCAAGTGATCGATCAAGATATGACATAGATATGTTAATAGAATTGTTCGTTGATGAACAAGATAGTAACTGCTCTGTTCCCCAGAATTAAACGATTTCATGATCTCAGTATGTGTTTAGAAAAGCTGAAATACCAGGATAGTTCTTTTCACTATTTTTAATTGGCTCCCTCTCCTACTTCCCTTTTATAATCTTTATCATGCTTCTCAAATTCCCCAACCAGCCTCAGCCTGTTTGTGTCAGCTTCTGAGCTTGCCTCATGCTTGATTTAGATAGTAAAAGGAAACACTTGAGCTCCATGAATGTTCCGTTCTCATTCCCTGCTTATAAATCTACCTGCATTTGCCCTTATTGAGTACTTCTTACTTGTAAGTACCAAAGGAAAGCTATTCCACCTAAACAAGTCTCTCCACCTGTTTTGTGGATGCTTCTTCCTCTCAGGATCCTTGTAGCATCCATTCTCTTCTGTTAAGCCTTTATCCTGTCTCTTTATTGCTTTTTACAGCTCATAAATGTGTTTGTTTATAGTTTTCCCATCTTAAAAACCCGGTCATTCTTAAATTTATCTTCCTATCTAGCTAGATAAAAACAATAGAGATATGTTGTAAAGTATTTTGGAAATAAGGAAATGAGGAAAATAACAAACACCCATAATCTCCCTTCGCAGAGATGATCGTTACATGTGTTTACATTCAATTATTTTTCTACCTGCATTTTAACTGACTAGGATCCAGCCACATACAGACTTTTAAAATCTTTCTTTTTATTTGACAGACATTGTATTGTAAGACTTCGCACATACAATTAAACAGTTTTGAAATTATTTTAAATACCTAGAGTATTTAATACTATTGTTATGCCATGATTTGTATATTTGCAATTTTACTGGACTTTTACCTAGCTTCTATTTTTCATATAAATAAAACTAAGGTGAATATCTTTGTACATAAATCTTTTATTACATTTCAGATTATTTTCTAGGCTAGAGTCTAAAGGAAAATGCGAATCAAAGGATATGCACTGTTTTATGACTCTTTTAGATATTGCCAAATTGTTTTTAAAAATGATTCTGTCGATTTATACACCTACTGGGAAGTGTAAGTGTGCCTCTCTCCTCAGATTCTTCTGGGGGCTTTTGAAAAATGATTATTTTATAAAACAATCTTTACTAATTGAACAGTTTAGGGTTATCTCATTTCTTAAACTAACGTGTGATTACTAGAGAGGTGGAAATCACTTTTTAATCTTTACTGTTTTTGTTTTTGTGCTGTTTAATGTTTTTCTTTTCTTATGACTGTTCCCTCATATCCTTTGCCCATCTTTCCATGCCCTCCATTGGATCTTCAACAATTTTTTGTTGACTTGTACGATTTATCGTATTAATATTATCAGCCATTTGTATTTCATATTTGTTGCAATAATTTTTCTAATTTGTTGCCTTTTACTTTTATGATTTTATTGATTTAAAGTTTAAGATAGTCAAGTGACAACTTAAATAAATTGGTGGCAGAACAGTAAGGCCCAAAACAGACACAAGTAGATGTAAGAATTTGGCATATGTTCAAGGTATTTAATTCACTGGGGACAAATGTCCAAATTTTGAGGCAAACATTGTTAGAATTCTTCCTCATACCTCATATTAAAATAAATTTCAAGCAGACTAAGTCTTCAAATATTTTTTAAAAAATCAAACAAAACATAACATCACGGGAAAGTGTTTAAGTGGCAGGGTGATCTTTCTAAGCGTGGGAGTAAAGGTGAAAACCATTAGGGTAAATATTGACAAATGGGACTAATTTGAAACCTTCCACCCTGCAAAAAATTAACAAAGATAAAATACAAATGACAAGCAGGGAAAGTGATTTATAACATATATGGAAACTATTCATTTGTAAATATTATAAAAAAGATCTCTTAGAAATGAAAAAAAAATTTCCAAGAAGGAACTCGATCAAAGAACATGAAGGGATAACTTAGAAAAGAAGAAATACCAATGACGAATAACCATTTAGAAAATCCTACCTGACTAGCTTTCAAAGAAGGTAAAACAAATGTGTAGATGTAATATTTGGAATTATAAAAATCTGCTTGACTTTCCAACACTTTTTCGTATATGAGTGACCCTATTGAGCCAGAGTCACCCATTAACCTAAGGGATTTTTACACTATTAAAAGTAGAAGAAAAAAAAATAAAGACTTCCAAGATCGGCTTTTGAAGCCATGTAATTGAAAGAGGAAAGTTTGTGCTTGTGTTTGTTTTTAATTCCAAAATGTTCTTTTTAATGGAGTGAGATACATTCTAACCATTGACAGTAATGATGATGACAATGTATATCAATATCTATGGACATGGAAATATCTGCTTGATACGGAAACCGAAAATTTTAAATTACGAAGCAACTGTGATCCCATTTATGTAATAATAAAAAAGAAAAGCTAATATAGATACGTATTAGAAAATAAAGAAATTACTCAAAAATGTAATAAAACTTTCCCTGGATGGTGAGGAAAATCAACAATCTTTCTTAGTTATTTTTTTCATGTATTTTAAAATTTCTGAATGTTCCACATATTACTTTTATAATTATAAAAATAAAGGTATTTACATTTTGAAAAAAATCTTTTTTTTTGGTCATTTTTTCCTTACTCCATTAAATAAATAGGTACCTTTTTAAAAGTTTTATTTTTTCTAATTCTTCCTGTTGGAAATTTATTTAATATATGGTTTGAAGTAAGAACATAAATTCTCTTAAATAGCCAGTATTCCAAGTAGTTGAACAAGTGTTGTAGTCCAGTTTATTAGATAATTACTTATTGATTGCTGATGCTATTCTTATCAAAGATTGTAACTTCTATTTCCTAGTATCTGTTTAGAGAAAATTCTATTCCATTAGTTCACCTGTCTGTTGTTGTGACATTATCTCACTCCTTTAATTATTATTTCATTACACAGTGTTTTATTACTGATAGGACAAATTCCCTTATTACTTTTTTTTTAGAACATTCTTACATATTTATTTTTCAAGATGAATTTTAGAATCAGAAGCTTAAAATTCACTGCCCCATGCTTCTTAATCAATGTATACTGAATAAACACCACATTTTTTTTCTTGAAAATCCAAGGCCATGACTATGAATAGACTAGAAATAGTGTAGCATTCTTGTGAGTTCTTCAACTATGATAGATCTTTGCTTGTGTTGTAGGTGACTTTAGATTTAGGTCTTACTAAATTTCTGTGACCAATTGTTATTTTTCCCGATATCTTCCTTTTCTGATACCTCCATATGATATGATACATCTGTGCCTTTTTTTTTTAAAGATTTTATTTATTTATTTGACAGAGATAGAGACAGCCAGTGAGAGAGGGAACACAAGCAAGGGGAGTGGGAGAGGAAGAAGCAGGCTCATATCAGAGGAGCCTGATGTGGGGCTTGATCCCAGAACGCCGGGATCACGCCCTGAGCCGAAGGCAGACGCTTAACCGCTGTGCCACCCAGGCGCCCCCATCTGTGCCTTTTAAATCAACTTCCATTTGGATCAGTTTAGTATATCATACGATTAAAATTTTTAGCAGTTTATCTAAGTTAAGACTAAACGATTGAACTCCATGCTTTGAGTATTGGTTGTTCCTGGGACTCTTACGTATACTCTTGTTTTGGCTACGTGTCTTGTAATGTAGACAGCCACTTTTTTTTTTTTTAAGATTTTATTTACTTATTTGACAGAGAGAGAGACAGCCAGCGAGAGAGGGAACACAAGCAGGGGGAGTGGGAGAGGAAGAAGCAGGCTCCTAGCAGAGGAGCCTGATGTGGGGCTCGATCCCAGAATGCCGGGATCACGCCCTGAGCCTAAGGCAGACGCTGAACGACTGCGCCACCCAGGCGCCCCTGTAGACAGCCACTTTGATGACTCTGGTTAAGTGTGGTGTTACTATGTCTGCACATGAATAAAAAGACATCAATAGATCTATTATAGAATATTGATAGAATAAGCTACAAAGGGAAGGGGGATACCTCAATGGCAAGAAATACAATGATAAAAAAGAATTTTTCTGAAATCTTGAGTTCTCTTCATGAGACAAAGTTTCTTCTGTGTTATGCTTCGTCATCTGGTCTATGAATCTCAGAATTTGTAACTGGATCACTGGTTATCCTGGAATTTAGGTGATGGGATAGGAATACAGAGTAATGGGCCAGTAAACTCATAGACACAAAGTGACTTTTTTTTTTTTGTCTCTAAGCTTTTACGTTTTGATATTCCAGAGACATTAATCATAACTTGACAGTTATCAACCTGATTCAGAATCATTAACCCTGAATGTTTTCTCTTCTGTTTGAAAGAGAAACTACCAAAGCTCTATGAAAAGGTGATGAAAATATATTTTTCACATTTCACCTGCCGTAATCTGTCCTGTGAGGACAAATAGGTTGCTGATTTTTCATAAACATTTTGTCACTAATTTTATTATCCTGTTCATTACAATTATGTGTCTTGGGATTCCTCTTACCTTGTCGTTCTATATAAAACTGTAATGTTATTGCTGTAGTAGAAACCATTTATTTTGTTAAGTCTCTAATGGAAGGCAGGACCCATCAAAGTTAAGGACCTAGACTCAGAGCAACAGATGTTCCTGTAAAACAATGCATTTCTCAAAAAAGGACTTTGATGAAATATATGTAAATCATCTCTTGTTATTTATTTTTTGAAATGTTCTGTTATGCCATATTTTATTTGTTTTTATATTTTTATTATGAGATACTTTAAATGTAGAGACAAGTATACAAACTAGCTTACCACCATGCACCTGCCACCCAGTTTTATTAAATGTCAACATATTTGCCTTAGCTATTTTTTTTTTTTTAAAGCCAGGGCTAGTATTACAGATACAGTCCCGTGTGCCTTGCCTTATTCCGTTCTCTCTGAGGCAACCACGCCTTGGAATTTAGTGTTTATCATCTGCATTCATGATTGTGTACTTTACTATACATTCATGTATCATTGAAAAATATATATGCTATTTTTTCATGTTGTTTAACTTTATATAAATGGTAACCAACTGCATCATTTTTAAACTTTTTAATATGATACAATTGTTTAGCATTTATTTTTTAGGAAGCTAGCAGTTCCAATTTATCCATATCTACTGCTGAATAGTATTTCGTTTTATGTCTATGCCAAATTTTTACAGTTTTTCGTTTGTGGACATTTACATATATCATTAAACACATATAGTTTTTACTATTATAAGCATGGTTGAAATGAACATTTCTCTACTTATCTCCTTGGCATATATTTTCTCTCCCATATATTTGTAGAGTAACACTGCTGCAGCATAGAGAACACACATCTTCCATTTAAGTAAAATATTAAAAAATGCGCCTGAAATGGTTTGCACCAATTTATAAGCCCTCTAAAAGACCATAGATTGCCGTTGCTCCACGTCCTCATAGAGCTCTTCATTGTCAGACTTTTAATGTTTGCCACTCCGCATATACTATGAAATGGTATGTTGCAAATTTGTATTTCCCTGATTACTAGCAACACCAAACATCTTTTTTGTATGTCATGTGTTTAGAGGCAATAACATATAGTTCAGAGCCAGATATAATAATAATGGGTGGATGTGGGAGCCAGATAACTTGGGTTTGAATCCTGAGTCTTGTGTGTGAACCTGGGCGTGTCACCATTTATTGGCTCATTGGCAAAATGGGAATAATAGACAGAACTTGTGGGATTGTTCTGAGTTAATACGTGAAAATTTCTTGAGCTGTGCCCAGCATTTACTAAGATGATGATGTTGGTGGTGTAAGCAACATATCACCAAAATATGATAAGTGACATTCAAAAAATTCAACAACCTAGAATGTCAGGTTATATTATTGTAAGTTTAATCAGCCTGATCTGGAAAGGTTGGGATAGAACAATTCTGGAAATTGGAAGACCTAGGCTTCTCATCCCCATCTCCCCGATTCACCCACATTCTTCTCTTCCTATTCAGAAGATAACAGTAGGTCAGGGCCCAAGCAGAGGGTGAGGAGCCAATTACCAAGTATGCAATATTCCTATTTTTTTTTAAGTTAAAGTGTATGTTACCTTGGAACTTTATTGGATTATGTAAGTACCCATTTGCATTTCACTTAAGCTTGTTTATTATCTTGCCCATTTTGTATTGAGTTATTTGGTATTTATTATTGATTAGTAGGAGTTGTTTATATATTTTGGACACTAATCCTGACAGAATTATTTTTCCTAATCTCTGGCTTGTTTATGGTATTTGTTTACAAAGAATTTTAAAATTTTAGTGCAGTCTGTTTAACAACCATTCCTTAATGGTTTGTCCTTTTACTATCTGGCCTAAGATTCCCACCACCCCACCCCCTCACCCTATCCTCCCCACTCCCCCACCCCCCACCCCTGCCAAACCAAGCTATTTAAGACACTCTTCTTTTTCTTCTAAATGTTAAAAAGCTTTTGTGTTTTATAAGCAAAATTCTCTTCCGAATTTATTTTTGTTTTAAGCATAAGTTATGGAGCTGTTTGTCAAGCATTATTTACTGTCTAGTTCCAGTGGTTACGTTGTCTCTCCACGATCTAAAATGATAATAACTTCGTTACTGTGCCTTTATGGTAGTAGGAGGAGGAGGGGAGCAGGAGAAGGCACAGCAGTATCAGCTAGCCTGTCTTCCTGAATGTCAGTCCCCATTCTATATGCTTCACATATATTGACTCATTTGATCCTGAGCAGTGCCCCATGCAGTAGGTATTCTCATTATCTCCATTTTATCAGTAAGGAAACTGAGGCACAGACAAGTTAAGTGACTGCCATATGAATGTGTAGGGACAATTCAAACTCAGACTATGAGACTGAATTTAAAATCCAGTCATTCTGGCTCAAGAGTCCACATTTAAAATTCCTCTATTACCCAGCCTCCAAAAAATCTTTCTGCCTAATAAAACAAGTTTCCTCTCCTTAGTGTTCTTAAAAAATAAACAAGCAAAATAATCTTGGCTAACTTTGGCCACTTTCTCTATTTCATTTATTTTTATTTTCTCCCTCAGTTATCAGAAGAAGGTGGTATGTAAATAGGCTTCTAGATGGAAATTATAATATTATATCATCTGCTTATTGTTTAAGGGTGACAAGTCTCACCCTTTCTATAACTTCAAATCCATGAAGGGTTGAATATTGTCAAAATAATAGGCTGGGGGTGACTTCTGAATTTTTCTAGTTTCTTACACCTTTGTTTTTTTATAAATTTTGTTACTTTTCTTGGAATTTATTCTGAAAAAAAATTTTTTCCTTAAGTTCATAGTTACTAGTCTTGAGACTTTCAATAGAGGAGACAGACAAAAAAATAAATAGTTATAATACAATTTGTTAAATTACAGAAGAGAATTGTGAGAGCTTAGCCCAAGAAATACCTAGTCTGTCCAGCAGTTTCATGAATGATGCCTTGGTATTACTGTAATAAACAACCTGTATTATTGCTGTAATAAAACAACCAAAATATAGTCGCTTGAAATCATTTTATTATCATTTCAAGCCACAATCATATTATTTTATTATCTCTTATGTTTCTCTGGGCTAACTAAGCTCAGCTGTGTACACGGTGATGCCTAAGGCTGCAGTTATCTGGGGCTTGACTGGGCTGGACCATTTAAGATGGCTCATTCACAGGGCTGAGTGTTGGCACTGGCATCAACTGAGAACTAAGTTAGGACTGTCAACCAGCGTGCCTGGTGCCCCCTTATGTAACATCTCCATGTGGCATGTGTTCCTCATAGCATGGTGGCTGAGTTCTAAGAGCAGGAAGTGAAGACCTGGATTTGAGAGTTCCAGAATGTACTTCTACCACTTTCTCTCTGGGGTCCAAGCCAGTCCCAAGGCCAGCCCAGTGCAGATTTAATGGGAGGACGTTATTGAATTGCCCACCCTTGGTATGAGGAGTTGTATGAGCATACAGGACCAGAGGAATTGCTGGAGGCCCCCAGCTAGACTATGAACCAGAGAGGGATCACTCAGAAAATCCACACATTGATACTATGTTATTTCTATTATTTTTTGTTAAGATGAAAACATTATTTTCGAAATGTTCATATTTACTAAATACGTATTACCTTAGATACATTTCCTATGTCACAAAGATGAGTCTTCTGAACCATTTGCAATATAAGTTTTTTTTTCATTTCTTTTCTTTCCTTTTTTTTTTTATTATGTTATGTCACCATACGGTACATCATTAGTTTTTGATGTAGTGTTCCATGATTCATTATTTGCGTATAACACCCAGTGCTCATTGCAACACATGCCCTCTCTAATACCCATCACTGGGCTACCCCATCACCCTACTCCCTGCCCCTCTGAAACCCTCAGATTGTTTGCTGGAGTCTATAGTCTCTCAACATTCGTCTTCCCCTCTGATTTCCCTCCCTTCAGTTTTCCCTTTCTTCCCCTGTCATCCTCCATGCTATTCCTTCTGTTCCACATGTGAGTGAAACCGTATAATAATTGTCTTTCTCTGCTTGACTTTTTCACTTAGCATAATCCCCTCCAGTTTCATCCATGTCGATGTAAATGGTGGGTATTCATCCTTTCCAATGGCTGAGTAATATTCCATTGTATATACAGACCACATCTTCTTTATCCATTCATCTGTTGAAGAGCATCTCAGCTCCTTCCACAGTTTGGCTATTGTGGACATTGCTGCTATGATTATTGGGGTGCATGTGCCCCTTCATTTCACTACATCTGTATCTTTGGGGTAAATACCTAGTAGTATAATTGCTGGGTGGTAGGGTAGCTCTATTTTTAACATCTTGAGGAACCTCCATACTGTTTGCCAAAGTGGCTGTACCAACTTGCATTCCCACCAACAGTGTAAGACGGTTCCCCTTTCTCCACATCTTCACCATCATTTGTTGTGTCTTGCCTTGTTAATTTTTGTCATTCTAACTGGTGTAAGGTTGTATCTCCATGCAGTTTTAATTTGAATTTCCCTGATGGCTAATTATTTTGAACATTTTTTCATGTGTCTGTTAGCCATTTGTATGTCTTCTCTGAGAGGTGTCTGTTCATGTCTTCTGCCCATTTTTTGACTTGATTATCTGTTTTTTGGGTGTTGAGTTTGAGAAGTTCTTTATAGATCTTGGATAACAATCAATCCTAAAATTTGTATGGAACCAGAAAAGACCCTGAATTGCCAAGAATATGTTGAAAAAGAAAAACAAAGCTGGGGGCATCATGTTGCCTGATTTCATGCTATATTACAAAGCTGGGATCACCAAGACAGTATGGTATTGGCACAAAAACAGACACATAGATCAGTGGAACAGAACACAGACTCCAGAAATGGACCCTCAAATATATGGTCAACTAATCTTCAGCAAAGCAGGAAAAAATATCTAATGGAAAAAAGACATTCTCTATAATAAATGGTGCTGGGAAAATTGGACAACTATATACAGAAGAATGAAACTCAACCATTCTCTTACACTATACACAAAGATAAACTCAAAATGGATGAAAGACCTCAATGTGAGACAGGAATCCACCAAAATACTAGAGGAGAACATAGGCAGAAACCTCTCTGACATTGGCCACAGCATCTTCTCTCATGACACATCTCATAAGTCTTGATTAATAATACGGACTCTGGATCTGGATGCCCTGAATTTAAAGTCAAGCCAAAGCATGCGTGACTTTAGGAAAGTTACTTAAAGTCTCTGAGCCTCAGTTTCTTCATCTGTAACATGAAGATAATAAAAAATGTCTCCTTTATAGGAGTATCCTAAAAATTGAATGAGTTAATACAGGTAAAGTATTTACAATAGTACCTGTATCAATAGTCAGTACAATATAAGGGTTAGCTATTGCATTGTTGTTATTATTTACTATTGGTTTCTAAGGTTAAAAAAGGCATTTTCAGTTCAGCTCTATTTTACTAGTAGGTTTATTTGCCCAACCTTTTGGGTAGCAGTAAATGAAAGCAGAATAACAAACCTTCTACTAAGCAGCATAGTACAGTGAGCACTTTCACTGGCCGCTTTTCCTGGGAGCACTTACCTCACCTCCCAGAAACGTTTCTCAGATTTGTAAGTCGTAAGCGGGGTTGTTTGAGTTGATATCATTCAGCTTCAAATAGGCTCTACCATTCTAAAGTATCAGAGGGTGACATGATGGCAGAATGCTTATAGAAATACTTGAGGAATGATTTTGTTGAAGTTTAATTTGTGCTAAAAATTCATCAACACATTTCCAGGAAGGCAAATCTTCCCAAGACATATGGAAACTCTTTTAAGGTTGGTTTCATGATTCTGATTGGGACTGCTTTAATTTTATCATTAGGCACTTCAGAACAAGGAATGAAATGTAAGGTGAATTATTATCTATCTGTGAAGATGTAGACAGCAGAATGCCAATTTGAGAGGGGAAGGATTTAATGTAGTAACTTGAACTAGAGACATTAACAGAAGGGGCTTGGGGAGAGGTAAAGTTAAGGAATGTAGCGGAAAAAAAAAAGGATGATTTAATATGATGAATTACATAAGGGATCATTCCCAACAGAATGCATAAGGACGAGTGTGAAGAGAGCTGCATTATTTAAAGACTGGAATAAGCAGTGCATATTTGGAGGGTCTCTGAGTATATAAAGAGATCTGCTTAGCATGGCAGCCAGCTGCTCACCTCTCATGATGGCAAAGAAGACATGTGCTTAAGCTGAAGTGTAAGGGATTGAGGTTCGACTTTCTAAAGAATAAAGATTGTTAAACATTGATCCGAATTGTGTTATCTCAACCCTGGTAATACTGAAAAATGGCTTAACTGCTCATCAGCCAGAGATGGTCCCGTGCAAAGACAGTCGTGGATCCATGACCTCTTATTAACTACCATTTCGTTTGCTTTGTGTTTTGGTATTTCAGAGAAATTTCTTACCTTAAAAGTATAAACTTTCCTCTTGGACTCTTTCCCTGTGCCACATTTTCCCTTTGTTCCTCTCATATTCTATAATTTTATGTATTGCCACTTTTCATGCCTCAGTTCCTCTACAGTGCTGTGCTTTTGTCATGGATGCATTTGAGGAATTCCTCTCAGATCAATGATAACCTGCCACTTTAACATATATTCTAAGAGTGTGATGTATAATTGATTCATTGTTGTTGTTGTTTTTTTAATGCCACAAATTGTTATGTGTTAGGCGGTGGGGTAAGCCCTGGAGATTCCAAGTTGAATAAGGCATAATTTTCTGTTGGAATTTACCGTGTAGTGGGTTGAAGATAGCTATGACTACAATTAAAAGGCAAAACGTGATATAATAGAAATGTGACATAGCATCATAACACAGAGAAGGGAGTTAACTTTGTCTTGGGAGGATGTATCTGTCAGTGAATATGCCCACAACTTTCCTTGCATGGAGCACATTCCTAGGTGAGGGGAAGTTATTGGGGGCATCTGTCACTGGGAAATGCTTTCACCCAGCCTTAATCCATCTGGCTCAGACTCCTTGGTAAAGCTTCAGTTGGCAGCTGCTTCTCAGCAAAGCTCCATACCGTGGGGGAGAAAGCCCAAATTTTGGTAGACAGGTACCTGTGACTGCCACATCGCCTCTGAGGTTATTTTGAGATCCAATTAGGTAATAAATGCAAAATTATCTAGCAATAAATAGGAACTTAAGGAATGTGGGGTTTTTTGTTTTTTTGTTTTTTAAAGGAAGGGTTTCTCATGTCGGCATGGGGGAATATAGAGGTGGCACATTTCTGGATTAGAACAGGCTTTGGAGATGTAATAATCAAATGTAATGTGTAGACTTAATTTGGCTCCTAATTTGAACATACCAACTCTAAGATGACTATTTTGAAGCAATTGGGAAATTTTAATTATGAACTGGGTAACAGATGAAATAAAGGAATAATTGGCAATATTTTTATGGTGGAAGTTACATTGTAGTTACGCAAGAAAATGCCCATCTTTTCTAGAGGTGTATGCTGAAGTGGGCCTGAAGTGTGAGATTTGCCTAAAAGGCTTCCGCAAAGCAATAAAGGAAGGTGATACCAATGTGGCAAGTTCTTGATATTGTTAAATCTGGATGATGGATATGTGGAGGCACATTGACCTATTCTCGCTGTTTTTGCATGTGTTTGAAATTTTTCATAACTAAGCTCCTCTGCCCTCTCTCCCCCAGCGAGCTGTTTATGACTGGATTGGTGGCTTAGACATATAACTATTGGCAGCATACAGGATTTAAGTGGAAAGAAGAAAATAACGTGCAACTGCAAAGTTGAGAGCTAAAAATGTATATACAGCATTTTTTTATTGTTACATGTGAATTTAGGTGTAACTCTTCAATGTGCACTCCCCAAAGCAGATTTTTGGGTTAAAAGCAGAGAACCATGCTCAGAGTTCATTGGCAAGAATGAATAATTTCAGCGAGGTATGCTTTGTAACAGCCAAAAAAAGGCCAATATGAACATAGTTGATTTTTAATGCAGTGTCATAAGTCTCTTACTTACTCCTGTTGCTTTATCATTTGCTGAATCACATTCAGAAAGTTATGTCATATAATATTCTTTCCTTAATGAAGTTTATGTCTAAAAAGTTTTAGGAGAACAAGTGATTAATTTCAGTGTTTTATTTTCCCTCAACATAAAATATAGGTACGTTTCCTCTCCAATGTAGATTATATAAAAGCTTTGGAAATGAATTTTCAGAAATGAATTTCTATCTGAAGATATGTTACTATATTGAATAATCAGAGTTGGAATTAAAAGTCACTTGAGATTAACAGGTTGCTTTCTTTTTTCTTTCCCAAAATGTTTTATCTACTTTCAAGGAGTTTTAGCTCTTCGATGTCAGATTAAAATTCTGAAGCATGTTCGATTCATCTCAGAATTGAATGTCAAATCCAAAGACAGATATTTATAACTGAGTTCTGTTCAGACAAAAAGTCAGTCTCCAGACAGCAGCTTGGATGATCGTAAAGCTCTTCTTCGCAGTCGGATGTTGCCATCATTTTAAACAAACAAATTAAAGCTTTAGGATTGGATTTTATCAAACCAGCCATTCAATTCCCTGTTTATTATGCTTTACATTTGCAGAGTGCTGTAGAGTTTATATGTTGCATTCAAATAATTATTTCTTTCTCACAGCAACACTCTGGCATTGGTATTATTATCTGCACTTGACTGATGAGAAAATTGAAGTTCTGAAATGTTGAAGGGATTTACCTAACGTCATCCAACTAGTTAGCAGATTAGCTAAGATTTCTAATTGGGCTTTCCGACTCCAAATTTCTCTATTATACAATTTTTACAATCAAGAAATGGCAAAAAGAAAAATAACTTATATGCATTCTCAGGCTTTTTACAACTATCTCAAGATTTTTAATTGATGAGCTATTTGCTCTTATGAATGCATAAAGGGGGAGAAGAGAATTAATATACTAATTTTCTACAGGTGTTCGTGTAAAGGAATGCAACACTAACAAAAACAGCCAACTTTCGAAAGAAATAAGTTTACGAATATTCCTTTTTAATAGTATTTACTACCTCTGTTCACTGAAAAGGCTTATAACAATGACATGACAATGGCATGACAATAAGCAGCCCAAACTACCAGACTGTGGTATCTAAGTGCCATTTCTTCCTAAAAGGAACTAAGGTCCTTAGAGAAATAGTTGAGTCTCCAACCTAGGGAATAAAAGATGAGGTGGAAAGCAAGGAAGCTATAAAGACTACTAGGTTTGCATCAAAAGGAGTCAACTTGAACAGGCTCTTAATACGCAAAAACAAAGTAATTTAATCAACTATCAGAATAATATCAATAGTAGATTGAAACACACCAGATATGTTAAATACACAAGTTTATAATTATACTTAAAAAAAATCCCTCTGTGGCCACCTGTGTAGGATGCTAGCAAACCAACTCAGTATTTTGAAAAAAAAAATTAAGAGAAGAAATGAAGCAATTTTCCTACCTTTTCAGAAAATCGAGAATTGATAATCAAGACTTGATGAGAGAGCTTTCTTTTTGTAGGACTATACTAGCTATTAAATGTAGAATGAATGATAGAATATTTCTATTTTGCAACAGTGGATTTAGGTAATGCCCACCAAGCAGCTGCTGACGTCACAAAAAGAGAGACAAGAAGTATCATGTGCCTCCTGATGGAAGGCCACAGTATCACCTGTGAATTACTTATGACAAAGATTAGACCTCAATTTGACCAAGCCTCTAGATGTGATTATCAGCATCAGAAAGAAAAGAAAACCAGAAGAATGCATTAAAAGATACCATAGGGATGCAATCAGAGGAAGTGTAACATCAGGACACCTTTAAAGCATGAACAACCGGGTTTTCTCAACAAATACATTAAAAAAAAAAAAAGGAAAAGAGAATTATGGGTTGAAAGACATATCAACAAATGGCAGTGTATGGATCTTCTCAGATCCTAATTCAACAAATTGTTAGGGGAAAAAAACCATGCATACAACTGTTGAGGAAATTTGAACACTGGCCAGATATTTGATGATATTAAGGAATTTTTATTAACTTTGAAACTGTGGTAACAGCAATTGTGGTTATGTGGAGTTTTTTTTAATCCTTATCTTTGAGAGACATACTGAAATACTTATGGATGAAATAATATTATTTCTGGGATTTGCTTAAATAATCTGGGGGGAAGGAAAAGTGGAAGGGTATATAGATGAAACACAAGATCATAATTATCAAAACTGGGGAAGAACTACACTATTCTCTCTACTTTTATTGATGCTTTAAATTTTTTATGATAAAAAAGAAGGAACTGTCACTTAAGATCAATCTCAGAGATCATATTGTGGAGAAAAGTAGTCGTTTATGTGAAGTAGTTACTATAGTAAGAAGGGCTTGAGGTTAGGGTTTTTTTCGCCCCATTCCTAAAAATACATCCCTAATGAGATGCAATTAACATTTGTTAAATATTAAGTTATGTGCCAGACCATTGTCATAGTGACTTTACAGGTGTTATCTTCAAATTTATCGGAATCCTATAAAGAAATTCTACTGTCTTCACTTTTCAGATCATGCTGAGATATTAGATATCTTAAACCAAGACACAGAGTTAGCAGAGGGTAGAGGCAGGCTTGCAACGCAGCCCATTTGGCTTTTATTGCTGGCACGCTCCCCGTACTCTGTTCAGTCTGAACAGTTAACAGGAGCAGAGATTTTGAGTGACAGTGTCTGCTGGTATGTATGTATGTATGGAGATCTATCTATCTATCTATCTATCATCTATCTATCTATCTATCTCCATATACACACACACACATATATGTATATTTTTTTCCATTTTCTTGATCAGCATTCTTTGCCCAAATTTAAGCCTTTTACGGGAAATTATAATTTGCATGTTGGCTAAATAGAGATTCCAGAACTAGTCAGCCTCCTCCAAGGCAATACTAGCCACTCTGAATCTTTAATGAGGCAAGCTGCTCCCCTTCTCCACAAGATGGGGGTAAAAAAGCATGGTTTTATTTTAATATTCTTCTTAATCAATTGTTCCAAGGTGGTTTTCCTGGGTGTAGTGTATTTGCATGATGCATGGCTGCCAGGAAGAGGGAGGATGGTACATCCTAGAGTGAGATGTTTTCCTTATCGTGCATATACACAAAGGAGGGGGGAAATCCATGGCAAATAAGAAATGGTGCTTTCAGTATGAAGAAATGAAAACAATCCTTGGATCAAACTCTGATGTTCCCCCAGGAGCATAGCTCCCTCATCCCCCAGGAGGATCCAGGGGAGTTTATAAAATCTTCTAAGAGGTGAATGCTCACGTCATCTGTGAACTTGGAGAACATTTTGCATAAGTAATCTCTAGACAAGTAAATGAAGAACCTCGTCAGTAAAATCATTCATAAGATGACCCTCTCCATTTCTTGAAGCAATTACAATTTGTGATAACCGAACCTTTATTGGTAAAGTAGCAGCCCAGGAGGTTGACTATAGTACGTTTCTGTGCTTCCAGCAGTTTGCTGACTGACCTCAAACACACCAAACTGGGGGGTTTTGGGGAAGCCTTGATTGAATCAGGCATCTTTTGTCTCCCACGTCATTGAAATGGAGGTGATTTGGACAGTGTTCCTGAAATTAATAATACGTATAAAATATAATAAAGCAGTCCTTTAAGGAAGGTAAAAAGAAAATACTAGAAATGCCAGTTCCTACTTAGGCAATGATTATTAGTTATTGGCTACAAATTTCCCCAAGATTGGCATGAGTACATGTCCTTCAAACTTAAAGGTAGTTGCTTCTCTGCTTTTCCATGGATGGATTTCCCTGTGTCCCAGCAGGAATAACTAGTTAGACTCTTCATAGTTTCTGTTTCAGGGAGAAAAGAGAAAAATAAATTAGCATGCTCTATCACAGTCTGCTTTTTGGTTTAAATCTAAAACTTAATATGCCCAGAGATGCTTCTTACTATGTAGTTGATATATGGAAGGTCACAGAAATTCTCCATTAAATTAGGGATTACTTCATACTTTAAAATATGGTTACTTTTATCAAGAAGTTAATGTTAGCTCTCTGATATTAATGATTTATAAAGTTTATATGTCACTTATTAAGCTATGCCAACCCAAGTCACTAACACCACTCTTTTTTCATTTCGAAACATTGTGTAGTAACAACCCAAAGTAGCAATTTTTAAAAAAAAATTTGCTGACTCATGGAATTTTAAAAATTTTAAAAGAATGAAAACTGGGATTTCCTTCTAGACCTTGAAATATATCTAGACTTTATATTATTTACACTTTATGATCTTGAGGGAGAAGCTGTAGCTATCTCTTTATATAAAAAGTAGAATCTCACTCTATAAGAATAATTTATATAAGATTCAGCATCCTGCACAGTGTCACCGTGGATGACGAAGATGGCACGACACCCTGTAAAACTCACCACCACAGTTAGCCAGACATTCTCATCTACCCCCACTTCCCTTTTGCCTTTAGGAGCTGATCTCACCTCCCACATGATGAACATGATGGAAACCAACTCGGGTGGGCTCCCTCCCTGCCTCCCACTTTCCCCAGCAGTTTTCTGATCTATATCTCCCTTCTGAGGAGTTTTCTTCCCCTTGAAGCTTTCCTGGCCACTATATTCTACACCCTATCCCTAAATCCTTCTTCTGGGGACTCCCTGCTGCTGTCACCCCTTTCTCCCTTCATTGCTGCCTCTTTGTGTTGTATCCTCAAAGTCTCTTCTCTCTAGAATACATTTTTCAGTTGTCCTCAATAGTCTATTTCATTATTAGCCAGACTCCTTTGGTGTGAGATTTATAACTATTCTCTCTTATTCTTTATTCTCTCATTTATTTTCTTTTTAAACTCTACACACAGTCTCCCCACTACATACCTTGTAGGACCAAGTCCTGTTTGGGCTGATGACACCCTGTGATGGACCTCTAGCTCTCAGTTCTCTCTTTTTTAGGCCCAAATTCTTTCCCTCTCCACCCAATCAGATTCTGTACACAAGTGTTCCCATCTCATCCAAGATGACTCTTGAGGTCATGTTGATCTCTCCTTCCTCTATTCTGATTGTAGGTTCAGTGCAACTCAGCCTAAAACTATGGACTTTGGTTTTTATTTCCTTGATAAGATTTTAAGTTTCTCGAGACTGTATCTTACACTTCTCTCTTCCACCCCTACTCCCAACCAGATCTAGAAAAATAGCAAGAGTCTAATGGTTATTAAATATTGTAAGTCTGTAAATGTATTCTTTTGGGGGGAGAAAACTCACTTCAATGGCAAGTGAGTGATAACATTGCAGAGCTATTGCCTTACAGAATTGTAACTTTTATTTTTATTCTCTTCAGTAAGTGCTCATTGACCTTTTTCATGATATATAGCATTTTTCAGGTGATAGAGTTTCAGTAATTAAATTTTAGAGTATTCAGACACCTTCAGAAACTGAAAATCAGTTTACAAATCTAGTCACGATCTAGATAAATTATTAAGCCAAACAATACAGGGTGTATAAATAAGTAGGCTATACACAAAAATATTAACACAAGTGAAGATTGGGTGGACATAATGGCAAGGTGTCAAATATTGAAATGATATGGAGTTAACCAGAACAATTTCCCCAGGGGAGATGGACTTTAAGTAGGTTCTGGCTTAAAAATATACAAATGTTAGACTGGCCCAGTAAGAACAGCTTGAGTTCGGGATTAGAGACAGAAGGCACAGAAAGGCAGAATGGGGATAAATCCAGCAATGTAGTCTTAAACTAGAAAACAGGCTCAATCCAAGATTTTGTTCTACTCTCATTAAACTATATTATTGTCATATCTATAAATATATCATTTGCTCATATAATAGCTAACATGGACATAATCGTTGTAAGTTCTCATTTTGAATTTTAAACTGCAAAGTAAAACCATTGTTTGTGCAAAACGTTACTTGCTTTCTACCGCCTAAATTATTCTGCCTCAACTCTACTCCAACATCTTACCCTTTCTTTTCACCTGTGCACACCTCTGACATCTGTTGCAGCTGCCTGCCATTGCAGCTGTTGACCGCCACACTTCAGCTCATTTAGATTCCTTGATACAATCAGGTGTCCCTGGTACATGAGAGCACTCACCTGACAGATGCATCCCCTGCCTTTCTCCTGAAGTCCCAGAGTACAGTGGAAGGGCTTGAATTCAAAGTTAGATCTCGGTTGAATTTTGATTTTTCCACTCACTCAACACGTGAGTTTACAATTTTCCTATCATCTTGGATTTTTTCTCCTCATGTAAAGAAAAGGGCATTATTGCTTTCCTTGAAGGTTATTTGAGTGGGGGGAATTATGAGAGAATGTGTTTCAGATATATAACCCAGTTTCTGCCAGATTGGGTGCATCTCATCAGTGTTTCTCAGTGTGTGGTCCCTAGAACACCTGCATCAGAATCACTTAAAATGCAGATTCTCAGAGTTACCATAGTTCTTATTTAATTCAAATGTATATGGGTCAGCCTGAGAATCTACATTTTTAACAAATTTACCAGATGAGTCTACATACTTTCAGTTTGAAAATCCCTGAGCTGTGCATTCACCCACCTCTTTTCTTCCTTCTCTCTCTCTCTCTCTCTCCTTTTCTCTCTTTCCTCCTTGATCTCATTTAACAGTACAATGTACATGAGGTAGGCCCCTTGTCAGATTATTTTCACCTTTCAGAGTTTCATTTTTCTTTGATGTAAAAAGAAATTGCCTACTTCTCTAGTCACTGCTTAGAATAAATTATTAAAATGGTATCAATCACTTAGAAAAGGCACACACACAAATGGTAACTGTACTAGAAATCATTAGAGTTATTGTATGGGTCCCTGTTTATGAAGAACAAGATGCATTAACATTCGTGTGTGGCTTATAACAGAAAGTAAGTTATTCCAGGGCTAGAACTTAAGTGAAGAAAGAACTTGCCTTGGGTGCAGACTTTAAAACTTTTTTAAAGGGATGCCTCCAATTTTGTAATCAATATAAATAATATTTTATTTTAAAATTTCAAAACCATCAAATTTAATTAAATCCACTGTGAGCAAAATATTAAAATTTTAAATAAAGACAAGATCATTAAAAAAAATTTTTTTTTTGTATCAGGTTCCACTATGGCTTCCCCTGGCACTGTTACTGATCTAAAATATTGCTTTAATATATTGTTTATCTTAATTATTGAACTTTTTGGTGTCTCCTTAAATTCCTTACCTGAGACAAGTGCCTCCCTTGCCTCAGCATAGTTCTGGCTGACTTATCTCCATTCTGAATCATTTCAGTGTTTAATTAGCTAAGACAGAATGGTCTGTTTCCATCCTTTTTTTTTTTTTTTTTTGCCAGAATCTCCACTTAAGCTTTTAAGTGACATTTCTACAGATACTCCATTTTTAAAATAATCTGGGAAATGCCCACATTTTGAGAATGTCAGTGTGGCTATGAGGGGTTCAGGTGAGTATCAGAAAGAGACATCATTTTGCAAATACAGTGTCACCTTAAAATTCTATTACATAGAGGAAGAAGTAGCAAGTCTATAAATCTAGCGTTGGAGGCCCATTTCTGATTGTTCTCAATAAGAACTAGAAAATTAGGAGTCAACAAAAAAGGAAAAAATGTTCAAGTAGATCAGAATCAGCCTGGCAAGAGAAGTGATCGTGGAAGGAGATTTTTGTATAATTAAATGTCAGTTTGCATTTTGAAATATTGCCTACTGCCTCCCACTCAATCACCAAGTGAGATGAGAGGGAATATTCTCTATGCAAACCTGAAACTGACAGCAGCACTTGTTGGGTTCTCTGTGAAGGATGAGCTATAGATCAGAAGGATCAGAGCAGATCATTTTCCCAAGGCAATAAAATTTTGCCGAAAAATTAAGTTAGACATTATAATTTCCCCCTATAAGAAAACCAAATAAACAACAGACAAAAATGAAGCCGCATAAACTTCTGTAATTTTAGAACAGGGAGGAATTTTAGAGGTCATCCAGTTTATTCTCCTTTCTTTACTGTAGAAGAATTTGATGCCCAGGTAGAAGAGTGATTTCTTAACTATCAAGTGACTGACAGAGCTGACACTTTCTCATGATGCTGGGGCATTGGTTAGGTTGAGAAGCAGGTGAGTGGTACAATTGGGAGGAGTACCAGTCTCTTGTTCCCTGTGGGCAAATGGCTTAGAAGTCTTCAAAGCTGATGTGGTAGGACTGGGAAGTGAAGAGATATCCTTGGATAAATGCTCAGGAGCAGCTGAACATATAAGTTTCTTAGCATTCTAAGAAACACATTACGTCTTTCTTTTCCATTCAACTACTACATAAATACAGATTTACTGAATCAGAGTCTACAGAGGTAGAGCTGGGACATATGGATTTTGGCAAAAGCTCCCTGAGTGTTTTTGTTGTGTGTCTCTCTTAAACACAGCTGTATTGGAAGTTCATTTCTTTCTGACAACGGGGTCTGTATCAGTCAATAACAACTTAGTGTGACATAATTTAGATATAGGTTCAGAAAGAAGCATAAGAGACTTAGAAAAGCAATTTATGAGAAGGCAGAAGAGGGAAATTTTTGCAAAGCAAATATAGTCTCCTTTCAATCTTGTCCAGTCACTATAAGGATAGGAGGAGCTTAGATCCATAGTTAACAGCTTTCCAGGGAATTTTCTTTCCTTCTCTCCTCATAACCAGACTAAGCTCTTGAATGCCCCTCTTGGAGCTACTTGAGAATCTTTTATGAGGCTGTTGTCATGGGACATAATAACTCATTATTCGTCATCACAGAGTAGTTTCAAAACAAAAATTGTTTTTTAATCTTTTTTCTACTCTTAGATGTAGAGAGTTGAGTTAATTACTCTCCTCAAGTCATGGCATGTTAACACTCTTCGCTGGTTTTGAGAGGCTCCTTTCTTGTATGTATGTATGTATGTATGTATGTATGTATGTATGTATGTATTTTCCTCCCTCTATTTCCATTTCTTCCCCTCTCATCCCCAAATAGGCAAGCATTCTTGTGTGTTTGGCATGAGTCTTTTAAAAATTACTCCAGTATACTGTGGATATGTTTACTACTTTAGTATTCTTTACATTCCTCATCTGGGTCTTTGAGGTGAGAGGAGAGAGAAGGAAGAAAGAACTTGATAGGTGTTTCAATGCATTTTTTGAACAGACAGACGTTTGTGATTGAAAGATGGTCCCTTTCAAAATGCTTAAGGTTCTCTCTTAATTTTTCTTGGTGGTATAATCCCATATTAATTTTACTAGTTGAAGTAAATAGTGTTCCAAGAGTTCAAACTAACAAATCCAGTGTAGCCTAAGTAGTTGGATCCTACCATGCATTGCCCCATGTTGCCTGTCACTTTCGCCATAACCTCTATGTACATAGGATGGTTGACTGCCAGCAAAAACACCTTCTACCCACTTATGCATTTAAAAACATGAAATCGGTCTAAAGTCCGGTATGGTCACCAGTAGATAAAGGTTTGGGTGACTAAACAAATTGCATACAGACTGCTCTTTTTCTAAGTCTTTTCTGAGCATAAATCAGAGTGATTTTAACAACTTCATAATTTTGAAATTAAGAAACTGTTTAAAAATAGTTGGGGGAATATACTTCATGAACATTTTATAGAGTCACTAAGCAGTTTTGCTTAGTGACAACAAATAAATTTGGTTTTCTTTATTTTTCCAGTTTTCTCCTATAATAGAATTAAGGCAGAGTCACTTGTTTCCTTTGGCGGGGGGAAGGGGAGGGAGTAAGAAAATAAATACTTTAAATGTCATTAAATGGAACATCAGAAGCAGTGCAGATATTTGGCAAAGAACAGTTTTTAAGATCAATTTTAAAAGGGCAAAGACCATTTAAAAGAAAATCAATATTGAAAGAACAGGTAGTCAGAAGAGGCAATAAATAAAAAATTCAACAAAATCAAGATACTTGTCATCAGACTCTTAGTCTGCACATCCCTTTTCTGGGTCATCGTTACCTGCCTTCTCTATTTCATATCAGTTCCAGCTAGCAGTGGGGTGATGACATAATGAACGCGGAGTTTCCTTTTTCATTTGAAACCTGGAGGATTGTTCTTACCCCCAGGAGCATCAGGACACTGATTTTCAATAAGGCATTTTATTCTTTTCTCTCTGAGAAGTTTCTGATTTTGACTTATAATCAAAATCTGACAATCTCAATTGTTCTGATATTTGAGTCCTTGTGGCCTGTTCTCATCATTGTCTTTTATATACCTGAACTTCTTCTCAGTAATTGGGTCATCTTCTGCCTGTGGTACCTTTGGGATTAATTTGTCCAACAGGGCTTGTGGGGTCATTGCCTGGCAGCCATCTCACACCCACTGAAGCTGTCAGCTTCAAATCTTGACCTGGTGTTCTAAATTCTTAAGGAGCCTTGGGAATTGCTATTTTCTTCTCACATTACTCTTAAGTACAGTACACTTGCTGTGTGCTTTGACCCAATAGAATACAATCCCTTGTCTATATCTGTCTTTGTTCCGTATTAGTGGCAGTACCTTGTAATAGGGTAACTACAAGGGGGAGATAAGAACCTGCCTAAGGACCGGTTAAAATCACTCATAGAAGGTACTGACTTCAAAGCCATTGATGTCTCCATATTAACTGTTACCTAAGTGCATTTTTATGTGTGTGTGTACATTAGAGTGTTGCATTTTCAATTATTCCAGACCAAGTTTTAAAATATTGTAACAAGAAAATAATGAAAATCACATTATTGTCAAAAGCTACACTTTCTAATGTGAAAAAGTAATCATCAGAGCTGGAATCCTTATAGGAAAGTTGATATTCTTTTTTTTTTTTTTAAGATTTTATTTATTTATTTGACAGAGAGAGAGACAGCCAGCGAGAGAGGAAACACAAGCAGGGGGAGTGGGAGAGGAAGAAGCAGGCTCCCAGGAAGTTGAAATTCTATTATTGAATACCCACAGATGTTAAAACTTTGTATGTACTGCACAACTAATATAACTTCTTTGACTTTTGAAAGAACAAATGATAAATGATACCTAAGCTTGATTCCAGAGAATTAATTATAATGCCATTCCTTTATCTAACAGTTGCTCAGGGTTCCACAGCAACCTGGCTTTCAGCTTCAGAATGGTGATATAGATAAATCTCAAGTATCCACATTTTGTAGATGAAGTAAAGAGAGAAGTTGACTGGAGAAGCAGGATAGAATGTGTGTTCTGCTCCTCTAGAGTCAGAGCACAAAAAGGAAAGCTGGATGGACTTGTCCTCCTGCCTCTGATAAGATTATACTGGAATGGTCGACAAGATATAGTCCCTTTCAGTAAGTTGAGGAGGAGAATGGTTTATCACCATGGCCTTCAAGACTTTTGCCTTTTGACTTCACACTGGTTTTGCAAGTGATTAATCTACTACCTTTAATATATTTTTACCTTTACAAGTAAGAGGTATACTTTCATATGTTTTCTTGCTACTAATTTGTGCCCCTTCTTTTCAGCTTAAAGAAGTCCTTTTAACCTTTCTTTTAAGGCCAGTTGAGTGGTGATGGACTCCTTTAGTTTTTCCTTATCTAGAAAACTCTTCTCTCCTTCAGTTCTGAATAACTTTGCTGGATGGGGTATTCTTGATTAGATTTTTTTTCTTTCAGCACTTTGAATATATCATGCTACTCTCTTCTGGCCTGCAAAGTTTCTGCTGAAAATCTGCTTAGAGTCTTAAGAAGATTCCCTTGTATGTAACAAGCTGTGTTTTTTTTTGTTTGTTTGTTTGTTTTCTTGCTACCTCTAAGATTCTCTTCTTGTCTTTAACTTTTGATGTTTTAATTATAGTGTGTTTTGGTGTGGATCTCTTTGGATTCATCTTATTTGAAACTCTGTGGGCCTCCCAGATCTGGATATCTGTTTCTATTCCCAGGCTAGGGAAGTTTCAAGCCATTATTTCCTCAGATAAGTTTTTCTGCTTCTTTCTCTCTCTCTCTCCTTCTTATTCTGGGATTCTTATAATGCAAATGTTAGCTTGATGTTGTCCAGTAAGTCCTTAAGCTATTTTTACTTATTTTTGTTCTTTTTTTCTTTTTGCTGCCCTAATGGGTGCATTCCTCTGCTCTGTCTTTGAGTTCACTGATCCTTTCTTCTGCTTCATCTAGTCTCCTGCTGAAACCCTTTAGTGTATTTCTCAGTTTATTTATTGTATTCTTTAATTCCATTTTTTTCTGCTTGGAACTTTCCTATATTTTCTGTCCCTTTGTTGAAGTTCTCACTGTGTTCTTCCATTCCTCTGAATTCAGTGAGCATCTTTATGGCCATTATTTGGAACTCTTTGTCAGGTAAAATATTTCTCTCTACTTCATTAAAAAATTTTTTTCTGAAGTTTTTATCTTGTTCTTTTGTTTGGAATGTATTCCGCTGTTTCTTCATTTTGCTTGACATTCTGTGTTGGTTTCTATGCATTAGATAAGGCAGCCACTTCTTCCGGTCTTGAAGTAGAAATCTTGTATAGATGAACTTTATTATTCAATCCTGTCCTCGCTTTTTGTTGTCCCTTAAACTTTTTTGATTGTCCAAACAGCCTATTTTATTTTTAATTGGTCCCAGTAATTGAGGGTATAGCCTCATTATTAAAGGTGTTCATAGCACTGTTTCTCTTCTTTAGAACACTTGTTACAGTTACATTTGATTCGTATCAGAGGAGGGAAAATTTACATCCTGTTCATCAAATTGCAGGTAAATATAATTAATTTAAGAGCTCAGTAATGATATTTTTATATATTTGAGCTCTTATCAAGTATGTATTGTCTAACCAGAATTCTGTGAGATCAATATGTGCATTTAAAAAGACTAGAAATGAACAAAATGTGAGGGGCACCTGTGTGGTTCAGTTGGTTAAGCGGTTGCCTTTGGCTCAGGTCATGATCCTGGAGTCCTGGGATCGAGCTCTGCATCGAGCTCCTTGCACAGCTCCCTTTCCCTCTGCCCGTCTCTCCACTTGTGCTTTCTCTCTCACTCTTGCTCAAATAAATAAATACAGTCTTAAAAACAAAAACAAAATGTGGTTAACTTTGAATGGTGGAAACATGGAGTATTTTCCTCCAATATTTCTCTGCTCTTTGTAGTTCCCCAAATTTCTAATAATACATTATTTTTATAATGAGTAAAAAAATCCAATAAATATAAAAATGTATCTAGATGGTATATAAAGAGACTATGACTGGAAATAAAACTAGACCGTGTAATGTGGTCTCTTTGGCTACAATTTTCTGTGTAGCAAAAGCCAAAAAATACTGTTCTTGTTTGTAAATTTTTTAAGATTATCTGAGAATTCAGTGAACTGAGATCTGTCCTTAATGGATGGATCTGGCTTGTATGGAGCTATCTACTAAACTGCTGCATTTTCTTCCACGCCTGGGAAGATGCAATGGCGGGTACCCCAAGGAGCCAGGAGAGCTTGTTCTTGCTTCACACAAAGACTCAGCTGTTGACTGCTGGAGTGGCTCCAAGGCTTGCTCAGGGTAGTGTTCAAGGTTACACTCCTGCCCTGGCAATGCTGTAGGAAGAACAGGACTGCAACATCTGCCCTTGACTAGGTCTTCATGATTTGAAGCTTTCTCCCCTGTGTTTTGCTACTGTCTTAGGCAGGGCAGAGGGCAAATGAAATCCAGACTTCCTCACTATAAAGAAGACTGCATAGCCCAGTCAATAAGCATTGCTCTCTCTTATAGCTAGAGGTATACCTCATGTACCTTTTGATGCACCTCTGGAAGCCAAGT
This sequence comes from Ursus maritimus, assembly GCF_017311325.1. NCBI lineage: Eukaryota > Metazoa > Chordata > Mammalia > Carnivora > Ursidae > Ursus > Ursus maritimus. Next base: position 51,933,153 of record NW_024423343.1, read on the forward strand.
ATTACAGTCAATAATAGCCTAAGGGTAAAACTTCATACATCAGTAAAAATAACTGTTGAGATATGGAAAAAGAAATTTGTTTCATATTATGAGTTTAAGTACTTGATTATTTCCCTTTGAGGTAATAATTTGAAGGTAGCAAAGCTAGCCTTTTGCTTTTACTTCATTCTCAGAAGATGAGGAGAATTCCTAAGTGGGATTTTCTTTTTTGTAGAAAGGTTCATGTCCTAATGGAATTAAAGAAATAAAAACTAAATATAGTGCTTCAAGGTTATTTGTGTAATACCTTGAAAGCTAGTACACCACAGAATTCTACAGAGATTAGAATTCTAATCTGATTTCTATCTCAACATTATTAAACTGTTTATAAATATTTGTACTTCAAAATAAGCATATATTTCCTCTATACAACTCTATAGCTAGTGCTAGGTTTAGTTGTCAATCAGTTTCTCTGTATAATTAATCGAAAAATTTTAGTAATTGTTTTTTATCTAAAATTAACAGCTTTCATAATTAACACTGATTATGGCAACATTTTATTCTTGCAATAAGAAACATACATTTTTCCTTCTACCGATAGAATCTCAATGTATTAAGCATATAAGGATATTTCAATTCTAGTATTATCTGAAATGCACAGATATATTTGAAATTGATATCCTTTTTTTATGATGATGTGTTAGTCACCATACAGTACATCATTAGCTTTTGATGTAGTGTTCCATGATTCATTTTGAAATTGATATTCTAACAGAATAAAATGTATTTCTTGTTACTGTTACTGATATTGTTATACTGTTTGTATATGATGGTAATTTGGACCACTCAGAAGACCAAAGGTGCCAGAAAAGACATTGATCTACATAGACATTCAACTATTTAGCCTTCTTAAAGCCAAGATTTAGAATCTATAATAATGAATTAGAATAAAACAACCTTGTTTTATTTACATTTCAGTAACTCAAATGTACTACCCTATTTGCCCATCACATTACCTAATTCAAAATAGTACAAATCTCTACACTATTCAATGCAAGTATTTCAATATTTTACCAACTTGCCCTTCTTACATACTTTTTTTGAATCCCTAAGATATCTTGGGCCAATAGTTATTCAACATCTTAAGTAACTACCTGGTTCTGGACCACTGCCTTTTTTTTTTTTTTTTTTTTTTTTTGCCAGTCACTAATATCCTTCAGCACTGTGCTGCAGTCTACCATGTATGGCTTTACCGCAGGTGCCATTCCAGACTCTTGCACAATTCCCCAAATTAGTAGAAGTTCAGTTGTGATATTTGCATGATTTCACTAATAGCTTTGGGTTAAAAAAAAAAAAAAAGGAAGTACAAGTGGAGAATCACACAATTTTTATTAGATACAGAAGTTCTCTGAGTTCATAGGCCAAAGCCTTCCATAAGCATTCTCTATTATGCAGTCTTCTCTGTCCAGTCTCAGGCCTATCTATCTGTTTCAGGGATCAGTTTATCTCCTAACAGAGGGAATACCTGGAACAAGTCTCTCATACCTGGATCACGGGTCCCTTGTTCCCCAGGCCCAGAGACAATCACAGGTTCATCCCTCTCTGTGTCTACATCCTGCCCCTGTCAATCTTTTGGTAAGACTGACAGTGGAAAAGTCTCTTCCTTTTGTGGTGATCCTATATGCATCCAGAGAGGTGTGGTCTTTAGCTCCAAAGATAATTCAGAACATCAGTACTTTCCCCAAAGTTGGGTTTATTAATCTGGAATGACCCCAGATATGGGGCTTATACAGGATAGTCCAATTTGAGCTTCAGCAATCCCAGTCCATTCTTCTTTCTAAGCTAAGATGCATTCACGTCCTTCCTGTGGCTTCCAGTCACTGATCTCTGGTGGTTTTTTGCTTGAATAAGAAAACACATTCATCTCCTGGTATTTAACCAAAACTTTCAGGGACAATACAATTTAAATCCACTTACAGGAAAGAAATATTTTGTGAAAGAAAAGATAATTTGCAGAGATGCAGCTGTGCCACAGTGAAGACAACCTTTTACATGATTATGAAAAGCAGATTAAGCTCTTTGGAGCCATATTATCTCCAGAGTCTCCATTATAGAATAGAGTCCATGCTTTACCTACACATCTTCACATAATCAAAAGATCAAAAGATCTTCCAGGATGTTTTCTCCAAAACAAAGGAGTAGTGTGCCCCTAAAACTGAATTCAAATCTTTTTCTCAAGTGAAACAAACTGCAAGAAACATTTAAATGTCCATTTTTCTTATTCAGTAATTAGTGTCAAAGTCTCTTGGGATTCACATTAGGCCAGAGCACCCCATTACAGTCTGTTTTACTAGCACTCAGCAAAGTGCCAGTAGGTGATCAGAAAAAAAAAAAGAAGCCCAGACTGATGAACTGTCTAGTGAAATCGAATACTAAGCAGTAATTTCAATCCAATGTAATAAAGCTAACATGTTGTAGAAGTATGCTGAGTACTTTGGGAACTGTCATGCAAAGAATTCTCCACAGTCATTCTCACAAACAATGAGTAGCAGAATGATTGCTTCTTCTGGTTTATTTTAAGCTTTTTATTTTATTCATTTCTTTATTTTATTAATTGCTTTGGCTACCATGGGGCCAAAAGATAGTGTGTTGTAGATGGTCGATGTTTAATAAGTAATTGCCTAGTTGAATTGAACTAGTTATAGGCTCCCATATCTGGATCCTATTATGAAATACTGAAATATTCCACAAAATGACCATACTGTACTGCTGGCCTCTTATTTTCCCTGAAACTTTGTATTTGGGGGAAGAGTGTTGTTTGTAGTCTGGTGCCCAAGAACTCAGCTCTTTACCATCCTTTAAAATAGGAGTTTAAGAGTCAGGAATAGACATTGGCAACATAGTGAACTGGGCGAGAATCAGTGTCAAGAGTCCTGAGTCTTCCCCATTTGTGTGTTTTTATCTTGCCCAACCCTTTCCTCTATACCCAGTGCTCTGTTCTCTGCAAAAGTTCAGGAGCAAGCAGAGGTCCTATGGATGTTGGCACAAATGTGCTCATGTTAGTATGTGACCTACCCCCTGGTAGAATTTGAACTTTAAATTTTGTTTTCAGTTCAGGGATGAAGGAGTTTGCCCTAAATAATTGGGATTTTAGTTTGCAAATGAATGGTTGTATTTTTTTTTTTCCTTTTGGGAGTACATGGTTACTACTGTTTTTGAAATCTTAAGATACAAACATCTGTGTGCTCAGCCCACCTGTAAGCTGAAATTATTGGAAACCATTGGCCTTGGTTACTGTGTTCATAACCCATGCTACACACCACACACATAAACAATGTGTTCATTTATTCAGCAAATATTTGTTGAGTGCCTGCTTTGTACTAAACACAGACTTAGGTGCTGGGAATACAAAGACAAACAGAACACAGTTCTTATCCTCAAGGAACTTGAAGTCTAGCAAGGAAGGAAAATGTAGACTTTTCCACAGTATTTAACGCTCTGTTATAATTTCCTGTTTTCTCCTCTGTATTTCTCATTAGACTACAGAGTCCCTTCAGGGTGGCATCTCATCCGCCCTCTTCACTATTGTTTCCCTAGCATCAAGTCCTTTGCCTAGTCGTCAATTAACTTGAGTGAATAACTAAAATTGTATAAATATAAAAAAAACCTATATAAATAATTAAAATGATACTATAAGGGCTGGGTTCCAGGCTTGCTATGCAAAGACAGTGCTTTAGGAGTGCAGAGGTAGAGTAGACCTGGCAAGAGGAGCATCATGAGGACTTCAAGAAAAATGAGGAGTGAGGAGAGGACCAGCTTAGATTTGGCAATTAGGAAGTGTTTAGTGACTTTTCAGAGAAGGACTAAATTTGGAAAAGGGTTATAATCCAGGTTGTTATAAGTTAAGGAATGAATTAGAATTGGATAAAACTGATGGACTTGAGTTGGAAAATGAGATAATAAATCCATGGGGTGGGGCAGAGTCTTTCGTACTTATATAGAAGTGAGGAAATCTCTTCCCATAATCTCTGTGCTGTGGCAACTTTGCGTAAAGAATGTATGCTCCACATGCATAATGGAGATGTCTTTACCTCTGAATTGGTTTCCTAATTTATCATAATTATAATAATAAATTTTCTATTTATTCTAAAAACAATTGGATAACTACACAGGTCAGAGCCAGGCTTAAGAGAAAGTTAGATATAAAGGTTTCCTGATGCATCATATCCTGGTCATTTAAAAGTCAGTCCTTTAGATTAGTCACTGACTATCCTATCAGTTCTTTTCCTCAAAAGTAGCAACTCAAGGACCAGCTTTCTCATTCCTTGACTTGTTCCAAAATATCTTATTCTTTCATGGATGTTAAATGATTGGCATCTAACCTGTTAAAATCATACAAAAAGAGTATGGAATAGCTGAACTAGTTCTGGCTTCTCTTACCCTCCGATAAGTTTGCATGGCATTCCAAAGCAGAATGCTGCCCACTGATCAGTTTAAAATTGGATACCCCTGAAGGTCCTTCTGCCCTGTGTAAGTGAAACATGTAATTTAAGATAGTCTGATAAAAAAAAAAAACTTTAAAATAGAAAGTGAGATTTTTATTTCTTCTTCCACTTAAACTCACTGTTACCTTCCCCTTAGCCAGAAAATTGACATTATAAATATCATTCCCACACATATAGTAAGCTTAGAAATTATATCATCTCAGGCCAAAAGTGAAGGTTGAGACTCTGATATCTTGTCTCTCTACCACATCTAGGTCTTTTCCTCAAGACCTCTGGAATGAAATATATTCTGGTGGAAAGTGGCTCTTAATAGGAGATGCAGGTATTTTTCCTGAGAGGGGAAAAGTGTGAAGCCAGAGCTAAGAGTAATAAATCGTGACATAGTGGACAGACTGCACCCTCCCTGCTAGGCAATGTATCCTTCCTAGAGTGGCCCGTGAATGTGGTGTTGGAGACTTGGGGGATCATTTGTAAATGAGAGTAACTCGGGGAGAAAGTAAAATAGGATAAGGATTATGAAAGATGCTGGTATTCTGAAGAAGTTTATCGGAGAATTCTAAAATGGCCATTCATTTCATTTTAAATATTTCTTTCTTACTAGTTAAAATATGAATATTTAAATAAATCTAAAGCATAATATATTTTGAAGACAAATGGCAATCAGAAAGTCACATGTAAGCTGGTTTTATATTTATAAGATAATACAAAGAAGTCATTTTTTAGATTTCAAATTTAAAACGGAACATTGTGATGTAGGTCTTATTTCTGTGAAACATCATGTATTAATTGACAACATGGGCAAGGCCAGCCACCTCTAGGTTGGGTTAAATTTTCAGATGAAAGTGTCATCAGTCCTCAGCTGAGTCAAGGATTTTGGTTACTTGAGTTGAAATATAACACTTAGATTTCAATGATTCATTGAGTCGGTATCTGACCTAGCCTTGCAAGGTTAGAAATGATTGGTTTTCCCTATGTTTTACAATGGATTAGTTTTCTAGATAGGGCATAATATATTAATGATGAGCTCATTTTAAAATTATTTATCTCAGTTCAGTTAATTCTTATAAATTTTAATATTTTGAGAGGACACGAAGTATATATTTGAACATAACTTTTATATGTTACTGATATTTTTCTGAAGTTTTATGAGAAAAATGGCTTTGTGATACCATAATGTTTTTTTTTTTCTTGAGGCTCTGTCCAAAAGGATTTAATTACATTTTTATTTATTTTATTTTTTTAATATTTTTTATTATATTATATTAGTCACCATACGGTACATCCCTAGTTTTTGATGTAAAGTTCCATGATTCATTAGTTGCATATAACACCCAGTGCACCATGCAATACGTGCTCTCCTTACTACCCATCACCAGCCTATCCCATTCCCCCACCCCCCTCCCCTCTGAAGCCCTCAGTTTGTTTCCCAGAGTCCATAGTCTCTCATGTTTCATTTCCCCTTCTGATTACCCCCCCCTTTCTTTATCCCTTTCTTCTCCAATAATGTTTTGAATTTAGGAGATAAAAGCAAAAATATTGATGTATATGCAGTTAAATCACATTTTAATTATAACTGAATTATTTTCTGCAACTCAGCTATGGGGATTGTTTAAACTTGATTTATGTATAATTTGAATAAATTTAAAAATAAATTTTGTGAAATAGAGTTCCTTAAAATGGTGACATCAGGATAAAATATTTATGGGACAAATAGGTTCTACATATCAAAATTAGCAATTTTCTTTCTTTTTTTTTTAAAGATTTTATTTATTTATTTGTGAGAAAGAGAGAGAAAGCATGAGCAGGGGAGAGGCAGAGGGAGATGCAGGCTCCCCACTGAGCAGGGAGCCCAATGCGGAGCTTGCTCCCAGAACCCCGGGATCACGACCTGAGCCAAAGGCAGGTGCTTAACCGACTAAGCCACTGAGGCACCCCAAAATTAGCAATTTTCTACAACTCACTGAAGGTTAGGATTTAGCCTATGGTATAATGCACAATGGCTCTTTGCAATAGGGTGTATGGGTGTAAATAAGTTCTTTTTGGCACATTGTATACATAGAATCAACCCCTATCTTTACGGTCATACCCTGTGCTATAACTCATTTTCTGTTTTTAAATATTCAGCAGGCGAACACTCCAAATATGGACTAGTCTGTAGTTGCTCCTTCCTTTTCAAATAGCTCTAAGCCAACTTGAATCAACAGAACTGCTCAAAGCCAATGTCCTTCCACCTCTTGAGTTTATCCCATAGGCAGGAATCCCTCACAAGCCATAATCCTTTCTTTATCTGAATTCTTCATCCCTCATGGCATAGTACTGTTCACCTCAGCCAATTCTTTCTCATGTATACTCCTTTTCCCTTAGTTTTTACCCAATTGTTACATGAATATTATTTTCTTCTCTGAGAGTGTCTTTTTAGTTGAGAAGCAAAAGCATTGCCATAATCACGCTGATAAGTATGTGTGAGATAACAGAAAATATATTTGGTTTCTGCCCCCAGTTTTTGGTACAGAGTTTTTTCTAAAACCCTTATCATTTTCTAAGTGATAAGAACTAGGAACATCTTTTGTTCTAATATTTGGTCTTTGACCCTGGTTCCTGACACAGGGGTCCTGAAACCCTTGTAATTTCCTGAGTGATAGGAATGTCTTTTTGTCCCAATGAGGCAATTCTGGGTGGGCTCCTGGATGGTTCTTGTGTAAGGGCTGGCCACCAAGCCATGGTTAGGAGCTTGGACTTTTCAGCCCTATCCCTGATTCTCTTGAAAAGGAGAGGAGAGTAAATGATCAGTCATGCCAACTTGATGAAACTTCCATAAAATCCCAAAAGAACAAGGTTCAGAGAGCTTCTAGGTTCATGAACATATGGAGGCGCTGGGAGAGTGGCACACCCAGAGAGGGCGTGGAAGCTTCCTCCTTCCCACATACCTTGCCCTACGCATCTCTTCCATTCGGATCTTCATGTGCATTCTTTATTATATCTTTTATAATAAGTAAACTGTTTCCCTGTGTTCTATAGCCACCCTAGCAAATTAACTGAACCCAAGGAGTGGGTCGTTGGAACTTCCGCTATAGAGTGGGTTGGTCAGAAGCACAGGTAACAGGCTGGGCTTTGGCAGGTGTCTGAAATGTGTGTTGGGGGGGGGGGTGGTGAGGAGGCAGTCTTGTGACTGAGCCCTTAACCTGTGGGATATGTTGCTATCTCTGGGTACATAGTGTCAAAATTGAGTTACACTGAAGGACACCCGGCTGGTGTCACAGAGGATTGCTTGGCTTGGGGGGAAAACCTCCATACACGTGGTGACCAGAAGTGTCAAAAGTTAAGTGTTCTGTGTGACGAGGAAAGTGACTTTCCTCCTTAGGAAAGAAAAATCCAAGTTTTTCTAATAAAGTATAAAAATGCTGGTAATAGTGGTATTAATAAAATTTAAAAATTACATGTTAAAGTGGAACTGAGAAAATAAAAAGCCAAGACCCATCTACAACAGGTGAAGGTTCTTGAGGTACTGAAAAGCTTCCTTTAAAATCTTCAATGAAGTTATTATTGATCACTATACCCTTATCTAACTAAATGAAGAAAAAAAAATCAGCACTTAAAATTATATCTTAGTCTACTCTTTTTCTATTTTTCAATGACTAGTTTGCCATTTACTGTATTTCTTTTATTTTTTATTTCAGATGTTCTGCATTTCAACCTCATCAAAAATTAAATTGATATTTATGGGCTAATCTGGAAACCTAAATACAGTTTGTTTCACTACAACTATAAGAAAATATGTTCAAATTCCCACTGGCTGACTTATAAAGGGGCTTCTGGAACACAACTTAATGTAAGTTGCAGACATACTGTGTTTTAATCTTTGTTATTCACCTCCTCCCCGGCTAAGGGCATAGGTCTATTGGCAGGTGTGCATGCATTATATATACTTTGTGCCTATACATACCCTTTTTCACAATTCTGGGTTCATAACATTTATTCTTTCCTTCAATAGGTATTTAAATGCCTATTATGTAGAAAGTACAGTTCTAGGCCTAAGGGACATCCAGAAAGGAGGTTACTGCCCTCATAGAACTCATACTCTATCAGAGAAACGCATAAATGAAATTGCATAAATACATATGACATGCGTACGGTGATGGATGCTCTGAAGGGAGGTCACATGGCCCTAAGGGAGCATGTCACCAGGGATCCGGCTGTGTCTAGGGTCAGACGGGTTACCTGGAGAGGGTAGTACTCCAGGTAAGATCTAAAGGGTGGGCAGGAGTTAGAAAGGGCAAAGGAATCGGGAGGTGGGGGGAGGGTGGGATGAGGATAAAGGAGGAAGTACTCCTTTATCAGAGTAAACATGAGGAAAGTCGTCCATGTTCAATTCCTTGAACAGAGGAAACATGTTCAAAGACCATATTTGCTCAATGAGGTAGTTTTGATAACTTTTTCAAAGAGCATCCACTGAGTAGCTGGAAGACTTTTAACTTATCCTAAATCATGAAAATAATTTGTACTCCTACTAGAAAATCAGAAAGCATATATTTCACAAGTACCTGTACTTTTTTTTTTGTTTTCAGGTATGAAGTACTCATTAAGCCCTAACGATTACCCTGAAGATGGTATTATGAATATGGCCACTTTTCTACGGGGCTTTGAAGAAAAGGGGATAAAGAATGACAGGCCTGAGGACCAGTTGAGTAAAGAGAAAAAGAAAATTCTGTTCTCCTTCTGTGAGGTGTGCAACATCCAGCTAAACTCTGCAGCCCAGGCCCAAGTCCATTACAATGGAAAATCCCATCGCAAGCGAGTCAAGCAGCTGAGTGATGGGCAGCCCCCGCCGCCGGCTCAGGGCTCAGGGCAGCAGCTGGCCAGCCCCGGCACCAACACCAGCGCAGGTAGGTGCGAGGGCCCAGGGCTCCATGAGCTGCTGGGAGAAATGGCGCTGTTCTAGAAAACGAAGGCTCTAGAGTAAGATCTCTCTCGCTATAAAGCTACCACCACAATAATATATATTCTTTTCCCTACAGTTAATTCCAAGAGCTGCTTGTTACTTCTGTGTATGTATGTGGCTATATAAGAAATTCGTATATATTAAATTAGACACATGATACACGCACATGCAATGTTGTGTATTGGATCGTAGACTTGGTCCTGTATTCTCGTAGTGTGTGAACGTTTCCTAATTTGAAATGAATTTAAGATAGATCAGTGATGTCATTTTTCTGTTCCCTCTCTCTGCAAAATTAGGCTTTCTTGGGTTTCCTTCATCTGCTTTCTGTAGGGTAGTGTACTACTTGATATACATAAAAAGCTACAGCTTTATTTATAACATCCCGTGATGCAGGAAAGGAGCATTAATCTTGAGTGTTAGACATGTTATATTCTTTTAGGGAGTTGGCAGCAGTGTGCCAGTGGTGTTCTAACAATAGGAGCAGACACTGCCAAAACCAACAAGGCTTACCTCTGAGCTCGGGCCCTGTTGCAAGTACCTTCTTGCTTCCCCTCTCACCTCCCACCCTGTCCCATGGGTGGGTAGAGGCAGAAGCTTAGAAATTTTCACATTTCTCGCATCTGCCTTGAATCTGAGAAACAATCTTTCAAATTCTTTATCTTATCCTTAGGCAGCCCTTCCTCCTCCACATTGCTGGTCATTGGGTGTCTTCAACTAGGGCACAACCAAAGAAAATGTGAAATTTACTGTGATGTGTGGTGAAGATTTCTACAGAAAGGGGGGCCTCCTACCCAGGTTTATGTGGGAGACCAAGAGAAGCCTCCTTGTAAATGTGGCGGAAGTTCTCCAAATTCCACTCTAGCAGATTCTGGTAATGAGGCTTCACCGTGGAATGCGATGATGCCGAGCAGCCATTTGTTGGAATTTCACTTGGTGCTGTTACATACTTTTTCATTTTGTGAAGTTATGGCATGACCCATATTGAGCTCCAGTGAAAATTGTGTGTGTGCTGTAAAGAAGTGATTTTTATATTTCAAGCTAAACCTAACTGCTTTTTACTCAGTGTGTGATTTAATTTCATTAAATTATTTTCCCCAATCAATACTTAGCATGCTGTGAAAGAACTTAAAGGAACTTCAAGGTTATAAGATACATATTTATTATAATAGTGAAAAATTACTTCTCCATTTTGTCTTTATTTATTATGATGATGCAAATAGTCACAGATGCATTGATGTATCTGTATTTACATAGTAAGATAGAGTTGGTGTCAGGTTAAAAACTGATTTATTTTCTTATATCTGAATCAGAGAGCAAATAGTCTTGAGTAAAGGTGTGAATGGTGTCCTTTAGAGGCAAATATGTATGTCTAAATTGAGATTAACCTGTGACTTCTAATTAGTGAGACTAGTAGCTAACATTAACTGATTATATTTTATGGGCCATTTTCTGGTCCTTTCTAGGAATTTTCTCCTTGAATCCTTTCAACAACCCTGAGGTAGGCACTATGATTATCCCTACTTTACGGACTAGGAATGGAGCACAGAGAGATAAAATAATTTGTCTAGGTTGTATGACATGGAAATGGCAGGTCTAGAATTCCAACCATATTTAATTAGTTAATAGTGAAGCCATTATTCTTTGTCACTACTTTACTGCTATTTCCTGCCATGCAGTAACACTCAGGTTAAATTCAGACCTGTGTGCTATAATATATTTGTGGTCACAAATTGTTGCTATCATGGTGAACTATCCCACTTTGATGGGTTTTGAAAATAGACATGTAAAGCTCCAACTCATGAGTTTCTCCATGCTAATGAAATTAGCTGACATAAATTTAGCTAAGACATACACAGAATATTATGGATATATTCTATAAGGCAATATTAGTATATGGGAAAATGGGTACAAAATGAGTCCGCTTTTCAAGTTGTACATGAGGTATAAAGGACGACTTTCATACACTGATAATATAGTTAATTATCCATTGTCAAAAGATGGGTTTAGCATATGATGAAGGCAAGTCACTTAATCTCTGAAAGTAGTTAACAGTAATCCTCCCATTTGGAAAAAAAAAAAAAAGTAGGTATAACAATGTCTTTTTCTCTTTGAAATAGAGATTAGACATAGATGTATGTACAAAGATGATCATGACATGACTTATAATTCCAAACTATTAAGTGTATCCCAAATGTCCAATGGGAGAAAGGTTAAATACATTAAAGTACGTTTATAAGATGAATGATAGAAACTAGAGTCATTAAAAATTGTATTTCTAAAAATACCTAATGACAGGGGAACCTGTCCAGGATACCATGCTAAGTGAAACAGCAGGAAGTAGGGTAGAATATACCTTAGTGCTATGTGTACATTTAGTCTCAACTCACTGAGGAGCAAGACTGACACGGTTTTATTTTTTCCAGTCACTTTCTTCAGTTTTGATCTATCAAACGTCTGTTTCCTGCTGGGTAGCAGTTCCCTTAACAGTTTCTCAGCCCATAACTTCTCACTTTTGTATATTCAGAGGGACTTTGATTTAAATGACTCAGCTCTATTTATAAAAACATCCATGTCAGAGCCAAGTTAAGATTTGGCTAGATAGACCCTGGAGTTGAGAGTGGAGGATGGGATGCAGTTAGCTCTCAGCTTCCCCTGCTTCAGCCTACCCTTCTGCCCATGGAGGGATGGAGGGGTGGAAGTGGCCTTATCTTACAGCCTCCGCAAGGTTGCAATGCTATTCTTGGTAGGAGATTGCTATTCTGGTTGTCTCTGGGTCACAAGTGCTCCTGACAGAGCCTGTGGATGAAGAACTCCACCAAAATGTCCCCCAGGCATTGGAAGTCCCTGAGATTTAGTTGCATCTCTCAATTTACCCCCACTTTGTAGCAAAAGACTCCATACCTCAATTGTGTATGCCTCTTTCTCCCACATTGTGGAGTCTTGGCAAGATTGTGTCCTCTATTCTTATCTATGTATTTATCAACTCTTAGAGCTTGAGGGAATGTACAGAATACATCTGACAACTAACATTCCTCTCCAAAACCTGGAGCTACTGGGGCACAGGCAGGTAGAAGTGGAGTGGGGTGTGAGGGGCTCCTCCACATTTCTCTCTCTGCTCAGGTAGCACAGGGGAGACTGGGAAGTCCACTGACAAAGTAGGCACTGAATCAAGAAACAAAATGCCAATCTTCCCTTTTTGCCCATTGCTTGGCTTTAGGGAGTGTTGTGGGCTGAATTGTGCACTCCTCCAGAAAGGGATATGTTGGAGTCCTAATCCTCAGTACTTCAGAATGTAACCCTATTTGTAGATAGAGCCTTTGCAAAGTAAATTACGTTAAAATGAAGTCATTAGAGTTAGGCTGACCCTGATTCATTATGACTGATATCCTTATAAAAAGGGGAAATTTAGACATACAGACACACAAAAAGAAAAGATGATGTAAAGACACACAGGAAGAAGACAGCCATTTACAAACCAAAGAGAGAGATTAGGAACCAGTCCTTCTCTCAGAATCCCCAGAAGGAACCAACCCTGCTACACCTTGACCTTGGACTGCCAGCCTCCAGAACTGTGACTGATATATTTTTACCTAGTTTGTGGTGCTTTTGTTACAGCAGCCCTAGCAGACTGATACACAGAGGAAAATGGTATCCCATCTTCCCCACAAAGGAGAAAACATGTGGTAGTAGAGGTAACCTTCCTAAGAATTGTCAGTTTCAGAGGTAACTTTCCTTCTTCTCTGTCAGCCTTATTATAGAGTAGGGGTTGGCAAGGATGGAAGTGGGGTCCACAGGGTAATGGTTGAGACTTAAGCCATTTCTCTGAATAAGAAGTGACTGACCCCTAACCACTGGCAGTTCATTCACTAAGCTTAGAATTCAAAACCTTTAAATCTCAGCTTCTGGAAGAACAGGAGGACTCTTTTATTCAGGCCTGCAGCTGACCAGATGAGGGCCACCCACATTACGGAGAGCAATCTGCTTTACTCAGTCTATAGATTTAAGTGTAAAATTCATACAAAACAAACTCACAGAAACACCCAAACAGAATGCAGAATAACCAAATATCTGGGCAGCCCATGGCCCAGTCAAGGTTTGACACATAAAATTAATCCTTACACTGTAATTTTCCTCAAGTTGTATAAATCATATTTGATGAGTAAAACAAAATTTATAACCATTTGATATTCAAGACAATGATATTTAAAAGTGCAGAACTTCAAGGGACCCAAATGGAAGTAAGATATTGGTACTCCATTTGAAGTATTTAAATGATGGTGCTGGCAAAGACAGCATGGTACTGGCACAAAAACAGACACATAGACCAATGGAACAGAATAGAGAGCCCAGAAATGGACCCTCGGCTCTTTGGGCAACTAATATTTGATAAAGCAGGAAAAAACATCCAGTGGGAAAAAGACAGTCTCTTCAATAAATGGTGCTGGGAAAATTGGACAGCTACATGCAAAAGAATGAAACTTGACCACTATCTCACACCATACACAAAAATAAACTCCAAATGGATGAAAGACCTCAATGTGAGACAGGAGTCTATCAAAATTCTAGAGGAGAACATAGGCAACAACCTCTACGACATCGGCCAAAGCAACCTTTTTCATGATACATCCCCAAAGGCAAGAGAAACAAAAGATAAAATGAATTTATGGGACTTCATCAAGATTAAAAGTTTCTGCACAGCCAAGGAAACAGTCAGAAAAACTAAGAGGCAGCCCACGGAATGGGAGAATATATTTGCAAATGACACTACAGATAAAGGACTGGTATCCAAGATCTACAAAGAACTTCTCAAACTCAATACACGAGAAACAAATAAACAAATCAAAAAATGGGCAGAAGATATGAACAGACACTTTTCCAATGAAGACATACAAATGGCTAACAGACACATGAAAAAATGTTCAAAATCATTAGCCATCAAGGAAATTCAAATCAAAACCACACTGAGATACCACCTTACGCCAGTTAGAATGGCAAAAATAGACAAGGCAAGAAACAACAATTGTTGGAGAGGATGTGGAGAAAGGGGATCCCTCCTACATTGTTGGTGGGAATGCAAGCTGGTACAGCCACTTTGGAAAACAGTGTGGAGGTCCCTCAAAAAGTTAAAAATAGAGCTACCCTATGATCCAGCAATTGCACTACTGGGTATTTACCCCAAAGATACAGACGTAGTGAAGAGAAGGGCCATATGCACCCCAATGTTCATAGCAGCAATGTCCACAATAGCTAAATCGTGGAAGGAGCCGAGATGCCCTTCAACAGATGACTGGATTAAGAAGTTGTGGTCCATATATACAATGGAATATTACTCAGCTATCAGAAAGAACGAGTTCTCAACATTTGCTACAACATGGACGGCACTGGAGGAGATAATGCTAAGTGAAATAAGTCAAGCAGAAAAGAAAGGGGGGGTAATGAGAAGGGGGAATGAAGCATGAGAGACTATGGACTCTGAGAAACAAACTGAGGGCTACAGAGGGGACGGGGTGGGGGAATGGGATAGGCTGGTGATGGGTAGTAAGGAGGGCACGTATTGCATGGTGCACTGGGTGTTATACACAACTAATGAATCATCGAGCCTTACATCGAAAACCGGGGATGTACTGTATGGTGACTAACATAATATAATAAAAAATCATTAAAGAACAGTAAAAAAAAAAATAAATAAAAAATAAATGATGGTGCTGGGAGATTGTGGTAAGTATGTATATTGTAATACCCATAGCAACTACTCTGAAAATTTGTAAAGAGATACAATCAAAAAAAATATAAATAAATCAAGATGGAGTACTACAAAAATTTTCAAGTAACTCACAGGACAACAAGAAAAGATAAACATAGAAATGAGAACCAGAGGAAACAAATAGAAAACAAATAATAAAATGGCAGACTTAAGTAATAACATATTAATGATTACCTTACATGTAAATGGTCCAAATATAACAATCAAAAGAGATTTTCAGAGCTGATTAAAAAAATGACCGAGTTATATATGGCCAACAAGAAACTCATTGCACAGTCAATGATATATATAGGTTGAAAGTAAAAGGGTGGAAAAGAATATGCTATGCAGTCATAAAAATAAAAAAGGCATGAGTATATTAATATCTGATAAGACAGACCTCAGAACAAAGAATATTATTAGAGACAAAGAAAGACATCATGTTATGATAAGAGGTCCAATCCACCCAGAAGAAGGAATACATAATGATTCTAAATGTTCATGTATCAATTATAATTGAGGACTTCAGCAATTCTCTCTCAGCATCTGATAGAATTGCCAGACCAAAAACTCATCAAGGACATAGAAGATCTAAACAATATAATAAGCCAATAGGATTTAATTAAATTATTTAGAACTCCACCCAACAACAGTAGAACATATATTTTTTTCAAATCCCCTTGGAACATTCACTGAGAGGCCATATTCCAGGCTATAAGAGGAACCTTAACACATTTAAATGATCTCTGATCATAATGAAATTAAACTAGAAAACAATAGAAAACCAACAGGAAAATAACATATCTCTTAAATAACCCATGAATCAAAGAATAAAGCTCAAAGGAAAGAAAAAATACATAGAACTAGATGAAAATAGAAAACAACATATCAAAATATGTGGGATGTAACTAAAACAGTATTGAGAAGAAAGTTTAAATCACCAAATGCTGATATTTGAAATGAGAAAACGTCTCCAATAAATAAGTCTTTGCATTAAGAAACTAGAAAAGAAGAGAAAAAATAAACCCAAACCAAGCGGAAAGAAGAAAATAATAAAGTTCAAGTGCAGAAATATCTGAAGTTGAAAATAGGAAAACAATAGAGAAAAATCAATGAAACAAAAAGCTGGTTCTCTGGGGGAAAAAATCAATGAAATTTATAAGCCTCTAGCAAAACTGACAAAGATTAAAAAGAAAGAAGACACAAATGATATAGGTGATATCACTACAGAACTTGCCACAATTAAAAATCTAATAAGCAAATACTATAAACTTATATTCAGAAATTTGGTAACTTAGAAGACTGCATAATAAAGCTCCCCAAAAAGAAATTTATAGATCCACAGGGTTTTGCTATAGAATTGTGCCAAGCATTTAAAGAACACCAATTTTATACATTTATTCCAGAAAATAGAAGAGGAGGAAACACTCCCCAACTTATTTTATGGGGTTATTACTCTGCTATCAAAATCAGACAAGGACTATATATAAAAAGAAAGCTACAAACTAATCATGAACTTAGACTTAAAATTTCTCAATAAAATATAAACAAACTGAATCCAGTAATGTGTAAAGAGAATTTTACACCATAACCAAATTGGATTTAGTCCAGATTTATAAGATTGGTTCAACATTTGAAAATCAATAATATAAAACATCATATCAACAACTGAAGAAGAAAAATCATATGATCGTATCAATTGAAGTAAAAGAATTTTAAAAAACTCAACACACATTTATGATAAAAACTCTCGGCAGGTTTGGAATAGAGAGAAATTACCTCAATTTAATAAAGAGCACTACAAAAAGCCTACAGCTAACATCATACTAAATGGTGAAAGACCATATGCTTTACCTTAAGACCAAGAGCAAAATAAGGGTGGACAACCTGGAAGAAATGGATGAATTCCTGGAAACATATAACCTCCCAAAATTGAATCAGGAAGAAATAGAAAATTTGAACAGACCAATTACCAGCAATGAAATTGAATCAGTAATTGAAAACACCCAACAAAGTTCCAGGACCAGATGGCTTTACAGGTGGCTTCTACCAAACATTTAAAGAAGAGTTAATATCTATTTTTCTCAAACTAGTCCAAAAAATAGAAGAGGAAAGAAAACTTCCAAATTCATTCTATGAGACATGCATTGCCCTGATACCAAAACCAAATAAAGACACTACAAAAAAAGACAGCTACAGGTCAATATCTCTAATGGACATAGATACAAAAATCCTCAACAAAATTTTAGCAAATCGAATCCAACAATATATCAAAAAAATCATTCACCATGATTAAGTGGGATTTATTCCTGGGTTGCCAAAGTGGTTTAATATTCAGAAATCAATGTGATACATCACATCAATGAAAGAAAGGATGAAACAATATGATCATTTAAATAGATGCAGAAAAAGCATTTCACAATGTACTGCCTCCATTCATAATAAAAACCCTCAACAAAGTAGGTTTAGAGGTAACATACCTCGACATAATAAAGGCCATATATGAGGACACCTGAGTGGCTCAGTTGGTTCAACATCTGCCTTTGGCTCAGGTCATGATCTCAGGGTCTTGGTATTGAGCCCTGTGTCAGGGCTCCCTGCTCAGCAAGGGAGTCTGCTTTACCCTCTCCCTCTTCCCCTCCCCACTGCTCATTCTCTCTCAAATAAATAAATAATCTTCTTTTTCTCCTCTTCTTCCCCCCTTCCCCTCCCCCTTCTTCTCTTTCTCCTCCTTCTTCTGCTCCTTTTTTTTTTTTTAATGCCATTTATGAAAAACCCTCAGCTAGTATCATACTCAACTGGGAAAAACTGAGCCCTTTCTTCCTAAAATCAGGAACAAGACAAGGATATCCACTCTTACCACTTCTATTCAACATAGTACTGGAAGCCCTAGTCACAGAAATCAGACAAGCAGAAGAAAAGTATCCAAATTTGTAAGGAAAACGTAAAACTTTTCACTATTTGCAGATGACATGATACTCTATACAGAAAACCCTGAAGACTCCACCAAAAACTACTAGAACTAATAAATGAATTCAGGAAAGTCACAGAATACAAAATCAATATACAGAAATACCTTACATTTCTGTACGCTAATAACGAAGCAGCAGAAAGAAATTAAGAAAACAGTTCCATTTACAATTGCACAAAAATAATAACGTCTCTAGGAATAAACTTAAGGAGGTAAAAGGCCTTTACTCTGAAAACTATGAAACACTGATGAAAGAAAATCAAGACAACAGAAGCAAATGGAAAGATGTTACATGCTCATGGGTAGGACAAACAAATTGTCCTAAAATGTCCATACTGTCCAAAGCAATCTACGGACTTAATGCAATCCCTATCAAAATACCAATAGTGTTTTTCATAGAACTAGAACAAATAATCCTAAAATTTGTATGGAACCACAGAAGACCCCGAATAGCCAAAACAATCTTGAAAAAGAAAAACAAAGCTAGAGGTATCACAATTCCAGATTTCAAATTACACTGCAAAGATATAGTAATCAAAGCAGTATTGTACTGGCACAAAAACAGACACATAGATCAATGGAACAGCATAGAAAACCCAGAAACAAACCTGTGATTATATGGTCAATTAGTCTTTGACAAAAGAGACAAGAATATGCAATGGGAAAAAGATCTTCAACAAATAGTATTGGGAAAACTGAACAGAACCATGCAAAAGAATGAAACTGGACCACTTTCCTAAACCATACACAAAAATAAACTTAAGATGGATTAAAGATGTAAATTGAGACCTGAAGCCATAAAAGTCCTAGAAGAGATCACAGGCAGTAATGTGTCTGACATCAGCCATAGCAACATTTTTCTAGGTACGTCTCCTGAGGCAAGGGAAATAAAAGCAAAAATAAACTATTGGGAGTGCATCCAAATAAAAAGCTTCTGCATGGTGGAGGAAACAGTCAACAGAACTAAAAGACAACATACTGAATGGGAGAAGATATTTGCAACTGACATCTCTGATATAGGGTTAGTATCCAAAATATATAAAGAACATATACAACTCAATACCCAAAAAACAACCCAATTAAAAAGTGGGCAGAAGGCAGGAACAGACATTTCTCCAAAGAAGACATGCAGATGGCCAACAGACACATGAAAAGATACCCAACATTACTCTTCATCAGGGAAATGCAAATTAAAACCATAATGAGATGTCACCCTGTACCTGTCACAATGGCTAAAATCAAAAACACAAGAAACCACAAATGTTTGTAAAGATATGGGGAGAGAAAAAAAAGAGCCTTCTTGAACTGTTGGTGGGAATGCAAACTGGTGCAGCCACTGTGGAAAACAGTATCTCAATACTGTTAATCAAAAAGTTAAAAGCAGGGGCGCTTGGGTGGCTCAGTTGTTAAGCGTCTGCCTTTGGTTCAGGGCATGATCCCGGCGTTCTGGGATCGAGCCCCACATCAGGCTCCTCCCCTGGGAGCCTGCTTCTTCCTCTTCCACTCCCCCTGCTTGGGTTCCCTCTCTTTCTGGCTGTCTCTCTCTGTCAAATAAATAAATAAAATCTTAAAAAAAAAAAAAGTTAAAAGCAAAACTACCCTATGATCCAGTAATCTCACTACTATGTATTTACCCAAAGAATACAAAAACACTAATTTAAAACGATATATGCACCCCTATGTTTATTGTAGCATTATTTACAATAGCCATCTTATGGAAACAGCCCGTGTCCATTGATAGATAAATGGCTAAAGATGACGTGGTGTATATATACAATGGAATATTATTCACCCATAAAAAGGATGAAATCTTGACATTTGCAACAACATGGACAGAGCTAGAGAGAATAATGCTAAGTAAAATAAGAGAAAGACAAGTACCATATGATTTCATTCATATGTGGAATTTAAGAAACAAAACAAATGAACAAAGGAAAAAAGAGAGACACAAACCAAGAAACAGATCTTAGCTATAGAGAATAAACTGATGGTTACCAGAGGTGAGGTGGCTAAAGGGATGGGTGAAATAGGTTGATGGGGATTAAAGAGTACACTTATCTTGAGGAGCACTGAGCAATATATAAAATTGTTGAATCAGTATATTGTACACCTGAAACTAATATAACACTGTGTTAACTATACTGGAATTAAAATTTAAAAATTAATAAAATAAAAAATTTAAAAAGAGCAAGAGAAGAGAGTGTCCATTCTCATCTCTCTTATTCAAGTAGTATTGGAAATTTTCATCACCATAATAAGGCAGGAATAAATAAATAAAAGGCATACAAATTGGAAAGCAAGAAATAAGTCTACCTCACTTCACAGATGACATGATGGTCTATCAATCCCGAAGAATCTATGAAAGAATTCCTAAAACTAATAAGTGAGTTTAGCAGGATTTCAGGATAGAGAATCAACACAGAAAAGTCAATTGCATATTTATATACTAAAAATAAACATGTGGAAACTGCAATTTAAAAACAATATAATTTACAATCACATCTAATAAAATAAAACACTTAGATATGCAGTTAAAAATATGCAGGATGTGTATGCTGAAAATAACAAAATATTGAGAAAATAAATCAAGATCTAAATAAATGGAGAGACATACCATATTCATGGCTTGGAAAACTCAGCATAGCTAAGATATCAGTTCTCTGTGACATCCACCTTATATATAAATCTATCACTGTTCTTAGCATATCATATTGTCATTCATTTATTTAGATATCCATCTGGACACTTAAGAAAAAGAAGTTGTGTTTTATTAATCTTTGCAGACACTTGATAATATTTAAAAAGCCAAACCCCAAACTTGTGCTCATTATTGTCTCTGATAGTGCTACTAGAAGACTGGGTATTTAGGTGGTCACATTTATTAAGGTTTTTTAACTGAAGTTTTTATTGAAATGATTAGAGAGTCACAGGCAGTTGTGTAAAATAATGAGTTCCTTGAACTCATTCCGGCTTCCACCGATTACACATTTTGTAAAACTATGGAATAACATGCCAGTCTGGATGTTGAAATGGATACCATCTACCAATCTTATTCAGGTCTCCCCAGTTTTGTTTGAATTCATTTGTGTGTACGTGTATCTCCTATGTAGGTTCATGTAACCGCCACCACAGGATACCTCATGTTGACCTTTCATAATCACACCGACGTCTGTCCTGACAGAGAAAAGGAATAGTTAACTTCACAGAGGTCAGGGAAGTCTTCTCAGAGGAGGTGATATTTGTGGTAAATATTCAAAGATGAGTTTCGGGTTATTCAAGGAAAAACAACATTCCAGATAGAAGTGATTGCAATGTAAATGCATGTAGGGACAAACTATAGTTTATCTTTACTGGAGTGAAATACGATTGGGTGAAAAGGAGGGAAGATCCCTCAGGCAAAATAGAAAGTACCTAGAACAGGAGAGTTTTCTTTGTTCTGTGGGAGCATAGGAAAAACACAGCATAAAAAAAAATCAGGGGTAGCTGCTGGAATTCAAAGTTCTCCTAATTTCTTCTGTGCCACTCTGGTTTATGTCAACCAGGAGTCTCCCCATCAAGTCCAGACATCTCAGCTTGGTGTTTCCTTAGGATACCACCTGACTGTGCAGAGATTATTTTCCACAACCCACATACAACGTCCAAAGTTCAGATAAATTTGACCACATTTATTATCTATGTAGGGTAACTAGTGATGTTCATCTTGCCCTCTGCTGTCAAAGGCTAGGACCTATTATCCTCAGTGCCTATTGCTACGGTATTTCCCCACCAATCCTATCCCATTTACTGTTCTAATTCTCTGAGGAGTATTTGTACTAAAAAAAATTGAAGCAATTGATGTGTGAATAACTCATAATCTAACTCAGGGGTTCTCAAATTTTAGCATGCATCAGAATCACCTGGAGGGTGTGTTAGAATGCAGATTGCTGGGCTCCATCCTGAAAGTTTCTGATTCAGTAGGCCTGGAGTAGAACCTGAGAACTTGCATTTCTAACAAATTCTCAATGGAAGCTTCTGGTTTGAAATCACACTTTGAGAACACCAATCTACCCATGGAGGAGGATTGATACCCAGAAAAAGTGCTTCTTATTTCAGATAAATCTATAATTAGGAACTGGTCAAGAAAGAGAAAGATGGCCTTCTTGTGTCCCTTGTCTTTTCCTGGGGCATCCACTGACCCAATAAAATTGAGGGATGATGTCATGGAAATAGAGGGACATAGCCCCCCCTGTACAAGATAACATCAACCAAACCTTACCCCTAACTGGGAACTTTATAAGCAACTCTGTAAGTCCTACAGTATCATAAACACAGTGAAGGTAGACCGACATCCGTGGTTAAGTGGATGAATGAGGCCCCACCTTGTGTGCTAGATATTGTGCTAGGGAGGTTACCTTATTTAAATTCTCACAACAGATTTATGAGGAAGCTATTATTATTACATACAATGGGAAGGAGGAATGAAGAGGTTAGGTAGCAGCCAGAAGAAGCAAGCCTGGGATTGGGAACAAGTCACCCTAACTCTGTGACCTGGTTCTTCACCGTGGTGTTATTGCTTTCTATCTATGGATGTCAGTTGTGTTGGGCAGAAATTGCCTAGTTTGTGCTTAGAGGTTACTGCTGGAGTAATGAACGTTAACTTTACATTTTGCTCTCCTGGTATTGTCAAGGAACATTTGTGCCTGTCATGGAGAATCAAATTGCCCCCAAGGATCAAGGTGGGGAGGATTGATTATATTCCGGGGTTTGGGGAATCCATACTTCCTCAAAATGGGAAGGATTCTTTCTTAGGGTGTGACCTCTGATCCTGCCCTTGGCACTCATTTGGTGCAAATAATATTTAAAACTATGAAAGGTCAGGTCCAGGTTATGAAGGTTGAGCTGAACTGTCGTAAGAGAGACACATTGGTACTTGATTTGAGGTACACTGGAGATAGGGGTTATCATAGAAAGACTGAAATAATGACGTTAGTTTTCACAACCCAACACGGTAAGTATGACTCTCCTCCCATTATAGATAAGAAGCTCAGAGCGATTTGGAGGTCTTTCCAAAGGCCACACAAAGATTCAAAGTCTAAGATCCTCCTCACCCTTTGCATTACCTCTCATAACTTTTTGCAACAAATTCTTCACAAAGTAAAAATGAAAAGAATTCATGACTGCTTCCTTGTTATCTAATGTTTGGTTTTCCCAGTTGCCGCTAACTGAACTGCCCATTTTCTTTCTCACCTTCAATTAATTCCAAAAGAATTTCTAATCTCATTGAAGTTGAAGCTTTTAAGACTAAACAGGAGTTAGTCAAGCAAAGAGAGTGGAGAAATACTGATTAAAAGGGAGTAAAGAGAATGTTTAAAATCTTAAATTGAGAAACAGTTTGTCATATCCAAAAAGCTGAGATGTGGCTGAAACTGAGTGAGAAAATCAGGAGAGACAAGAAAATTTGGGATAATAGCCATTAGACTTTTTTTTTTTTTTTTTTTAGCAATGCTTTATTTTAGTCATAATTCTCTGGGTCAGAGATTGGAGCTGGTCTCACCGAGGTGTTCTTGTCCTAGACTCCCAAGAGGTCACTCATGCAGGTAGCCGGCACGTCGCTGGCTTAGATGCTCTATGATTGCCTCACACACATGCATCTGGAAGTGGTGCTGGCTGTGTGCTGGATCATTCTCACCAGGAGACTCCTTGTCCAGTGCTTAGATGAGGCTTCGTTACCCATTCCCAGAGCATCACTGTCAGTCAACAAAAGCAGAAGCTGCAACCACTCTGGTCTTTTGGTCAGAGCTTGTCACAAGACCAGTTCAAACTCAAGTGGTGGGAACATTGACTCCGCCTCTTGCTGTGAGAAGTGGCATCATTTTTACATGGCCTTAGGAATTTTGTACTGAGTCTGAGTAGATATTAAGTTGAGGACAATTTGGGAGCAGGGAGGGGGAAGGTGAGAATGATATAACCAGGTGATTTTGCAGCAGGAAGTAGAAGTAAGTACTTGGAGGTAAAAGTGGAGAGCAAGATCAGAAAGTGGGTTGTGGGTTGGAGCATTGTATGACGTATCCTTTTCTTCACTGCCGTACTCTGGGCTTCTCTTTGATGCCTCCAGGATCTTCCAGGATCCTCAGCTGTTTTTCCCCCCTCCCATCTAATGATCTCTTATTTTCATTCCTATTCTACATTCAAGAATCAGCTGCTAGAGTCAGGAATGTATTATAACTATTAAAATATGTGTATGGGTTTTTAAATTCATAGGCCAAATTTCTCACACCGTCTCTCCTCTATATTTAAAATGAAATTTTATCCTCAAAAGTGTTCTCTCAATTTTGAACTTTAGAAATTAAACTTGAAACAGTAACGCTATGGAATCACCACAAGATGGTGCCCCAAGTATATTGAAAGTAAGCTCTGTCCCTCGTTTCCAACCCCACATTTTGCTGGAACTTATTAATGAGTATGGAGAGCAAAGGAATACTCACAAAGGGGTGAGCATGTATGTGGACATGCATGTGTGCAGGAGCGTGCTCGTTCTACAGACTCTTTGTGAATAACTTCTAGGAATTAGGCAAAATCTGTAAGGGAGCTACCAGGGTGGTGGCACATGTCTCACTCCTGACAAAGGGCGGGAAGGAGAAAGGGTCCGTGGAGATTCTGCTTCACTTATCAGGAATAAAAATGACTGCTTAAAGATCATAATATTGCTCTCTGTCTGGAAAAAAAGTTGTAGTTCATTTTAAGAGCTGTTAGATGTGAACATTAATGCTTAATGACGCAAACGTAGGTTTGTGAGGTAGATGCAGAGACAGGGCTAGAATTCATCAACAGAATGTCTTTTACTTTTGTAGCAGAAACATATGGTTTAAAATACTTGCTTTTTCCTCATTTTTGATGAGTCAGTTTATCACTTAACTTAGTTATGACTTAACACAGTCATTTATCACTGAACTAAGAAATATTTTGCAAAATAGAGGTACTAAGATGAAAGTATAACAAATCATTGACCAAGCATCAGTGAGTTCCTGTAAGTAAGTGCACTAGGTAAGAAAAGCCTTTTACTATGGAAGTAGATGGATTAAATTATTTACAATGCACTATTTTCCTAGACCTCTTAATTATAAGTCCATAGAAATCTTTTCATGGAATAATTATTATACAGCCCACTTAGAAAGAGTCCGTATAACTTCCTACAATTTTCCATAGGAAAACCAGACTTAGAAGGGAAATGGATCATGGTTTAATATATATTAACTTGGATTCTAAAGAAGAGGACATTTGCTTTCTTTAGTATAAATCCCTATTGATAGGACCCAAGAATTCTCTTACTTAGAATAATTTAGACCCAGTGATAATACAGTAGAAAAGATATTAACATACATTTCTGGCTCTTTGTCTTGACCAGAATTGATCATCATAAATTTCTAAGTATCTTATAAAATCCTGACTCTATTCTTCTGAGTAAGTATAGAATTAATGCCCCACATTGGTACTCCCCAGGTAAACTCAATTGATATTTGTATTGTAGGGTTTACTGAGGTTCTTTATGAATGAAAGTAGAGCAATTCAGAAAGAGAATGAAGGCTCAAGTTATAACTCCAATCCCCCAAATGCTTTGAGACAGAACCCCAGCCATTTTGGGTGGTGTCAGAATTCTAGAACATTTTAAGGTAGACCTGAAAAAAGTCATTATAAAACAACTCTATAGTCTGTACATGTGGTTAAAACCTATAAAAAGGTTGTTCATTATGTAAGTACAAAACTCTAAGGAATTGACATATAACAGAGTTTTAAAGGAACTTTTTAAAATAAAGAACTAAAAGGAGGGTCTGCCCCTTTTTTAGTGAGGACAGATAGCCTTGCTTTAAGAATGCTTTGGACTACGAACTTTTACATATATTTATTAACAGGGAAATGTTACCTTATACAAGGCGTGGCTTTAGTGCTGACACTTTAGTGTGGAACTAAATCTTCGACAAGGACAGAAAGTGTTTGGGTGGCTGAGTGATCAAAATTATCAAAGATCAACTTAAAATCTGTTAGGTGGTTTTGTGTATGTGTGTATGTTACTTAACTAATCTGTGGAGAAAGGCTTTTGGTAGCTGGCTCAGTAGGGATTTAAAATTAGTAAGTTCAGATTCTCTTGGTGAGTTAAATGTGTTGTCCTCCTGACTGACCAACTGTCTTCACACAGATGTTCCACTTACATACCCTTTACAGCATCATAGCCAAGGAGGTTGTTGGAAGTTGTTCCAAACTAGGCATCCCTGTGAAATGTTACAACTGACAGTGTGGTTGGTGTTCATTCTTGTGCTTAGGGTGTCTGTGGAGCTGGGTCTTTGGCCAACTATAAAACATGTTTGCTTTTCTCCTGATTACATGACGAGTTTGGAGGATCTGGGTGGGCTGATTAGTGTGTGTGTGTGTGTGTGTGTGTGTGTGTGTGTGTGTTTGGCCTGAGTGTGATGGCATTCACATCATGTAGACCCATTTCAAGAGCCTGCCCTCTAGTGAACCAGCCTTGCAATCCAGAGACTCTTGGCCTGTAGAGGCTGGAAGTTTATTTGTTCTTATGTGGACATGATGTAAAAGGTATAAAGAGATTGATTTTGATCTTGGGGAGTTACTTACTGGATAGTCAGTTGCTTTTAGAAGCTGCAATAACTCCAGCAAACCCCCAGGGCACTATTTCAGTTACTAAAGAAAGAATTCACTAAATTATGTTGTACTGTCAAAATTGAATAAATGCAGTTTCCTTCTTCACATGGAAAATGACTTTGTGACCACATTCTAGACACTAAAATGAGAGCCACACATTCTGTTATACTTTGTACAGTCAATAGGAAGACCAGTAGTCTCCTAAATGCCTCTGAAACTCTTCTCCACTGCAAGTCTGGGCCCCAAAAGTCACTCAAGAAATGCTTTTCTTGGGGGCGCCTGGGTGGCACAGTGGTTAAGCGTCTGCCTTCGGCCCAGGGCGTGATCCCGGCGTTATGGGATCGAGCCCCACATCAGGCTACTCTGCTATGAGCCTGCTTCTTCCTCTCCCACTCCCCCTGCTTATGTTCCCTCTCTCGCTGTCTGTCTGTCAAATAAATAAATAAAATCTTAAAAAATAAAAATGCTCTTCTTGGGGCGCCTGGGTAGCGCAGTCGTTAAGCGTCTTTATTTATTCGACAGAGATAGAGACAGCCAGCGAAAGAGGGAACACAAGGAGGGGGAGTGGGAGAGGAAGAAGCAAGCTCATAGCGGAGGAGCCTGATGTGGGGCTCGATCCCATAATGCCGGGATCACACCCTGAGCCGAAGGCAGACGCTTAACCGCTGTGCCACCCAGGCGCCCCTGAAATGCTCTTCTTTTTAGGTGGAGTATGTATAGTCTTTTAATTTTTTTAAATAAGAATTGTATATATTTAATGTTACAACATGACTCAATATACATATACATAGTGAAATGATTACTGTAGTCAAGCTAATTAGTGTACCCATCTCCTCATATAATCACTATTTTGTGTGTGATGAGAACAACTGAAATCTACTCTCTTAGCAAAATTCCAGTATTCAATACAGTATTGATAGTCATCGTGCTATTCCTTATCTCTCTAGACTTATTCATCCTACATAAGTGCAACTTGGTTTCCTTCGACCACCATGTCTTCGAAGATGATGAATATTCTATAGGCCCAAAGTCTTAAGTCCAGGGTTAATGGTATCTTAAAGTTCTTTAATGTACCTACTTTAAAAAAGGATTCGGAAAATATACTTATAGGACAACTCCAAGGAAACATAACATAATATTCATGTTTGGGGGGAGAAATATTCTTTTTAAAAATGGGTTTTAAAATTAAATAATTTGAGTATTGATGGTAAAGAATATTACTACATTTTTTCTACAAGTGATTCTGAAGAACTCTTACACCAAATAGTGTATGGCATATAACAGTAAAATAGGGACCTTTACTTCATAAAGCTTACTTTTGTTTGTGACATTCTCACACATGATGTTTCACATTATGGATGTTTTGTTTTGGGGTACAATGATAAGAGAGTGAGATAACCCAATGTTTCATGCCTCATTATGAAATACATTCTTCCTTTTAAAATTTTCTTTTGAAAATTGTAAAGTACCTGGCTAAAAGAAATATTTTCGTCAAGTGCCTTTCACATTACGATATAAAGTAGTTCATCAATGAGTGTTTGGTATTATCATTATGTTTTGTTTTTTTCCCCACACAGTAATTCTGAATGGCTTCTTCTTACTTTCTGCTCCTGTGCCCTAGTTTCATCATCTTTCATTACATCTCCATCTCTGCTCTGCTTTGTGTCTCAGTCTTAACAGCACCTTCTCTCATATTTTTTTGACTTTCCTGTTAAAGCAGGGCTAATCTCCAAATCTCTTGTTCAAGCAAGAGAACACTTTTTAGGTACCATTTTCCAATCCAAATCCCTATAACAGTTTAGGTAAACATTTCCACAGGTCTCCTAACCTGCAATTCTTGCAATCCAAGAAGCCCTGAAAATCAGAAGGTTTTATAATTCATATTGATGGCGAAACCTGACCTGAACTGATAGGAGGTTAATTATAGTCTTTATTTATCCCATCTAGTTTGAATATGTACATGTTTTGCTGCAGAAATGTTAATGTGTCTGACTATAGTGTTGCCCCAGACCCCACGGGAGGCATTATATAATTCATGGTCTATGCAGAGTATTATCTTTCTAAAACCTGAAAGCCTTTGAATTCTGAAATGCATCTGGCACTAAGGTTTTACATTAGGGATTAAAGACCTGTAATCAAATAATATGGTTTCACTTTAAACTTTTATCTTATTACTAGGGAGCTGCATGTATGGTAATAATAAAAAGAGTTTTAAGCACACAATCTCTCATGAAAAATTTTCTAAGACTAGAAGAGCACACACACACAGAGACAGAGACAGAGAGAAAACACTGAGCAATTGCTGAATCAGTGAGTCATGAGGCACAAAATGAATGAAATTCAGGTAGCAGAAGTACCTGCAACAGGGTAAGTGCATTTTCCTGTGACATGGGCAAGCATGCCTGGGTTCATGACCGCTCCATGTATGTCTATAATTGTTCCAAGGAAGGGGTTCTAACCAGTGGCCCATAAGGAGTCAAATATATACATAAAGATGTAATGTGGATACCTATGGGGGTGCCATGTTTAAAGTTGTTCCAAAATGCTGTGTTATATAAATGTATGTTAGGCATAGTGCTTATTTTTACACAGATGTAGCTGGATTTCATAGCTACTACTAAATGTGGCACCTAAGAGCTAGTAGTGTTACTAGAATTGAGCACAGTCATTTACAGAAGATCCTCAAATCGGGGTTGCCTTTATTGGATTCTGCTTTACCGTGTCTTTAGGGTCTCCGTGAGAACCTAAAACCCATCTAAGTAGAGCCTTTAATATGTTCTTTGTCAATGTAACTTACTAGGAATTTCTTGCAGTTACTTTTGTGATTTTTGATAAATGTTTCATGTTCTTTTTGCTTTGCAATTTGCATGTGTCAAAACTCTATACTTTGTGATCTCAAATCGTTGCTGCTACTTTGTAGGATATCCTACCTTGTACCTTTTTTAGAGTTGTCAATGTCTCTTGCATCTTATATTTTAGTATGGAGAGAGAAAAGATGGTGAAAGGTAAAGGTATAAATTTGGGGGTGATGGGGGTAGGGATTTTCATGAGTTATAGAGTTTTAAAAAAATAATAAACAGCCAAGAACTATGGGGTTAAAAATATTCTTTACTTTGTAGGTTTATTTTCTTATTACACAGGGCACATCTAAATCTTTATTGTTTAAGAACTTGTCTTAGAGTAAATTGGATAGGATTTTGCCCTGCTGTTAACATATTCCTGCACGCTTTTACAATCATTACTATTTTAATTTAGAAACAAGCAATTAGGGGTTAAAGTATATTTAATTTGTTCCTTCCTGGACATCTACATCTAATATACTAAAAATTTTTTTTGTTATTAGTGTGATAGCCTCTAGTGATTTTATTTGTCTATAGAAAAGTCCCAGGAACGTACAGCTCTTTTGATTTTTGCAGCTTTTATGATAAGTCCTTATAATATATACTACTGATTTCTTCTCTGCATCCTGCTCATTGTTGGAAAGCCAGAGCTATTTTTAACATTTACACAATTTCAGTAGATGATTCTTCCTTCCACAAGGTTTGGTGCTAAATCTGTGGAGCCTTTCATAATCATATCCTTTCTGCGGTTTGCTTGAATTTGATCACAGTGGCTGATTTCATGCATTGATAATGAAGGCTTAGGTTGCCTGTTTCTCGGCATAAATCTACCTCAGACTTGTAGGTTGACAGTCCTTCTGGTTTCAGCACGCATGGAGATAGAGAATTGAAATTGCTCTGCTTTCTTTACAAATGACTCAGAGTGTGCTTGTCCTTCCCTAAAATGTTGCCAGTGTGTAAAGGATTTTCAATGAGCAGTGCAATAAGCCAGCATCTGGGAAGGTTTGGAGCTGCACTGATAGAGCGTGGTACTGTCACACAGATCATCAGGACTGGAGCCAAGTCTCGGTAGCACGGTGCATCACACTGGTCACATACTGGAAGTTTTGTTTATCCAACTTGGTTGCTCTCAGAGCTGGTGAAAGCCCAGCCAGGATGTGGAGTGGACTTCCTAGCAGAGGTGAGCGTTTTTATTCTAAAACTTGGATGCGGGGTCTGGTGTGTCAGTAGCAGATTTTTATGCTGTGTTGAATCCTGTGGAGTTATCAATTGTGTTTATCGCGTCGCGCTGACAGATTGGAAGGGGCACCACTGAGGAGCAAAATATATGATTCTTTAATTTTATTGGGAAGTAACTCCTTAAATGCACGGTGCGATTGCATTCTTTTCTTTCTGTGCTGTTTGCCGAGGACATCTTAACAGTAGGTGACTTCCTTTGCATTTTAAGCATTCAGAACAAGTCAGTGATATTATGCAATTTGCTGTCATTACTGAAAGTAGGTAATTAGCAGTGCAACGATGTGCTTCAGGTATGTGTGTGTGTGTGTGTGTATATATATATATATATATATATATATATATATATATATATATATATAAAACTGTGAACTAAATGTACTTTGTAGAATCTTTGACGTGAAAAATAAGAGGAAACAAGTGATGTTTACGACATAACTAGGAAAGTAAGTGAAATAGATTACATACTGGACTTGACACCTTGTTAAGCTTGACATTAATAATTAGAAGGTATGACCTGTCATGCACTGGAAAACCTATAGTAATTGATTTTTAGAGACAGTATACTGAATGAAAGAAGGAGAAAATTAGTAGCATTTCTTCACAAAGCATGTTTTAATTAGACGTGACGTTTTAAATGTAGCAGATATTATTACTTAAATGTAAATAAAGTACCGACGCTCACCTGGAGAGTTAAATTAGTGTATCACCATGCCCAGAAAGGTCAGATGTGGCGTTAGAAGTATTTGCAAGCCAACTAGATAAGGGCAAGCTCAAAGTTAGCCCCCGAGTAAATGGAGTCCTATTGCTTAAGCTCCTCTAACTCCAATTCCTACACGATGAGAAGCTGTTTCTAAAGAAGAAAGGACAGAGAGTGATGATGTATTCACAAAGCAGTATGCTTATTAAGTGTCGGTTTAGTATGTTAGGTCTGCAGAGAAATCTATTTTTATTTGATTGGAAGCTAACATGGCACATGGGTTATGTATTTATATACGTGTATGTGTTTTTCCTGCTAAATTTATTGAGGCAGCTGTTTTATAGCTTTCAACTCTGAAGTTATAGATAAGTGTGTATTCGTTTGACAGAAGATTCGAGAACCCCGTTTACTGCCAGTACATGTAAAGCTTGGCTAAGCAGACGCATCAGGAGCAAACCATTTGTGTTCGCCAATCTGTCTCAGCAAGTCCCAGGGCCACTATCTTGCTAGAAGCCACTGTGTGCTTTTGAAAGCATGAAATTAGTTTTATACTGAGCACATGGTTTCTCATTTAGCAGCTCTTTTTTATGGTAATGGTCAATTTATGGTTCACTGCCAGGATTTCGGTGTTCTGTCAACGCTGATAGCTTCCTCTAAGGTGTCTCTATGAGATAATTTTTTAAAAAGCAGGGGGGAGGGGGGCACCTAATTAGACCCTCAAGAAGAGACTCTTACCTTCAATCTAGTCTGTTTTCTGAATTCATTGTCATTTCTCCAAAGTTCCTTTATGTTTTTAATCCAAAACCTACAGATTGAAAGTTACTAACATTTATCACTTTGGACTTTCCTTGACATGTGACATCAAAATAGCTATGCTCTGAAATGTAAAGTATTTGTTCATCTTTCTGTGATGCATTTGGAGGAAAACACTATATTAGTGCTGACCATACTGTGCAATTCATCATTGGACTTATCTGCTTGTTTGGTAATATGTCCTAGAACAATGTTGGAGAGAGGACAAGGTTTTATATGTTTTAGAGTTGATATAAAGTACGTATACTTTATTATACATACATGTACTATCAGAAAGATTAGTTAAGGAATAAAACTAAACAGTCTGAAGATATAAAAAATGTTGAAAAAGTCTTCTTTCATATAACTGCCTCATCTTGAAAAGTAAACGCTCTCAAATGTTAAAATTATATAAATATAAAAAACAATTTTTGTTTCCACAGAGTGATAAGAGATGAAATGTACTTGTAAATATTGTAGGAATGATTCTCTTAGCCTTTTCTTTCCATCAGAAAATAACCCTTCTTGAAAGTTTTGCTAGTCATAATGCATTTTGAAATAGAGGTGGTCAAAATGAACTACCAGGACATTTAATCAAGTATTTATTCCTGTGTTTTTTCTTTGTATGGTGGTAATGGGTGTATACAGGTGGATTATGGTACACATTAGAATGATGCTATTAAACTTTTTTTTTTTCAAATGGCCTTGACAATGGAACTGAAAACACTTCTGAAATCTTGAATTTCTTGATTTTTTTTTTCTTGTTAATCCGTGGATTTTTGCATACATTAAGTGATTTCACATGATAAAGGATCCAAGATAAAATGATATTTATTGAAATGCAGGCATATGATATGTGCCATTATAATTAGAAGATTTTCTGAATTTCAGTGAAGCATAATTTTAAACAACTTATTTTTCTCCTGCTCTTTTGGGGCTGTCATGTCACAAGTCATCATCAGATTGTCAGGGGGATTTTGCTTTAGGTTTTGACTTACAAATAAGTATCTCATATTTCTCACCTCCCAAAGCCTATGAAACAAATTGGGTTTGTGGGTTAAGAATTAGAAGATTAGAAGGGCATTGAGATTTTCTCTTTGAATTTCTGATGACTTAACGTGTTCAGTAAGTGAAACCTTAAAAGAAGTTTTAGAATGTCAGAATTCTCCTAGAATAGTAAAACTTGTCATATTACATAGATCATAGAAATTCACTAGATGAAGCAAAGGATAATTTAGCATATCTGCCTAAAATCTTAGCAGCAATTTCTCTTTCACTAGAAGTAGTATTTAGAAAGTTATCATGAGGATGTGAGATTCTCATGTTTCTCTGTGAAATTAACCTGCATCTTTTTACTTTTATATCAAGAGCTAGCAACCCTGAGTTTCCTTCAGCAGATTTTCAAAATGGTTAGTTATGAAATATAGCAGATAGTAAAATAAGTAATAAACCTTTAATTAAGAAACATGACAAAATCAAAGTACTCTCCCAAGTTTGGTGAGCTTTCCTAGTGTACACATACAATAATTAGTGTGGACCTATTATATAATTGGTAGTTTGTTTTGGGATTTGTTGCTGTGGTGATGAATACTTTTTAGTATAAGTATGTCGCAGTCAATATTTGTGACATACTTGTACTAAAATTATTCATTGTTTAGCTGAAATTCAAATTTGACAGGGTCTCCTATATTTAACATGGGAATCCTATCTAGTTTCTAAATAAGAAGGTGAATCTTTATTACCTAGAAAATTGGGTCTGCCAAAGCCAAAATGGAGACTTTGCGTTCCTGTAAAAGCAGTTTCTACTCTTGGAGTTTATGCCTAGAAACTCCAATGAAAAGAAAGTTTTCATTTGAGAAACTTAAAATGGTATAAAAAAATAGGATTGGTACAGCAGAAACCATGAGAAAGGATATAAAAACTATAGTTACTGAGATAAAACAATAAAGGCAGCATATTAAATAACAATTGCCAGTAACATTTTAGATAAAGAATAATGAGAATTGTACAATTAATGTTCACTTGTTATCCTTTACCAACTAGAACATTTTCAGAATTGTCTTCCTTTAACAAGTTTGAGGTTCTTATAAATTAACTATATTTTGTTGTAGTTAAGATGCATAATGAGAGGTCCCTCACATTATTCAGTGTGTCACAGCTGAGTAAAAGAGAATAGAGATAAGATTTACTGTGTACCTACTAGGTGCCTCATACAGTATCAAAATATTTATAGACAGGTTTTTATTGAAGAACTACTTTTTAATGTATTAATGTAATACCCATTGTACATATGTTAAGCTATTTATAAAAAAAAAAAAAATCTTGTTCCCAGCCCAGAGTTACTCCAATTTTAACCTCACCGGAACAGAGCAGAACATTCCATCCTGGCTCCAAATGTTACTTTTAAACATCTGGGCAACCTCCCCACAGGGAAACAGAGGAATAAAGGTTCATTTTCCTTTATCTCACGTAAGGCTATATTTTAAAATCCTCTTTGCTCACTCAGGCTTTGCATTACCTTTCTTCTCACTTTTCACTTCCTAATATCTCCCTCCCCCACTACCTTTTATAGATATCCCCATGGAGACTGACTAGACATCAATGCATAATTTGATTCTCAAGATGAGAAAAAAATATATAGAAGCAAACTACTTTTACTATAACAAAACTTTGTGTTAGGCTACCTTGCAGTTGATTAATAAATAATTCAGAGGAGATGTTTGGGGGTAATTTCTTTAAGCTAACCTTTTTGTACCCAGTCTAAAACACCACCTCAGTCCTCTCTCTGTCAGTCATGTGACATGTCAAACCAAAAAACCAATTCTGAGTCCAAACTGATCAGTTGAATGTGAGAGCAATTAACTCAAGTTTTGGAAATGGATTAACTCTATCAGCCCGATAAAGAACTGTTCAGTAAACCATATCTTCTTTCAATTAAATGGTACCATCCCAGACACAATGATCTAGTTTGTTTCTCAATGTCTTTTGTTCTATAGGACAAACTCTAATTTACTTTCAATTTTTTTCCTGTCTTTTAACAGTATAGCACTATTTCAATCTGATTATTTTGGATCTCAAAAGATATTTTTTGCCTTCTTTTATCAATCTATTTTCTGCTTTCGCCTAGTCATAAATGTTACTGTATTATGCATTACTTCTTTTAATTGTTCTAGATTGTATTAGTGACTGTGTTCTTTGGGAAAAGTTTCTGATTCTTCTTTACCTTAAAGATCACTACTTTAGTCTCCATGTCAGCTCCAATGTCCCCCTACTTATGTCAATCCTATTTGGCCACATGGTCTGTTTGTTATGGCAAAATACCAATGTGAATCCATGATCTAAATTTTAATAACTAAATATCTTCAAAAATTTTTTCTAACTTGTCCTCAAATTCTTAGAAAAGGCACTAGTAAGTTAAAGTTCCTAGTAGTTTGAGGGATTCTGTTTCTTTTAATTTCCTAAAAGATGAGATTGCTCAATATCTATATTTTCTTGACAAATGGCAATTGAGTAATAAACAAGTGCCTCCCACAGGGAACTCCTATCCTGTCAGAGCAGGAATCTTTGTCTTCCTATTCCATCCAGGGAGTTGGCAGTACCACCAGCCTATTTAGCCAAACATCTTTTTGTTGACATTTCAAATTGGTGTGTGAATTTCATTTGGAGATCTGTGGTAATCCTACTTCTATTTTCCCCCCCTCTGATTCACTCTTTGATAGTGTTGGTTTTTTAGAAGATGATGGAGGTAATGACTTTATATCTAGAAACCCTCTTTCTTCCAACAAGTTAAGGTGGTATTTCTTTTTTATTTTTTTAAAGATTTTATTTATTTATTTGAAAGAGAGAGAGTGCACGCATGCACATGCATCTGTGTGCATGAGCAGGGGGAAGGGGCAGAGGCAGAGGGAGAAGCAGACTCCCTGCTGAGCAGGGAGCCAGATGTGGGGCTGGATCCCAGGACCCCTATCATGACCGGAGCCAAAGGCAAATGCTTGACCAACTGAGACACCGAGGAGCCCCGAGGTGGTATTTCTTTACTCAAGTTTTTTTTGGGGAACTGGAAAGGGGAGCTTGAATTTTGAAGAAATTTCAAAATATTCAGGAGTAAGCAGATTCAGAAAATAATCCACGGGAACTTTTTTTTCTGGGGTTTTTCTACATTTTATGTATTTTTATTTTTGCACAGTAGGTAATACAATATTTATGATGTTAACTCTTGCTTAACTGAAGCTTTCAAATATTGTGTAATTTAGGTGTACAGCTACTTTTATGCAAATTAGGGGGAGCAAGCGGCGGATGTCACTCTGTATACACAATAGTTAGAAATCCTTTAATGGGTTGTGACTCATGCTTAATTGGGGTAGAGAGAAAATAGGGATGGCTTAGAAATGATCTCTAACACTTATTTCTTGCTTCAGCTACAATTCATTTAATCAACATTGGATCTCTATCAGCAAATTTTATCATTGTCCTTCTTTAATCAAGTGATTGCAGTAAATAGTGCATAAAAGGGCCTCATAACAACAGCAATGATAATTAACACTTTCAAACTAACTATATGCCAAAGCCTTATCTGCAAAAGCTTGTTTAGTCCTTATACCACCCCTATCAGTAAGTACTGTGATACCTACTTTACAAGTAGGGAAACTGAAATACAGAGAGGTTAGGCTACCTGCCCAAAATTGTGCTCCTGAATCTAGGCAGTCAGGATCCAGAATCCAAGCTTTAAAACATTGCCCTAGACCAGCTTTCTGTAAGACATTTAACAAAGTCTCTGCTGATACTATTTTGTGAGTAGAATAGAAAACCATGGACTGAATGATAATGTAATGCTGTGGCTTTGCAGTTGGTTGAATGCCTGCACCCAAGTGTTCCTGGTCAATATTAACTTAAAGTGATGTTCTAGGACTCTTCAAAGACTTGGTGAGAACACTGATGACTTGGCTATTACATCTGTAGGTGATATGAAGCTGAGATAGTAAATACATAGGGGAATACAGCTAATATAAATCTCAATACCTAGGCCACATCCCATACAAATAAATCAGAATCTCTAGGAGTGCTACACGAGAAGCAATATTTTTAAAACTCCCAAGGTGATTCCAGTGTGCAGTGCCAGTTAGAACCACTGTTTCAGAAAGATGGACCAACTCCAACATGGTCAGTTTCAACTACAGTAAATGAAAGAGGGAGAGAGAAAAGTTATAGTAGTATTGAACCATAGACTCATATATGAATCAAAAGCATAACATGATTACCCCCTGCAATCTTAATAGTATCTTAGATGGTATTAGAAGAAGTACAATATCTGTAACAGTGAAGTTTCCTCAGTTGGTCCGAGCATGCCTGAAGTTTGGGAGAGACGCAGAGAACTTTAGGTGCTTTCATTTGAGGGTAACTACCATGGCCAATGTACACTGAGTACTTTGCCAAGGAGAAGAGATCATTAGAGGGTTTATTATAACATTTGAGTTATAGTGTTCTTTTCTTTTTCCCCCCTCCTTTTTATTTGAATTTGTTTCTTCTTTGTTTTTTTATTTTCTTTTATTTTTTAAGTATAATTAATATACAGTGTTATATTAGTTTCAAGTGTACAATATAATGATTCAGTAATTCCGTACATGACTCAACGCTCATCACAATAAGTATACTTTTAATCCTTTTTATCTATTTCACCCAACCCACCTCCCTTAAATTATACTTTTTCAATAAAGTTTCAGGTAAAATTAAGATCAGTGGATGGGTTTTTCAGGAAGAAAGATTTTTATGTGATACAAAGAACTTCCTAATAGAGCTGTCTGAATATGAGGATATTCCTTTTTTGGACATAGTACATGTCCCTGATTGGTGATATTGAAGCAAAAGGCAGAATGTGACTTAGGTGTGTGCTAGAGGAGAATAAGGATTGGATGGATGGTTAAAGTAGATGATTTTCCAGGACTATTGGGTGGCACAGTCAGTTGAGCGGTTGACTTGGTTTTGGCTCAGGTCATGATCTCAGGGTCCTGGGATGCAGCCCATGTTGGGCTCCCTGCTCATCAAGGACTCTGCTTCA
The DNA here is from genome assembly GCF_017311325.1 of Ursus maritimus. Classification (NCBI taxonomy): domain Eukaryota; kingdom Metazoa; phylum Chordata; class Mammalia; order Carnivora; family Ursidae; genus Ursus; species Ursus maritimus. Next base: position 51,971,550 of record NW_024423343.1, read on the forward strand.
GGTTTCTCTCTCTCCCTCTGCCCCTCGCCCACTTGTGTGACCTCTCTTTCTGTCTCTTTCTCTCTAAAATAAATAAATCTTTTTTAAAAAAGTAGATGATCTTCCAACTTCAGACTCTGTTGCAGGAGCATGTTAAGTTAATAAGGTAATATATCAGTGAGAATTTGTTCATTGCATTAGTTCTGCATCTAGGAGAAGCAGCAGAGCACAGTGATTATAGGGGAGTTTCATGTATTCAAAGGTTCAAAGCCTAGCTCCACCACAGCTTGGCTGTATGACTGGGCAAATTACTTCACTTTCCAAGTCTCAGTTTCCTCAGCTGTAAAAGAAGAATAGATTCCATGCATGGATTTGCTATAAAGATTAAGTGAGAATGATGTATATAAAGTTCTTGGTGTGGCAAACTGAGGGAAAATTGGAGGAATATGATACAATCAGAAGTTATAGTAAAAGCTGTAAGGTTGCCAATGATGACTTTATGGTTTGGCATGAGGTTAAGTACTCAATAAATGTAGCCCATTATTACTTACAAACTATCCTTTTTTCTATTATAGCTGTCTTCTAGTAAAAATTAGAGTCTGAGAAATAAAACCTAAAGCAGGTAAATATTGGTGGGAGATACATGGCTGGAGCATGGGAGACTCAAATAACGTGGCCCAGGGTGGGAGGCTTTGGGTAAGTGGAGGCCACATAGAGTGCCGGGCATAGATACAGGAGGGAGATTTTGAAAGGAGATTGAGGAACATAATTGCTTATCCTCATCACCCATTTCCATCCATTATTTCATCTGATTTTTACCGTACCTGGGGAGTAGATAAAGTAGTATTTGTTCATTACACTAATAATAAATCAGCATCTGGGGAGTGACTTGGCAAATAGAGCTGGAAGTCAAAGCTAGACTTCTTGAAGCTCCATTCAGCAGCTTCCACACAATCCACCAGCTTCTTCTGCTTCGGTCTCTGGGCAGCCCAGCTCAAATGTATACTTTTGGAGGAGGACTTACCTGTTGACCATAAACAGTGTAATGAAGTTTGGAAATTAAGGGAAAATGTGGAAAGAGGGTATGATGAGTGAATCAAATTTGTCCAGGAATAAAATTTTAAAGCTTTCGTGTTGATTGGAAGACAGCTTGTAAAGAAGGTTGAAATGATAATTAAAAGCTCAAGTAGTCACCTTACCAGTCAATGATGTTAACATTATTATCACATTTTATGGGATCTGAATACTTAAAGGGCTTTCTGTGTAATATAATTAACTATCCTTAACACACCTCATACTAAAGGGCATGCTCCTTTAGTATGGTATAACAAATCCAGCAGTTAATAAGAATCACCATATATTAAAAGTTTAATGGTTCAGTGAATTGGGGGAGGAGGAAGGGCAGGAGACAAAAATTTGTGCTTGGATTCTGTTAATCAAAAGAGCTTAACAACATCTGCAAAATAATGGACAGAAGATAGTCTGTGATTTATTTTTTCAGACCAAGTTTTAAGTCCCCAGAATAAGTATCAAATAAGTTTTATAAATTATTCTGCATATTCTTACTTCAGTAAAAATAGATTATAAATATAGATGGGCCACCTAAAATAATTTTTCATCGGATTAGAATCTTTAATTTTTAGCTGTAATTGTCATCATGCTTCTTGTGGACCAAGGTATTGTATTTATTTTTCCTTATCCCATTTGAGTATGTTTATGAAATGTAAAAACAGATTAGTAAGGTATATTTAAGGAACAAGCTCTTGACCCAAAGTTAACCATTTGTATATCCAATTCATATTCTATTATTATACTTATGAGATACATATATTTAATATCTTTCTCTCCTACTAGACTGCTTGAGGATAGGAACTATGTCCAATTCTTTTAAATATGTGAATCTCAATACAACACTTGACACATAGTACATGATACATTTAAAACATTGACTAAGAGTGACGATCCTCAAATACAGGATCTGTGACTACTTTTCCAGAACTTGATAAATTATTTGATATTGCCACTCATAAAAACATTTATTATTTAATTAAAAATACAGTGAGGTTTTCTTATCAGATGGGCAAGATCAAATCTTATGATAATACAATGAGTTAGCAAAAGTATGGTCATAGGAGCACTCTTGTTCATTGTTGGACAGAGTGTAAATTCATTCATGTGTTTGCTGAGACAATGTGGCAATAACTATCAAAACTTAGAATATGCATATCTTTTGGCCCAACAAGTCAACTACCCCAGATTTAGTCAACATATATGCTTGCATATGTATACAAAGGCCCATAGAGCAGTGAATTTTCTTGCATGTGTCTATATACAAATATTTACAGGATTTTATTCTAACATGATTTGTTGCTGGAAAATATAGAAAAAATATCCAGCAGCGGGTGGTGGTATTAATCATGGTTCAGCCATGCAATGTGATACTCTTACCTGTTTGGGCTGCTGTGACAAAATACTACAGATTGGATAGCTTATAAACAACAGAAATTTCTTTCTCATAGTTTTGAAAGCTGGAAGTCCAAGATCAGCATGCCAGCATGGTCAGGTGAGGGCTCTTTTCCAGGTTGCAGACTTTTTGTTGTATGTTCACATGGCGGAAGGGGCACAGGATCTCTGTGGGGTCTTTCTTTTTTTTTAATGTTCAATTAGCCAACATATAGTAGTACATCATTAGTTTTTGATGAAGTGTTCAATGATTCATTAGTTGTGTGTAACACCTAGTGCTCATCACACACATACCCTCCTTAATACCATCACTCGTTCCCTCTCCCCCCAACCCCCTCCCTTCTGTAACCCCGTAGTCTAGAGTCTTTCATGTTTTGTCTCCCTCTCTGATTTCTTCCCAGTTTTCCCTCCCTTCCCTGTGGTCCTCCATGCTATTCCTTATGTTCTGCACATGAGTGAAACCATATGATAATTGTCTTTCTCTGCTTATTTCACTTAGCATAATCCCCTCCAGTTCCATCCATGTCGATACAAATGGTGGGTGTTCATCCTTTCTGAAGGCTGAGTAATATTCCATTGTGTATCTGAACTACATTTTCTTTATCCATTCATCTGTTGAAGGACTCTTTCCACAGTTTGGCTATTGTGGACATTGCTGCTATGAACATCGGGGTGCATATGCCCCTTCTTTTCACTACATCTGTATCTTTGGGATAAATACCTAGTAGTACATGTGCTGGGTCATAGGGTAGCTCTATTTTTAATTTTTTGAGGAAATTCATACTGTTTTCCAGGGTGGCTGTACCAGCTTGCATTCCGTGGGGTCTCTTTTATAAGAACATAAATCCCATTCATGAAGACTCCACCCTGTGACCTAAGCATCTCTCAAAGTCTCCACCTCCTGATGCTATCACATTGGGCATTAAGATTTCAACATATGAATTTCAATATCAATAACAACTGATATGGGATAATGTATAAGATATAAGTAAAACAAGAAATATGCAGAACAAAATATATATTGTTTCCATAAAAGATATGTTTGTGTGTTTATATATATGTATACACGTGTATATGTGGAGAGAGGAAAAGAAGGGGAAGGGAAGGAGAGAGAGAGAAGGGATGAATCCATTTCATAGGGGGTCTGGGGCTGAGTTCAAAGTAGAATTACTTTTGACTTTATTCCCTTTTGTACTGTTTGAAGTAGACTTTTATTTAACTATTATACCCTTTTGTACTTCTGAATTTTTTAACATACTTTTACTTTTGAGAAGTTTACTTTTGAGAATAACAGATATATTCATATAAAAAAAATGAAAGATGGAAGAGGCAGAGGAAAAATGGCAGGAATGTGATGTGATTTAAAGTTATCGCAGTAAAAGCTTGTAGGGTTGCCAAATGATGATGTCATGGTTTCTAGCCACAGTTAATGGCTGAGGAAGGCAGAAGCCATTTTACCAGGTAATTGGATGATGATCCAGCCTATTGCCTTTTGTCCTCCCAAGTGTCTGTCCCAAGGTGAAAAAGCTGATGTGTGGTCATCTCTTGAGCAGGTGCTGTATTGACCCTCTATGACCAGTCCTGGTGTCCAGACTTACTTAGCCTGCCTGATGTATGTTTTTCCTTCCAGAACTTGCTGGAAATACATTCCTCAAGTATTCATGCTTGAAAGCAATCACTTGAGAGTCTCTTTCTTAAAATTCATTCACATGTATTAGTCTTCAATGTCCATGTAAAACATCAGGGACTTAAGGGACTTCAGCTTCGCGCAATGAAAACTTGCGAAGTACCTCAGTGCAAGTCACACTACCGTATTAAAACCGACAGAAGACCAACATTGCATTAAAATAATAGTAAGGCATGCCTTAAATCCACAAACATGACAGCATTCAGTATTGCACTGAGCCCACCCTTTTGTGCAGAGGGTTTGTTTTTTAATCTCATACATTTAGTTCTCTGAGAAATACATAACACTGGGTGATCTTACCTTTGGGACTGTAATACAAAGTCATGATTTGACAATGGACGTCTTATCATGAATTCCTTTGCTTCTAGGGGTTTAATGCAGAATTTGAATGTTAATTTAACTCATTCTTTTTGTTGAATAAGCTCAAAATCCCAGCTGAGCTGAAGTAGGAGTGATTTTATATTATAGTAAATGTTAGCTTGCAGAAATGTAGCATGAAGGACTTGGTTAATATTATGATCAGCTAACTATTGATTAACTAAACATTTTCCTTCTAACTGGTCTAAATTGGCTACACTGCTGCTTTTTAAAATATGCTCTTGCTTGCATTTGAAGATGATACTATTGGATTTTCACAGAGCTATATATATACACACCCTTCTCTGTTATGATCAGCTGCATAATTGCTGGCATTTATGCATTGCCTACCCCAGATTAAAGATGGTTTGGGTTTGTGAATCCATACAGAGCCAACTAGACATGAAAGTCACAATATTAGTCTCGTTAGCACTGTGCTGTAATTGGCTGAGCTAACTAGATATAATCGCTGTTGACCCAATGCTAATATTCTGTGAATTTCCATCTTTCTCTGCCTCATAAAAATGGCAACAGGAGTAGATCAGGGGAAGATGTCTTACAAACTTTCCACGTGACACAGTTTTAATTTCAAAGAAGTGTCCAAGAATCAGCACAGGAATTTTGTACAAAAAGGAGATCTAAATCCGAAAAAGTAAGTTTCTTCCCTTTGCCAGGCATTATTTCTCTGTGTAAAGATTAGTGCCGAATGGTGGTGTGTTTGCGACATGTCTGGAGGGTCGGGTGGCTGCGAAGAACTGTCAGGAGACAGCGTTTTGGCAAAGCAGACAAAGAGGGCCTCTGGATGCAAGTCTCTGGGAGCCTTCCCAGTCCCAGCTGCATGTTACCATCAGTGGGGGAACTTTTAATTAGTACTGATGCCCAGGCTCCACCTTGATCAGTTCCGTCCAAACTGCTGGCATGTGTGTTTTTAAAAGCTCTTTAGTTTGTTCTAAAACCACGTTTGAGAATCACTGGTTCAAGAGGGTTGTGCTCTACTGTGCAGGGAATGGAGAGTCTTAGAAAAGAAGCACCACAAATGAGTCGATTGTGGAGGAGCTCTTCAGAGTGAGATTATAGAGCACGGTGGCAAAGAGTTTGGGATTTGGCAGCAGGCAGCCACAGCTTCAAACCCTGACCCCCGACTTTTGTTAGCTGTGTGGGAAAGTTCTCTAACCTCTCTAAACTCAGTTTTTGCATCTGCAAAATGTACCTCATTGGATAGGAATGATGATGAAACAAAGTTACATATGCTACAGAACCTAACATGACACTTAGAAACTTGACAATTGTGAAAAATTAAAGCACAGGTACGCTTTTCTTCATTTACAGTCTTGGCTTCCTCTTTTGTGCAAAATGGGAACAATATTAGCCAGATCTGAACATTACAGGTTGAGCGCCAGTGTATGTATATTTCGCTTGAAGAAATAAATGCATTTCAGTCCACTCAATGTTTATTTCTAAAAACTTAATCCATCTTAACAAGCGATTTCCATGATAAAGTCTGAGTTACATTTTTGCAGTAAAAAGAAAAAAACATCCCAGTAGACCAAGTTTATAACTTTTGGTGCCTTAGGACATGCTAGTCATTGTGAAAAGCCAGTGGGTGGCAGGGATTCTTTCAAACTTAATTACACTTTTGATTTTATGCTGCTTCTCCTTTATTTCGCCACCATTCTGTCTCTCTTTTTATGGCATAAGAATTTTTCCATTACTTCACACTAAACCTCCTGTCTATAATGTCCATTCCTAATCATTCATTCATTCAGGTGTTTATTCAATGGTATTTATTAAGCATAAATTTTGTCCTAAATTCTTCTTTTGTCAGTACAAAAGCTGTACCCAGTTTACCAATGAACTGTATTGCAGTAATTGATTTTTAAGTTAATTAGTGGTTTTAAAACATTTTCTTATGGATTTAATATTTTAAATTAGGTCTGTGCTTCCAAGCCAACTAAGCACTAGGGGGTTGGGGGGCTGAGGTGGGGAATGTCAGAACAGCAATGCACAATTTCCATAGGAAGAAGCAAAATTCATACTGGTCACACAAATTAGTAAAGGGACAGGAGGTAGAACCTAAAAAGTCAAGATTGTGTATTGAAATGTTTCTGTTATGATGAAGTCAGCATTAATTTCTTTTCTAGCATTAAGTTACATGGAAGAAAGTCTTCTTAGGAACTAGGAGAGTAAGGGAAGAGGCCATTTAAAGTTCTGTATAGGTGATGGTTATATAATTTATCATCAAAATGGACCCTTTTAAGAGATATTCATGATTTAGCCAGGATCCAGGTATAAACTCGGGTTGCTTTTTACTGAGATGTATGGTCACTCTAAGTAGAGGTATGGACAGTCTTAGAATTTTCCCAGTGTAGGTGTGAAATAGATCAAACAGGAATCCAGATATAGTTAGATTTAAAAATTTAGAATTAACAATTAAAGCAATTCCAGCCTTGGAACACTATGGTATTCAATCTTTCACGTTCCTGATTGCTAATAGTTCCATGACCCTTGAAAAATTTAGGAAATTGGAGAAGGCAAGTATTTCATGTAAACATGATGCAACTTGAAAAATAAGAATGAAATCAGGTAAGAAGTTATACTAGTTAATTACATATCTCTAATTTGAAAATGGGAGGTTTACCCTCCTGATTTTTACTCAGATTTTACCCCTCTATTCTTGAAAATGCTGAGAGATTTACAATGGTTTACATATTCTGTTTTCTAAGACCATTTTACACCCTTATGATTCTGTTTTCATGGAATCTCGGACAAGATTGGGTCCACCTCCAGCTGTCTCAAACTGAGTTCAATCACCAGGAAAGTTCTGTTGATTCTCAATGATGTTTGTTTGATTAATTCAGCTCTAGCTATGTTGCCGCCTTACCTATGTCTTTCAGTGTGTCCTAGAAAATTAAATGTTTCCTTTTGGGATTTTCAGGAAACTTGAACAAAAAAGAAATTTAATTTCCCATTTTTCTGAGTATAAAAAATATTTTCATTAGTTTTCTTTAATCCAGTTTTTACTCCAGTGGTAAATATTTAATATGAACTAAATTTTCTTTGAAGTCATGTTTCAGCTCCACTGTGTTATTAGAATTTAACCTTTTCTCTGCCTGATACTCTAGTTTAAAGTAAAAACTACTTGAATCTTTTTAGAAGACGTTACTTTGGGGTTAAGATTTAAGAAAAATTTAAAAACTATTTCCACTACCCTTGTTTTAATAATTTTTAATAGTTTCCTGATGTAATCTATTATCAAGAATTCATAAATGAGTATTAAACCTATAAATACATAAAATGACATGACTACTTGAAGTGTATTTTTCACACTGTTTTATATTATTCATGCATTAAAGTATCATTGATTTTGTTTTTTTCTGTCCCAGAGTCCTCTGAACTGAGAATTTATAGATGTTGTCTTTAGCAATTAAAGACCATAGTTTGCTAACCAATATTAAGGATTTCTGATGACATCAGTCCTTTGGAAAGAAAGTGCAACATATTGAGACCAGATAATAGTAGATTTAAACTAGAATTATTTTTAGAAATATTTACACATATAGTAATGCTGCTTTGTTGGGGGCCAAAAAAAGGCTTCATTATGAGAAAGAAAAAATTTTAAGACCCAAACTTCACAAATGTGGATCTTTCACATTGCCTGCTCCCTTCCATATAAGAGAGGGCATGGTGTGGTGGAAAGAACAAGAGATGATTTGGGTTTTCTGTGTTCTTATCCTGAGGCTGTGCTACCTGACTTGGAGAACTTGAGTAAGTCATACTAAGTCTCTGGGCTTCAAATTCCTTACCTCCAAAGTGAGAGATTTGGACTACGTTTTTAGTACTCTTTATGAACCACTTAAGCTGAACAATTCAAGGGATATTTTTCATATGATTTCATTTTGTAGTGGCTTTTTTGGCATTTGTGTAGATTTTTAAAGAGGGACTGCATTTGTAGTTTAAAAAAAGAGAAGAAACTTTGCAGTGTGTTTTGAGTTTCTCCAGAATTAGCTGCTCTAAGAACTTGAAGAATTAAATGAGAGATTATTATTGAGGTAACTATGCTGCAGGAGTTAAGTGCCTTTTATTCAGGCAAAATTCTCATTGATTTTTGTCTGAGTCGAACCTGACAAAAGGGCAGTTGCTCCCTGAGAATGGGGATGAACTGCTTGTGTTTTAAGATTCAGGGCATTTACTGGTATTGGGATGCTCTGTAGCAATATCTTGAAGTGCCTATCTGGTCTGTTATCTTCAATATGCATGCATTTTACTACTAAGTATCCTTTTTAGAGACTTCACAAAAATGCCCCAGTGATGTGATTAGTCACCCAATGAAAACCTGCTGCCTCCAAGCTAGTCTAGGCATCTGCTCACAAGTAAGATTTCCTCAATGTTCAAAATAAATCTTTTCAGTCCCGTTATGGTAGCTTTGATGTGCTCCATATGGCTTAAATATGTACAATTTAGGTGTGACATGTTGTTTTTCCATGGTGGTTATTCAAAACAGTTTTTATTTGGACATGTTCATCGGTTACATTTTTAATCATATAATTCCCAATTCATCCTTGTTTATATATAATTCTAAGTTGAAAAAAATTAAGATTATATCGAAGCAGAAAGACTATATTATTATAGTCTACTTAAGAAGATTATAAATATTTTGGGTGGTGAGCATTATTGCTTTTTCTCATGGTTAATCCTTAAAAGGCCAGAAGTATTCATTTATAACTATAGCAATCATATACTTTACAGATATTATTTTCCCAATTATATAGGACTTTTCCCAAGTGTTTCATTATAAGATAATTCATGCTGTAGGATCCTAATATTGCTTAGCTAACACAACTTGAAATACTACGGACCAGAAAGTTCTTGAAAGTTCTGAGGACCAGAAAGTAAATCAATTGTATTTTACATTGTTTTCAGTGTTATTTTTTGGAAGAATAAAACTGATGGATATTTCTAAGTAGGATAATTTAAGTTAGAGTCCATTTTAATGTATTTCCAATTTATAAAAATAATAAAGTCACAGATTGAAATGTTATCTGATAAATCATCTTTCTTTTGCTGTGCTCAAACCAAGGCCTCTGGGATCTATTTTTAATGTTGAGCACTTGTTCATTCATTTGAACCCTTCACTTTAGTCCAGGTGTTCCATGAAACACCCACATGAAGCTCTACTTGGTCCAAAGGATTAGTATTTCAAGATGGAGTTCCATGCTGATTTAAATCATAGTGGAGTACTTGGGTTGAAGTGATGTGGCTTCTGGTCTCCATTTTGCACTGAATGGGCCAATGTGCAGTCAGTGTCAGTTGGCTTACTTACTGAACCTCTCTGTGGTTTAATTTCCTCATCCTTAAAATAAGGAAAATGATATCTGCTCTATAAAACTTACAAAGATGCTATGCCTATTACATGAAATGATGTCTACGAAACATGCTTATAAAGCACAAAGGCAGTATTATTACTAATATTATTTCCTCTTCCTCCTCCTCATCATTACAAATCACTTATTAGGGAAACAGAAGTAGCCCATATTTTTCTGGCTACTTTTTTCATTACTAATACTGGACTTCGCTCTCATGAAGCAATGTAGGAAGTCTAGAATAGGAGCGGTCAAGAGTGACGTAGTAAGAATTCCATACCACCACCATCACAGTTTATTGATGTCTTACTTGTGCCAACCACTACGCTAAGTCCTTTATATATAAAATCACATTCAATATTTAAAAGATTCCTGTGACACCAAATAATGGTAGCTAACTTATTAGGGCACTGAGTAGACAGATTTTAATAATGGGAAATATACAGAATTCCAAAGGTGACCTTCTGCACTCTTCCTTTTTTAAATCGTTATTTCGTATTTGCTGTAAGGAAATTTAAAAAGGCTGCTGTCGAGAGAGGGTTTGAAATGACCATTATCCATAAGAACGCAGAAGTGGGAACTCTAGCTTAACCCTAGGGAAATAAGCAAATGCTGTGGCTGTAAGATTTCATTCTTACACATCTTTTCCTGTAAGGTTGTTAGGTAGTGTGCTATTTGTCTAGATTATCCTGCTTTCATTTTTTTTAAACATTTGTACTTACATAAGGACTCATACATTTGAAAGAATCTGGGATTCTTTGAAACATCTCATCAAATTGGAGCATAGTCATTGCTGTCAAATATTTATTTTTCTAGCCTTTCTCAAACAACGTGCATAGTAATTTCTTGTTAAAGTTCTATGCTTCCAGTTGTGGGTTTTGCACCATTTCTTGTCAATTTCACATCCTAGAGCAGTGTGAAACTGACAGAGCTAGAGAAATGGAGAACATTATTACTACATACCAAAAATACATTGTGTAAAAACCCAACACCTTAATTTATAGCATCCAGAGAAAATGTCTAAAATGATCTTATGTATGTATAGCTCAAAAGAAAAGGGAAAACATATACTTTTATATGTATACATATAGAAACACACATACATTTACACACACGGAGACATATGGTGGATAATTTTAAGGTAATCAAACCTTGTTTTTGTTACTGACTGTACAAAGTATGTCCAAAGAGCAGTATTTCATTTACGACTAACCTTTTCACTGAAAATTGACAACTCCCCTAGACTAATTTCACTTGACATTTCTAAATACTTAGTGTTTAGGAATTTGATTATTTTGATTGAATGGTGTATACTTTACCTTTAATCAGAGCAGCCTTTTTTTCTTCTTATACTGAAGTTTTGAAAAATGTGTCCATGTAGTTCTTGATCTAATGGGTGAAACTGAATATTTGTTCTATGAATTTAATTAATGTTGCATAGTTTCCCCTAGATATACAGTAGTAATATTAATTCACGGCAATGCTTATTTGTTTATATGCATTGTGAAAATTCCATAAAATAAAAAACATGTATATCCTTACCAATAATGGCGTAGATTTGGAATTCATTTAAGAATACGTATTGATCATTGAATAAGCTTATTTCACAGCAAAATTATTAATGTTTTCAATTATAAAAAGCTTATATTAAGAATCTTCTGTAAACATTATTTATATGTTCAAGCACTGTTCTGTGCATCAAGGACAATAGATACATTCCCTTCCTCCCTAACTTCCCAGCTACGGTCTAAAGAGAAGTTATTTATTAGAATTTGGTTTAAAGGGTCAAAGTAATTATTAACCTTTTAAAAAGAGCCTCCATTTCAATGTTTCTATTCTGAAAAGCATTACCTTAGCCTCATCTGCTGGTCTTGAAGTGAAATTGTATTTGAATAGTATTCACTAAATATGATTTCTAATATTATAAACACTATGCCGAATCAATTTATATGAATGGCTCTATCTTATATAAACTCTTACAAATCAATTCCTATTTGTTAACTGTTTTCAAGGTTTATTTCTTAATGGGACAAATTTTAGAGTGATTCTATCATGGGAGTTATGTCTCTGGAAGAATCTAAAAAATAAATATTTTTTGAGTACCTATGCAGGCGAACCTTCAAACGATTTTGTGTAATTCTGTAGATTTTACTCTTAATAACCATTTATCATATATCCTTTACTTGGTTTTCTGATGACTTTAAATTGCTTTTTAAATTTTCACTGAGACAAGATTATACTGCTGTAGGATATACTATGTTTTATGTGATATATAAGCAGTAACATTTGTGAGTTCTTAATTTTACTAATTTATTGTTTCGGCCCAAACTGATAATCAAACAAAAAAACTTAGCCTATTAATATGTTAAACACATGAATTGTTTTTTAATGTAAAATATAAAATATTTTCAGAATGTATGTAAAACATAGATGTAATTTTGAAGAGATCAAACTTCCATATGCCTAATTCAAAAACAAAACCCTACATTAGAAGCCCCTTACTTCTTTCTTACTGCCTAGAAGTAATTCTTCTCTAGAATTGTGTGTTCTTCTTTTGCTTTTTCTTTATTGTTTACCACTAAATATGAATATGTCTTTAAAATATGTTTAGTTTTGGAGCTGGCTCAGTCAGTAGAGCACATGACTCGATCTCAGGGTTGTGCGTTCAAACCCCACATTGGGCATGGAGCCTACTTAAAATAAAGATAAACAAATATTTAATAAAATATGTTTAGTTTTTACCTATTGTAATGTAATCTTCCACTAACATAATTTTTGAGATTCATTTTTAATGTGTAGCTGTGTAATGTTGTTTTATATTCTTTTGTATCCCATACTCCTATTTACTTGTCTGTTCCACTGACGATACACATTTTGGTTATTCCCCTTTCTTTCTTAATTTGACTTAGAAGCAGTATTGTTTTGAACATTCACATATGTAGATTTCTCTAGGTTATATAGTTATCTTCTGTAGGGCATATCCTTTCCAGGAAGTGGAATTTCGGTCATAAAAGGTGTACATTTCAACTTGAAATGGTAATTTTACCTGTTTTGTTCATACTGTAGTCCCAGAATAGTACCAGATGCATTGTAAGTAGTTAATTAATAAACACGGAATGAGTGAACAAATGCCATTTTTTACAAGTTGAGTTATCGCTTCATACTCCGACCAACAGCAGGTGAGCTTTCCATTGTGTTACCTCCTTGGCAACACTTGACATTATCTGACTTTTTAAAATTGTTGACAATCTGGTGGTTGTGAAATGCTATCTCACTGGGTATTTAATTTGCATATCCCTGATAACTAATGAGGTGAAGCATCTTTTCATGTTTATTGGCCATTTGTGTTTCCTCTTCTGTGAAATTTCTGTTCCTATTCAACTACCACTTTTGAGTCATTAATTTTTTTAAAAGTTTATTTGTAAGCAATTATTTATATAGTATAAATACTATACCAATCCTCTTCTCAGTTTCCTATGTTGCAGATATATTCACAGTTTATAGCTTCAGTTTTCACTGGTTTTTAGTGTCTCTTGTTAAAGTTAACCCTTAACTTTAACATAATCAAGTGTTTCCATTGCTTTCATTCTTTGTACTTTTTGTATTCTGTTCAAGAAGTCTTTCCCTTATCCAAGGTCATATAGATCCTAAATATATTAATCTTCTACAAGTGCTGTAGTTTAGCTTTAAAACTTTCATCTACCTGGAATTGTTTTTGTACAGTTAATTTATATCTTCTATATAGATAACCAATTGTTCCAGAGTCACTTAGTGACATACTTTCTTCTTAACACTAGTTTTCAGTACCCATTCTGTTAAAAATTGTTTGTTTCTGTATTCTCTGTTCTGTTCCATTGGCTAATTTTTCCATCCTTACACCAAACCCATTTTGTCTTAATACTGCAGACTTCTTTTTTTATAGTAATTTTTTATTATGTTATGTTAGTCACCATACAGTATATCCTTAGTTTTTGATGTAGTGTTCCATGATTCATTATTTGCGTATAACACCCAGTGCACCATGCAATATGTGACTTCTAAAAAGTCCTTATAACTGTTCCTGCCAAACACTCCTTTTTGGCTTTTTTCTTCATGAATTATATCAATTTCAGCCATTTGCTCTTCTGTACAAATATTGAGTTTTCTTATCCAATAGCACGGTCTACCATGCTCAATTTATTTCTTTTTTAAAAGTCTTTATATAAGGTTTTATCACTTTCTTCAAAACATGGCTGGGATATCTTTTGTTAGATATTGTTTATATAATCATATCATCTTACAAATAGTATATTGTAGGATGTTTTATTTCATCTTGTCTATTCTTTACACCTTGTACTTTAAAAATTTTTTTTTTGTCTTATTGCACTGACTACAACCAGTAAATGTTTTTAAAGATTTTATTTATTTATTTAAGAGAGAGAACATGTGAGAGAGCAAAGAGGGGTTGTGGGGGAGAGTAGAGGGAGAGGAATAAGCAGCCTCCACGCTGAGCACGGAGCCTGACTTGCTCAATCCCAGGACCCGGAGGTCATGACCTGAGCAGAAATCCAGAGTTGGCTGTTTAACTGACTGAGCCACCCAGGCGCCCCTAGAATTAGTAATTTAAACAAACAAACAGAATGATAATTTAAATAGGAATGGTCAAAGTGTACATTCTTGTTTTTATTCCTTTTTTATTGTAAATTGTGTAATATTCAATATTGTTTTTAATTTTATTGAGGTGTAATCGACAAAGTTGCAATATGCTTAAAGTATACAGTGTGATGATTTGATATACATATACGTTGTGAAAGGACTCATACAATCAAGTTAATTGACACATTGATCACCTCACATGTTTATCTTTTTGTGTGTGTGTGAGAACTCTTAAGTTCTATTCTATTAGGGCGCCTGGGTGGCTCAGTCAGTTAAGCATCCGCCTTTGGCTCGGGTCATGATCTCAGGGTCCTGGGATCAAGATCTGCATTGGGCTCCCTGCTGAGGAGGAGGGATTCTTTTCTCTCTGCTGCCCATCCCCCGCCCCCTGCGCTTGTGTGCGCACACACTCTGTCTTGCATGCACGTGCACAAAAATAAAATCTTTTAAAAAGTTCTATCTTAGGAAAATAATTCGGTTACACAATAGAGTATTACCAACTGTAGTCACCATGTTAACATTAAATCCATACTCATGGCTGAAAGTTTGTACCCTTATAATAACCTCTCCTTATTTCCCCCTACACCAGCCCCTGGCAGTCACCATTCTACAATCTGTTTCTAGGAGTTTGGCTTTTATTTATTTATTTTTAAAAATTCCACCTATAAGTTGATACCATGCAGTGTTTGTCTTTCTCTGTCCAGCTCTTTTTCCTTAACATAATGTCCTGATGCCTTTCAGGTTCATCCATGTTGTTACAAATGGCAAGATTTCCTTCACTTATAAGGCTGGCTATATTCCATATATTTCTAACATCCATATATTTCTGATAATTTCTAGAGAAATAGAGGCAGATATGAATATAGATACAGGTGTCTCAAACCTTTGTGATTGTCTAAGCCACTGTCTTTTTTCTTAGTATCTCCCAGTGGTTGAGGGTATGCCAGAACTTGTCAGTGCTTCAAAGAGGAGAATTGCAGGCAGCACCAATACTGCTGGGATCTGGGAAGCAATGTCTGGACAGCCGTAAGTGCTTCCATTGAAGATGCATTTGATGCTATCATGCAGACATGCTCTGTTTCCCCTGTTATATCTTTCTAAGTAAACCTGGTGGCAGTTAAAACCTTTCGAATCCTCTAGGTGTGAAAGTCCGTCTGACCCCAAACCACTGCTGGTTACACAAAGTGAGCATTGCAGCCCACTGCAAATAGCTTAGTTTATCCTTCTGCAAGCTCAGATGTCAGTAAACTAGGATTTCCTTGTATTTCATCTGCCATTATGACCTCTAGGGAAAAAAGAATACAACTTGCCACCTCAAGGTCCACCTCAATGGACCTATAATGACAAAGGAGGTGGCAAGCCCGCCCTTTTCATATGAGTACAATGAGGGCTAGAAGAGACAGGAAAAGCTAGAGGAGTTGAGAGGTTCATGAATATAATTATTGCCCCCTCTCCATCTTAGCTGATTCATGGATTGGTAGCAATAGTGTTAAATGTGTTCATGGGAAAGCCAAAACAAGGGGCCTTTATCCTTGATCTCCTTTGGAACGTGGGGTCAGATTATGCATGGTGGCAATTAGAGGAAATCCCCTGGATTAGGCTGTCCATAAACCACATATAATAGCCCAGAAGGTGGAAGTGGTGGCATGATGTGGGAAAGAGCAAGAGACATGCAGGAGTTCCTGAAAGCTCTTGATAAGCTCGCTAGTGAGGAAGAGCAGATCAGTTTTAAAAAAAGAAAAAAAGGTATTTTTTTGTAACACATTGAGTTGCAAAGTGTGAGTAAATTTGTAACTTCTCCACATCATTTCCCAGTTCTGTTATTGTGTGACTCTATGATTGATTACCTTTAAAATGAAAACAGAGGTTTGTAAAGAAACAATATACAGAAGCATTCATTTAAAAGCCAGGCATTCATGATCCTCAATGTTTATTTTGATGATTTAGTGTGTAATGAAATGTAAAAGTACCTTTAAGTATAACTCAAAGTGCAGATGTTAGAATTGTTCTATAATGGAAGAAATATATATTTATCCTTTGCTTGTAAATTAAGGAAAACACTTTTAGGACCTACTGTTGAAAACAAGTGAAGTTTAAAGTCTCATTATTTTAGAGTTAACATGCTGTGGATAAATAAAATTTGATGATATGTAAATGTATTCTACGTTAAATAACAGTACCCTTTGTATTAGTAAAGATTGTTCTTTAGAAATGCTTACATTTTTTACATTTAATATCATATTCTACTTACAATATTGCTAGAATAATGAAGTCTCATTAATTCAGCCTTTACTAATTAAGACATTACGAATGTCACTGGCTCAGCATAGCATAAACATTAGGCTACCTATCAAGAAACCTATTTGCCAAGTTATTTAATAGCAAAAATAAGTCTTCAGATGACAGTATTGAACTGTGGGATGAAAAGTTGCTTTTGGGATTTTAATACACATTGCAAATAATTAAAAAAGATGAATTAGACATTAAAAAAATATCCAGTAAACTTCCTTTTAGAAGCAATATGTAAACTAGAAGTTTTGAATATTTGTGAAAGTTAAGTGTACTATTTAATAAAAACAAAGATTAGATTGTACTGGTTTCACTTGGACATTCCCTTAGTCTGAATTAGTCTTCACCATGGTTTTATATTAAGTACCTGGGGAAAATTCTATTTTTTTTATGACTTCTTTCCCAATGAACATTAAATGACTCAACTCTCACAATTACCTCATTTCTTTTTTGGGTATGTGAACCATTTGAAAATTAATTGATAATGTAAGCAACTTGAAGTAAATTGGAAAATGAGTTTGCATGAAAATATTTGACCATATAAAAGACAACAGAGTAAGTAACTAACTCTGTTTTACCATGTCTTTCTGGGTCAGGTTTCATAATCATGGAGGCCTAGTTCAGCTCAGCTGGCCTAATAGCTATTGATCACTGCTATCATCTGGCACCAAGCTGGGCCCTGGGCCTGCAGAGGTGAGACAGGCACCCTTGAGTCACTGACTGTGGGATGGAGGTGGGAGACCCGCGGAGTTAGTATCCACCTAACGTGGAGAGCTAGGAGAATTGTCTATATCAGCATCCACAAACACACTGATAAAGGGTTTAGGTGCATTGAGATTTTTTTAAATGTTTTTTTATTATATTATGTTAGTCACCATACAGTACATCCCTGGTTTCTGATGTAAAGTTCAATGATTCATTAGTTGTGTATAACACCCAGTGCACCATGCAATATGTGCCCTCCTTACTACCCATCACCGGTCTATCCCATTCCCCCACCCCCCCCCTCTGAGGCCCTCAGTTTGTTTCTCAGAGTCCATAGTCTCTCATGCTTCATTCCCCCTTCTGATTACCCTCCCTTCTTTATCCCTTTCTTCCCCTACCGATCGTCCTAGTTCTTATGTTCCATAGATGAGAGAAACCATATGATAATTGTCTTTCTCTGCTTGACTTATTTCACTTAGCATTATTGCATTTGATTTAATAAAATAATTAGGTTGTAAAGATTTCTATGTGTAATTAGATTAGTTTTTAAGGCATAATGTAAGACAGAAACAAGTAACTAATGCCTAAAGTTTCATGGAAAGTGACAGTCTGGTTAGAACTGGGTCTCACCCTCTAGAATAAATTTTCTTTAGATTATTTTTCCTCTAAGGTTTATCATAAGGTTTTAGGTTGCATGAACATTGTTTGCTTTTTCTAAGTACAAAAAGAACACATGCTCAATCTTGGAAAATACAAAACACAAAATAGTGAACAAAAAGTCGCCTGTACTTCTGTCCTGATACAGCCATTGTCAACATCTTAAAGCATGTCATATGTCTTTTCTAGTATTGGAGGGTTGGGGGATTCATCCGCTTTATCTACAGTTCTACTAGAGGACTTAACTTTTTTCTTATCCTCATTGATTTACAAGAGTCCTTTATGTATTACTTTATTCTGTCAGACATATTTAAAATATAATTTTCCAGTTTGTCATTTGTATTCTTATTTTATAGTTTGGCTTTATATTTTTATTTAAAATTTATATTTTGATATTCTTAATTTCTTTTTTTTAAGATTTTGTTTGTTTATCAAAGAGAGAGCACAAGCAGGGGGAGGAGCAGGCAGAGGGAGGCGGAGAAGCAGGCTCCCTGCTGAGTAAGAAGCCTGATATGAGATTGGATCGCAGGACCGGTCCTGGGATCATGACCTGAGCCAAAGACAGACTTAACCTACTGAGCCACCCAGGCATCCCAGTATTTGTAATTTCTTAAAGACATATAAATATTTTTTGATGTATTGAATTCTATCTCTGGTATTTTATTCACCACTCCGTGACCATATAAACATTTACCTATATATTGTTCTAGATTTATTATTTTTTACATTTGCAGCTTTAACTCATATGGAATTTAATTTCACTTTGGGTATGAGTTTGGTTTCTCTTTTTTTCCTTACGTAAGCACCATTGTTCAAGTAATCTTTGGTTTTCTCATTGATCTTAAATGCCACCTCCATCATATAATTTTATAGGCTTGATTATATTTGGGGGTTTCCAATTATTTTTCTTTGATCTCTTATCTGATATCATACATTCAAAAATTATTACAGTGTAATATCACTTTTTTTGGATTAGTTAAAACGAATACCCTATAAAAATGCCTTGAAGTTAAAAAGATTTGTATTTTAAGTCTGCCAGATCTATTTTAGTATATATTATCCTTTGTTTTGTCTTAGTTAAAACTTATTAACACGAAGTTTAACACAGATACTAGTTTTTGTTTGTTTGTTTAACTTTTCTCTCTTTCCCGTGTGCACGATATTTCATGTTGGTTGTGTTGCCAGATCTGAGAAATACTCTAAATGATGTAGATATTTATTTATTTTTATTAAAATATACATTTTCTGTAATTGCTACATAATAATTGGGACAGAACACCCTAATGTAGCAAAGGGAAGGCTGTAGTATTACTCAAGGCTGTTTGGGTTGTAAATTCTAGAAATTCAACTTAGTTGAAGAAAGAAGGGAATTTATTGTCTATAATAACAGGCAGGAGTTAGAGAGGGCGCGCAGCTGGCTCTAGAGGTTCAAGTAATGTTAGCTTCCATGTCACAGTCATGCCTTTAAACGCCGGCTTTATTCTCAAACAAGGTCTTTCCATATAGGAAAAAGTCGGTCATCAGCAGATTCAGACGTTTTTTTTTCTGTTTAGCATCCCCGTAAAAAGATGATTTCCCTCCCTAAACAGCCATATATCAATCCTAGGAAATTCTTATTAGCCTTTTCAGGATTATAAAAACTGATAAGGACTGGGAATGGGTTAATCTGAGCAGCCAATCTGATAAGATTGCTCTCTCTGTGGTGATAGATAGACATCAATGACACACCGGAAGGCTCGACCTGGAATAGGAAATTCCCCCAAGAGACCTGAAAACTCCCCGATTAGGATGGTAAAATGTATAGTCATAAGTAAGGTAGATTTACCGTGAACCAGTGAAACCTTGGCTTCTGAGCCTTTATGTGCATGGGCCCCTTCCAGAAATCTGGGCTAGCCTTTCAATGTGTTCACAAGATCATATATTTTGTGGATGTTTTAATCACGTTCAGTTCAGAACACTGTCTTCTTCAGCTCCGACCTCCCCTCCACCATATTTTCCTGTATGACGTGTGACAGTGAAGTGGCCATGGCATGTTTGAAGTCTAGGTAAGGAGAAGTTGAGTTGAGGATTCTTTAATTTCAGTTTAGGGGGATTCCTTCCTCCTTCCTTCCTTCCTTCCTTCCTAAATTTATTTATTTATTTGACAGAGAGAGTGCACAAGCAGGGGGAGCTGCAGAGGGAGAGGGAGAAGCAGGCTGTCCGCTGAGCAGGGAGCCCAATGTGGGACTCAATCCCAGGACCCTGGGATCATGACCTGAGCCGAAAGCCGATGCTTAACTGAGCTACCAAGGCACCCCTAGGGGGATTGCTTTATGTGGTTTTTAGTCACTCCCTTACATAACTAAATTATTATTAGCTATCCTGGGGTAGCGATGACTTCTAGAAATATTTGTCCATTGGGCCAAATCACTCTGTGGATCAGTATTACAATATGATGATCTTATAGCAACAAACTGTAAAGTAGAAGAGAAAGAAAGTTTTAAATGTACAAAGCCAGAAGCTGGTTGGTAGATAAGTCTTTCAGTCACCTGAAGTGCAAAATTTTAAGTGGAGGATTTGGTTCTCGCTATACATGTGTATATATATTCTCTCTCTCTCTCTCTCTACGATTATTAGAAACTATATATATTATAAACTATATATATAAATATAAATATAAATATATATATATATATAAACTAACAGTAAAAAAAAAAAAGCTAGTTCCAATCAATCATGCTAGAGGAAGGCATCTTTTTTTATCTATACAAAATATTTTATAATCATCGTCATATGAAGTAGTAATCAATCTATAAAATGTAGCCCAAAAGTGTAGTTAAAGGTATTAAGATGTGTGTCAGGCAGTTAATTAACACAAATATATTTTTCCTGGATATTGTGGTATTGATAGTATTTCTCAGCTTTTTAAAATTTGTGGGGTTTTTTTGTTGTTATTGCTGTGATTTCTTTTCCCGGTCTAAATAAATGTTTATTTTCATAGTTAATTGTGTATTTGTAATTTTAGATTCCTTTTCCCTAAGAGAATCTTCAACTTTGTATAAGCTTCTGTCTCCACAAAACTTGGATCTGCTCCCAACCATAGCTGCAACACTTCACCACAGAGGGTGTGATTTGAAATGATAAAGACTTAAAATACACTACAGATATACAACGTTCCCCTCTTCCTGCTCTCCCCTCTCCTCACCCTCATAATTATTTTTGTAAGCATAATGAGAGGTAAGAAATGGTTTGGCAAAAGTTGAAACAGGCAGCCTTTTCCTAGCACAGTAGATACAATTCCTTTCAAATGTGTCAGTTTCGCCATTTCCCTACCCATTCTGTCTTGCTCTCTCCCCCCACATCTATTTATCTATCTTAGCAGAACAAGATAGAAATGATGTCCTTAGGCAAAGGATAATATTTAAGGAAAATCTAAAGAAAATTGGTGGTTATATCATCTGAAGTTTAAGCTTTAAACTTTGAAAAGATTCCTTTAACTCCATTC
Source organism: Ursus maritimus (assembly GCF_017311325.1). Classification (NCBI taxonomy): domain Eukaryota; kingdom Metazoa; phylum Chordata; class Mammalia; order Carnivora; family Ursidae; genus Ursus; species Ursus maritimus. The sequence goes on from NW_024423343.1 coordinate 51,993,166, forward strand.
ACTTCATGGAAGCTGAAAATGGAAACTTTCCTGCTTTGAAGAAATAGGTAAAAGGCCACCTGGAAATAGTTTTGTCTTGTTTCATATGAGCATTTATACTTTTAGTCTTTTTTTTAATATTAATTTTGAGAGCCTAAAACTTTACAGAGTTTGTTCCTATTACTATTGCTGTATGACAAATCACCCCCAAACTTAGTAGCTTAATGTACAATAGTCATATAATTATATCTCAGAGCTTCTAGGAATCAGCAATTCAGGAAAAGCTTAGTCAGGCTGTTTGGACTCATGGGCTCTCGTGTGGTTAGACAGTAGCTGGAGGTGGAACAGGTGGAGACTGGCTGGGCATCTCGCAGTGTCTGTCAGTATAGTCTCAGGGGTTCTTTATGTGGTCTCTCCATGACGGTTAGTTTGGGCTTCCGGACTGCATGGCGGGCTTAGGGGAATCTCACTCTTCACAGATAGCTCAGGGGGCCAAGGAAAAGTATTTCAGCTTCTATCTCCTCTGCATCACCTTTTATGACCTAACCTTGGAAAGATATTCACTGTTACTTCCCCCACATTTTGTTGACTAAAAATAAGTCACAAACTCTCCCAGAATCAAAAGGTAGGAAATAGACTTTATCTTTTGATGAAGGAATGTGAAGTTGCTATAAAAAGATGTGGAAGTAATCACATGTAATAGGTACCAAGAAGTGAAGTGCTTTTTTAACAAATACCTAAAAATGTGGAAGCAGCTTTGGAACTGGGTAATTAAAGGATAGATGCTGAAAGAGTTTTGAGGTTCATTCTAGAAAAAGCAGAGGTTGCCATGAAGGTGCTGCTAAAGACAATTCTTGTTAAGAGCTCAGAGAGAAAGGAGAGCTAGACACAAAGCCTTCACCTTCTTAGAAAATATATAAATTATCATGAACAGATTGTTGGTAGAACTATGGATGATACAGTCTGACTTCATCTTCTGATGAAATCTCATATGGAAATGAGGAATGTATTATTGGACAATGGAGAAAGGGTGATACTTGTTATAAAGTGGCAAAGAGCTTGCCTGAATCGTGTTAGTGTTCTAGGGTGTTGTGGGGGAGAACTTGTCAATGACGAAATTGGATATTTAGCTGAGGAGATTTCTAACAAAATTTGAGGAGTAACTTGATTACTCCTGACTGCTTAAATTAAAATACAAGAAGAGATAAATAAATTGAAGAAGTTATTCAGCAAAAAGGAACCAGAACTTAAAGATTTGGAAAATTCTCAGCCCATCCAAATTGCAAAGAATGAGATAACGTGTTTGGGAGAAAACACCAAGGGTGTTGCTCACTGGCCATTTAATAGAGATCAGTGTGGGTGTGAGAAATGACTATTATCAGTCATTTCAACAGAGCCCAGGAATGAGATGGGATTATACCAGCTAAGACACTGCCAGTTTGAACTAAAGGGGGACGAGAAAGCAGGATGAAAAGAAGGAAGGCTGTTCAACCTAGATCCTGCAGAACCAGACCATAGAGCTGTTTGCTGTTAACTCGCACTATTCTTCAAAGCAAGGGAAATGACCCCAAAGGCAATTCAGAGATCATCAGGGCTCCCTCCTCAGTTTCAAAGGGAAAGCATCACCTCAGTTACTGCAAGCCAGGCAGGGGCTCCTGGCAGAGCCGCCGGAACAAACAATTCCTACCCTATTTGATACATGTAACTGCAGTTTTATTTTCTATATAGTATTCCACATGAGCATACAACAATTTATTTATGTATTCTTTTGTTGATGAACATTTAGGTTATTCCCATTTTCCATTTTTTGCTATTTTAAGAAATATAGCAGTATGAATTTTTATATGTCTCCTTTTGCACATAGGCAAGTTTTTCTCAGGGAGACCCATTATTGAGTGTGAAATCAATTGAGTGGATCTTAGCCACATATGGAAAAAAATGAAGTATTATAGAATAGATAATATTAGAGTACATCACATACAGTACTATTTCATGAATCTTTGTTTGGAATTATATCCATAATATATAAATGCACCCACACATCAAAATCTTTTTTTTTCCCCTTGAGAAGTCTGAGCACATTAAAATGCGGGTGGAAATAAGCCAGTAAAGACAGAGAAGAAAGCAGATGCATGGGGGTTGGAGGTGGGGAGAAGGAAACAAACCTCTTCTTGTAAGATAGGAGAAAAGGACATACAGGTTCAGATGACGGTACATTTGTAGGTGGGGGATCAGAATGTTTAGGGAGTTTTCTTTTGACATATTCTGTTTTCTCTATGAAGTAAATGATAATATGCTGGGAACTAGATGCTAGTAGAGTAGATTTCTTGAAGAAAATGGAAGAGGTTTGAAGTTGCTACTGGAAAGAATAAAAGAGAAACTGATGAAGGAAATGTAAAAGTTTACTATGAAGTGTGGAAAGTTAGGGATCAAAGACTAGGAGTTATAGTATTATCAGTGGGAAAAAGGATGATGTTCTCCATCAACATTTAACAATCCAGGAGTCAAGAATGTAGAAAGTTGGATTAATCTAAGATTTGAGGTTTTCTGGGCAAGATAAATCACAGGTAGTGTACCAGTGGAGGTGCCAATGTTGACGAAGGAATGGTGGAATTGGGGACTAAAAGGAGGATTAAGGAGCAATCAATAGATAGGGAGAAAATGAAAAGAGAAAAGGAAGAGAATAAAGGTCTATGTGAGGGGCCAGCAACCTATGCCCTGTGGGCCAAACTTGACCCACTGCCTTTGTATATAAGCCTTTATTGGAACAGACTCACCCATTTTCTCACTCTTCATTACTCTTTGTCCTCTGTTGCTACTTTTGTGCTGCAGCGACAAAGTTGAATGATTGTGAGAATAGATCTGCAAAACTTAAAGTATTTACTATCTGGCCCTTTATAGACAAACTTTACTAAACCCTAGTCTATGCTACTTTCTCTATGTCTCTCGCTGAGGTCGAAGAACAGACATAACATCAAATGGAAGGAAGGATGGGAAGATGAAGTAAAAGAGGGGACAGCGACACAGTTTCCAGAGGTTGCCAAGCCCAGGGTGATCTTGGGGGCAATGGATAGATGAGGTGAAGCTGGGTCTCTGAAGTTTGTCAACTTTTTCCTCAAATAAGGGACCTGAGGGTATCAAGTGTGTTGTCATAAGGATGTTGAAATCACATAGGATGATGACAGGTTGAGGGGTGAGCAGAAAGACGGTGAGCCAACATCAAAGTCCTGGAAACAAACAAATGTTTGGTAAGGCTTTGGGAGTCGGAAACAAGGATAAAAGGATATATGGCTTATGAATTTTCAAGAAAGAGCGGGAAGTAAAGGCCTGAAGTTGGAATTGAGGAAAAGAATGGCAACCCACTCCTAACCCCAAGAGAATGAGCAATGAGCATTGAAAAGGTCCCCAGGAAGTGATGTCTTCAAAGGAGACATTCGGGGATAAAAGGTGGAGGAAGATTTTAGAACAGAGACAGAGGATAGTAAGTGTTGCATTCTTTCTTTTTTTCTTTTTGTCTTTTCTTTCTTTCCCCCACTATGGAATGGGAATTCTGGAATGAAAAATAGAACAATAGAATGATTTCAGAGTGAAGTACTGTGTGGGTTTAGGTCAGAGAAAGGGTAGTACAGGAATGAAAGTAAAGGGAGAAATAGGTGAGAGGAGACTCATTTGTATATGTGTGTCATACAGGAACCAGTCTCATTTAACAAGCACATCACGTCCAATACCCAAACCCAGTTTTAATATCTGTCATAAAATTTCTTGGACCATAGCGCTCTAGTAATGTAATTTCCCTGTGTTTTGCAAGTGCATTTGGTTAACACCTGGATCACTCTTCAGTAAATAAGTCTAGATGACTCTAAATGAATTAATAAATAAAGCAAGCCTGCCTTTGACTTACAAGTTTTCTAGTGAATACGTTAATACCTATAAATGAATAATAAAGTACTTACAATAATCTAATTGTTTTCTATTTTGATTGAATTATTCAAAATAGTCATCTGGAGTTAAATAGAGTTGCACAAGCATGAATTTTAAAATAATTTGAATATGATATATTTCGAAATTAATAAAAATCATTTTAATACAGGAAATGTCACTTTATTTTAATGAAAATGTAAAAAGTCTCTTGAAGCAGCAGATTGGCCTCTGAGCACTGTTAGACACAACTGCAATTTGCTTCCTTTTCCTCATATTTATGATTGAAGAATTTCATCTCTGGAAGGCTGACAAAGATGCAGTTTGTTTGTTTGTTTGTTTTTAAGATTTATTTATTTAGGTCGCCTGGGTGACTCAGTCTGTTAAGTGTCTGCCTTCACCTCAAGTCATGATCCCAGTGTCCTGGGATCATCCTGCCTGGGGCTCCCTGATCAGCAGGGAGTCTGCTTCTCCCTCTGCCCCGCCCCTTCCCCCGGCTCGTGCTCACATTCATGCTCACCGTGAAAATCAGGCCATGCTCTTTGTGCTGGCCCAGTCCTACATTCTTCAAACCGAATCCATTCAGGACCCCACGAAAACTGATGGTCTTCTTTGCTATCATCCTCCACTATCTACCATCATCACTGAGGGTTTCTGGATTTTGTAGGCACGGATACGTAATCTGGAGATCAAGAGCTCATTGGAAGAGAGCAAAATTTGCAGAGGGCAAGGATCCCAGGGCACGTGGTATATCAGTGTGGTGGTTTGAATTTGAGAGTGAGAATAGAAAGGCAAGGGTAAATGAATACGGTACACTCTGGCATCAGAAAGTTTTGTTGGAAAGGGATCCCTAGCATGCCAGCAATGGAATGTGGATGGGGGGAACAAATGTGGCCTGGGAGGGTGCAATCAGCAAAGATGTGTTCATCCTGCAAGGCTGCATTTTGGTGTCTTGGCCTGTAGAACGTGAGGGGTAAGCGCAGATGGAAGAATCAATTTATGACAGACATACACATGCTTCCTTCCAACCGGGTCAGGTCATCTGAATCAGGTACTTTTTGCAAGTTTTTTTCCCTAAAACAGTAACTCTTTTTTGTAAGATCTGGCTTATTTTGTTATTGACATATAAAAGCAATTCTTTCTTCATTTATTTTTGAAGTCAATTTTAATGCTAATTATAGAGTTTCCCTGTTTACATACCATGTTATATATTCATCTACTCACAAATATATGGCATCTCTTGCCCACAGAGGATATAGTATATCAAAGCATAGATGAATCCTTATAAACCCATAGCCATCCTTAGGAAAATTACACAAAATACTTCTCTGTTCTAGTAAATCAGGCTATACAAATGCAACAACATACTATTTGATATCCATGTCCCGCATACGTACTCTGAATCTTTTGTTAAAAGCAGGAATAATTAAATCATGTTTGAACTTGTTATTCTATAATATTTACCATATTTCTATTGATATTTTAAAATAATTGCATAGTCCAAATCCAAAATATGTGACTGTTCTGTAAGATCAACAAATATGCCTGCAATGGCATGTGTCACTGATACACGGTCATTGTTTCTAAAGTGCAGACTGAGGGTCTCTGCTTAAGGGTGAAATTCCAACTTAAAAATAAATGTTTTTGATAAACATATTATTTAAACCTGTCTCCTCCCAGGGCGCCTGGGTGGCTCAGTTGGTTAAGCATCTGCTTTTGGTTTAGGTCATGATCCCAGGGTCCTGGGATCGAGCCCTTCATCAGGCTCCCTGCTTAGCTTCTCCCTCTCCCTTTGCCTGCTGTTCCACCTGCTTGTGCTCTCTCTCCCCCCGCACCCCCATCAAATAAATAAATAAAATCTTAAAAATAAAATAAAATAATAAATAAAATATAATTGTCTCCTCCATTGAGGCAGAGGGGGAAAAGAGTTTAGTAAGTACTGAGCTTCAGTTTGGGAAGATGAAGAAGTTCTGGAGATGAATGGTAGTGATGGTTGCACAGCAATGGGAATGCGCTTCATGACCCTGAACTGTACATTTTAAAATGGATAAAACGGTAAATTTATATATTTTATCACAATGAAAATTTTGTTTTAAATTGCCTCTTCTAAACCTAAAGTCATTTCCAGCATATTTCTAACATTACTTGATATTATTTTCCTCGAAAGAACTCTAAATCAGATATGAATATATAAGTAAAAAGTACATTAACAGAAAACATTGGTTAAACTTCAGTTCACTAAAATATTTAGATAAACTCACGTTCGGATTGAGAAAAAAGCACTAAAGCATCAGCTAGCAGGTATCAGAAGGATGATCTCTTGATTTTATTCCTATCTTGATGACCTTGTAGTTTAATATAATGGTTTCTAGCTTCGCTGAAAAGTTTAGAGATGACTTTTTATTGACTTTAGTCAAAGAAAGAGAAGATTATTCAATAAAGACCATAAACATTAAACTTCTGGTATTTGGAAGTTGTATTAGATTGAATTTCAGGTATTATGCGCAGAATAAAGTGCTTTTATTATGATCACTCCTCTTTCAACTCTATATATTTCCAGTTTAATGGCATAATAATAGTATGACTGGGATTTACCAGCCACAGTTATAAATATGTAACATTCATTTCTAGGTAATATATTACACTGTTCTTTTATGAAGAAGTAGTTGCCCTTGATGTAAAAATGGATTTTTGATTTGAATAAATGATTCTGGAATTTATGTCATACTCTAAGTTATCCTGTCCTCTCAGATACTGAAATGCTTTTGTGAGATGTCAAAGTTGGATAAATAATAATTGCCTTCAAGAATCTTCAGTATATATGATGGTTATTTTAGAACCCAGCTAGAAACCTTTGCGACAAAAATACTTGAATTTTTACCATACCTATTGCCCTAGCCATGATTTATTGAAAGCTGTCTAATCTAATAGCAAACTATGTTTCCTTCTTAAAATACTAACTGAGAACTCTCTTCATATATATCAATGGTTATCTGGTTAGTGAGTTCTTAATGATTTCATTTCTTACAGAGTTCAGCCATACAACTGAAGCATTTACAAATATTGTTTCAATTTACTGAAAAAGGCAAAGAGCACATAAATTCTTATGATTAGAATCATCTTAAAACCATAGCACTGGTAGGGATTTTACATTCTAATCTCCATTTGGACTATAAAAAGCCAAAAGGCTTAGCTCACACTCATGGCTAAATGGGCACAGGTTGTGGGGTGAGTATGAATTTTTACCCCCACAAAATCAGTTGTGCAAAAAAAATATCATGTATGTTTATTTTCATAAAGAAATTGAAATCTGACTCCAAGGTGGTGGGATATTTAATCTCAGTTAATTGGGGGTTCCCCACCCTGAGGGTCATTTAAAAGTACCAGGTTCTTACACCAACTGGAGCAGTGGGGGATGGGAATGCTGCTTTTGTCTTTGGTTCTCACTGGTCCTTGCTGTGAGCCTCCTGTCTGTGTCTATGCTAAGCTTGAACATTGTTCTTTGACTAATTCTGTCCACGTTTCCTTCTTCGTAAGGCTAGAATAAGACCTCTAGATGGTCCCAGCACTGATAATATTACAATTCAAAATAAAATTTATACTTAACTTTTAAAACTAGCTTATGAGTGTTGAGTTCCATTGGATTTCAGGTATTATACGCACAAGATGTATGCTAAGATGAAAACAGCTTCTTTGTATTTTTTTTTAATGTAAATTTCTTGAAAAGTTCAATGCAGCTGAACTTATTTGGAAGGAGGGCCCTGGCTTAGCGGGCACCCTAAGCACATGCGCAATCCACCTGTTCAATGGTCCAAAGCTTTTTGAAAAGTAACGTAGAGGTCCTTGGTATGAGAATATCTCTAAATGAGTCAACATTTTTTTCTTCCAGTCTGAAAATTCTTTCCTAGCCACTTCATTAGGACATATATATATTTTTTTTACTTGTGTTTTCAAACAGGGTCAATATAAATACAGAATTGATCAAACTTTCTTAACAGTCCTTCTCTGGAAAGTGAGTTGGTCAGATACCCAGATGAAATGAAAGGTGACAATGCATCAAATTTTTCCCAGGGTAGTCCCAGTTTATAAGTATTGTCCCACCATATTTTTTTCCTTTTTTTCTATCTTAATAGATTTAGTGAGATATAATTTATATACCATACAATTCACCCATGTAAAGTACTACAATACAATGGTTTTTAGTATATTCACAGGTTTGTGCAACCATTACCACAGTCAGTCTTAGAACATTTTTATAACCACAAATAAAAAAAAAACACCCTGTACTCTTTAGCTACCACCTCTGTTCCCCTCTCTGTCCTCCCCTTACCACTTCCAGCCCTTAGGAAATACTAATCTGTTTACTGCCCCTATACATTTCCCGAACCTGAACTTAATACGAACGGAATCATACAGTAGTCTTCTGTGTCTGACTTCTTTCACTTAGCATGTTTTCCAGATTCATCCATGTTGTAGCATGTATTAGCACTTCATTCCTTTTTATGGACAGTACTACCTCATTATATAGATATGCCACATTTTGTTTATTCGTTCATATATAAGTTGACATTTGGGCATTTCCTCCTATTGGTTATTGTGAATAATGCTGCTATAAGCATTCATGTACATGTTCCTGTGTGGATCTATGTTTTCACTTCTCTTGGGTACATACCGAAGAATGGAATTGCTGGGTCATATGGTAACTCTATATTTAATCATTGGAAGAACTGCCAGACTCCTGTCCAAAGTAGCTACACCATTTTACATTTGCACCAGCAATATGTGAGCTTTCTAATTCTCCATATTCTTGCCAACAGTTCATGTTATTTGGCTTTTTTATTCTGGCCCTACCAGTGGGTGTGAAGTTGTATCTTGTGGTTTGGATTTGCATTTCTCTGATGAGTAATGATGTCAACATTTTTTTTTCATGTGCTTAGTGATTATCTGTATATTTTCCTTGGAGAAATGTCTATTCAAATCTTTTGCCCATTTTTAAATTGATATTTTTGTCTTTATATATTCTAGACCCTGGTCCCTTATCAGATATATGATGAGTAAATATTTTCTCTCATTCTGTGAGTTATCTTTTCATTTCCTTAATGCTATCTTTTGAAGCACAATTTTTTAAAAAAATTAATGAAGTCCAATTTATGTATTTTTTTCTTTTGTTGTTCATGCTTTTGGTGTCATATCTAAGAATCCTTTACCAAATCCAAGATTGTGAGGATTTATCCCTATGTTTTCTTTTAATAGTTTTTTAGCATTAGCTCTTACATATAGGTCTTTGATCCATTTTGTGTTAATTTTTACATATGATGTAAGCTGGCATTATTAATCTTACCTTTCACTCTCAAAAATGGTAGATGATAAATGATATGGTCACTCTAGTTAGAGATGAAGTAAATGGAATAGATTGAACCTCTCTGACCCATGATAATTAACTCCGTATAAAAGCAAGAGTCATATGGCCCTAAGGAAATTTAGAGAAAGCAATTAAAAAAAAAAAAGATAGAATGAGTCAAAGGTTAAGAAGATAGACCGAAGCTCACAGATGTCTTCTTTCCAAACTCTACAACTGCTGGACTTTAAAGCCCTGAAGTCCAGTTCCTTTTCCATTCCTAGAATATTTTGTTCAATCCCTGTTTTTAAAACAGTGTGACTCTATGCCAAGATTCTTAGTAGGGTGTCTATTAACTTTAAAATATCAATTCATGGGCAATTTTGTATTTTCTCTTAAGAATTTAAATACACATTTCACAAGTGAATTTCGTCACTAATATTTGCATAGCTACTTCAATGATGTAAATCTAGGGTTTATTTATTTATTTTTTAAAGATTCTATTTATTTATTTGAGAGAGAGAGAGAGCACGAGAGTGGGGTGAGGGGCAGAGGGAGAAGCAGAATCCCCACTGAGCAGGGAGCCCAATGTGGGACTCAATCCCAGGACCTGCACCGAAGGCAGATGCTTAACTGACTGAACCACCCAGGTGTCCTAAATCTAGGGTTTAAAAAAAAAGTCAATGCAACTAAATTGAGGGCTATTCCGAATTCTCTGTAGTCTGGCAACAAACTTGTCATCTCTTTACCCATTCTAAGGATACCAATTTAATTTTCCTAATTGTATAACTCCTTTTAAATAAAGTACAGTAGTGAACTTTAGAACTGGTTAAAGATCTACATGGCTATGAGTTGTTTATCTGCTCAGCTTAGTTATGAGTTGATAATGATGTGTCGTAAACGCCTGTATAGAATTTAATAATAATAATGAATTTGGATCTTTAAGAAATATTTTCTCATTTATCTCTCATAACAATTGGATATTTCTTTGAGTTTTAACCCTTGAGTATAGTACTAAAAAAGGTAAGCTTCTGTATTTGAACGTAAATGAATCCACTCATCATTGGGTTGATATTTTTAGCCTTCATATATAGTTGGGCCACTGGATGCTTTTTTTGACATTGCTCTTATAGGAGAAAAGACAATGTGTTTTTGTTTTTGACTCCACAAACTTGGGTTATTTGAGGATTCAGTATATAGAATTCTTTTTCTGCCTTTCAGTATCTTATTATCCAAGGATTAATATTACAGTCAGAAAAAAACTGGTTTCTTCATATTTGTTTGCCTTTGTCCCTTGGGGCTGAAAGAGATGTAACAACCAAATATCTGTTTACCAAGACAGGCAATTATCGTTTTCTTGGTTCTGTCAATCTTTTTGTATCTGTGATTATTTCATAAAAAGTATTTTGAATGATGTTACATGCCTGTCAATTTCAGGAACAGCTCTGTGGAGCAGAACACAAATGTAAAAAATTTAGCCAGTGGAACTCTGGATTGTTTTTATTAGTTATCAAGCTCTGAGAACTTTGAAATTATAAAGTGCTTTTAAATTATTCAATAAGCATCTCTATATCAGAAATAATTCATTATTGTATTATTCTCTCCGTTTTCAAAATGAGTCAATTTATTTGGTCATATCAGACAGCCAGTACAGATGGAAAGCCATAATTCATATTTCCCTATTGCTCATATACTTAGGGAACAGTGTTACAGATATCAAGACATGGAGGGGGTATTTTTCCCCTTCTTATGCAGTCATTCAGTGACCTAGCTGATACTAAGGAATGACTTGCAAAAGGAGTATGCAGGGTAGGTGGGATGAGAATCACTACAGAATCACTTCCCTATGGCAGTTTGTGTTATCCTGTGGGGGTACCTTGGCAGAAACAAGATTAGAAACTATTGCTCTTGGGATTGTCTAATTAATATAGACCAAATGGTGCAGATCTCCTGGGAAATACTGAAAAACTGTGCCTGACTAGAGGTATCCTAAGTCAGTGCTTCTCAAACTTAAAAAGGCAAATTCTGGTTCACTATTCTCAGGCAGAGTCCAAGACTACAGGACACTGTATTTTCTAACAAGCTCATAGGGAATGGATTGCTTCTGGTGCAGGAACCACACTGAGTACCCAAGACTGTGTGGTTCACGCTTGCAGTGGGCCCCACAAGGTACAGGAGTTGGAAGATGAAAGAAAAGATCTGTCTTGGGAGAAGGCAGGTACTTGCTCCTCTGAACAGAAGGGGCAAGGAGGCAACTCCAGTGAGAATGGAGGGAGAGGCACTAAAGATGGATGACTGATAGAGCCTGAATCCCTGGAAAATCTTCAAAGATAGGCTTGTTTGAATTGAGAGAAGATCTCTCAGAAGGTTGCTGATGCTCACAGAGGTAGATTAGAAGGATTATGCAATGGCACGAAAGACAACTTCAGCAAAACATTTGAATTGGGTGTAGGAGAGAAGTTAATATATCAGAATGCAGTAATGTCTTGGAAAAGTACTTTGTAAACTGTAAAGTGCTACCCAAATGTAGGGCATTGAGAATTAATACTAATAGCCTTAGTCAAGTCAGTCAATATGGGGCTGGAGGTCAGATCAAGATTATTACCAAGGGTCACTGAAGAAAGTAGAGATTGAAACAGTAGTATCAGAGAATGGACAACTAGTTTTAAAGTTCTGAATGGAAGAGAGAGAGTGGATGAAGGTGATGACATAATCTCTTGCTTAGGGAAGAACTGGAACCAGGAAGTTTAAGGAGACTTGAATGTCCCTCATTTTATGTATGAGCAAACTGAGGTCCAGAAAAGGTAAATTATGTGCACAAAGTCACTCAACAGAGTAGTGACTTCCTTTAGGACTGCCAAATTTAGCCAACAATAAGACAGGATGCCCAGTTAAATTTGAATTTCAGTTTAAAAATAATTTTTAGAGGCCACCTATGAAATGGGAGAAGATATTTGCAAATGACATAACAGATGAAGGGCTGGTATCCAAGATCTATAAAGAACTCATCAAACTCAATACCCCCCAAATAATAATAATAATTCAGTCAAGAAATGGGCAGAAGGCATGAACAGACACTTCTCCAAAGAAGACATACACATGGCCAACAAACACATGAAAAAATGGTCCACATCACTTGCCATCACTTGCCATCAGAGAAATACAAATCAAAACCAGAGATACCAACTCACACCAGTCAGAATGGCTAAAATTAACAAGACAGGGAACAACAATTGTTGGTGAGGATGCGGAGAAAGGGGAACCCTATTACACTGTTGATGGGAATTCATTTTGGTACAGCCACTCTGGAAAACAGTATGGAGTTTCCTCGAAAAATTAAAAATAGAGCTACCCTACAACCCAGCAATTGCACTACTGGGTATTTACCCCAAAGATACAGATGTAGTGAAAAGAAGGGGCATATGCACCCCAATATTCATAGCTGCAATTGCACAATAGCCAAACTGTGGAAGGAGCCGAGATGCCCTTCAGCAGATGAATGGATAAAGAATATGTGGTTCAGATATACAATGGAATATTACTCAGCCATCAGAAAGGATGAATATCTACCATTTACATGGACATGGATGGAACTGGAGGGTATTATGCTAAGTGAAATAAGTCAATCAGAGAAGGACAACTATCATATGGTTTCACTCATATTTAGAATATAAGGAATAGTGCAGAGGACAATACAGAAAGGGAGGGAAAACTGAATGGGAAGAAATCAGAGGGAGACAAACCATGAGAGACTCTTGACTCTGGAAAACAAACGGAGGGTTGCAGATAGGGAGGTGTGTAGGGGGGTGGGGTAACTGGGTGATGGTCATTAAGGAGGGCACATGATGTGATGAGCATTTGATGTTATATGCAAGTAATGTATCATTGAACATTATATCAAAAACTAATGATGTACTATATGTTGGTTAATTGAATTTAATTTTAAAAATGTAAAAAAATAGTAGTTTTTAGTATAAATATGTCCAATGAATACCTCTAGTCAAGCAAAATATTTGTGACATACTAAAAAAATATTTATTGTTGATCTGAAATTCAAATTTAACTGGACATCCTATATTTTATTTGGAAACACTAGGCTTGTTGAAAATTTGGTACTTTTGGTAAATAGAGATATAGGAAAGATGAGGAAAATACATTAACATTGTATTTAGAACATAACATCCATCAGGGTGTACTTCTGCATTTTTTAATATCTGGAGATTCCCCAGAATCTAGGTCTATGAATAGCACTCAGTAAATACTCATTGTATGTGTGAAGGAAGGTATGTTAAGGTTAAAAATATTGTGACATATAGGATGCTTAACATACAAAAGAACAGAACTAAGATTTAGATATTTGTTCCTAAAGATATTCTATGTGTCTGATATTTTATTTTTTCAGCGGAACAGATCTTGAGCAAACTTCTCAAGAATGTTCACTATGAAAAACAAGGTACAAAGGAAAGATAATATTTTGAAAATGAAATTTAGAGCCATATTAGGGTTAGAAAGTTCTGTATCACCAGTTTACTAGAATTTTCAAGAGTAATTCTGAGGATTTTAACTGATTAATAACTTGAGGATTTAAGTGTAGCATGTAGCACAAAATGATGTGGTTTGGAATGAATTTCTGAGAAAAATAAGCACTTCAGAGATCACTTTTCACCAAAGGGAAATATGACAGAGGAGCTGATTGCTGGAAGCTGACCACAGCTTCCCTGCCAGCAAGGTGGGTGCAGGTGGAGTTTATCAGAGTCCTCTCCATCTAGATCTAAATCAGTGCTGAGGGAAATGATTGGGTTCACCCCTATTTAAACACCCTTGATAACACCACAATCTTGGATTTCTTAAACTGACACTTGGGGTAGAAAAGGATATGACAAAGCACAAGAATAACAGGTACTACTGTCATTTGTTAAGGATTTACTGTGAGCTAGCATAAGAATCTTAATCTCATAAGAATCCTGCGAAGAAGGTATTATGACCGCCATTTTTCAGATGGAAAAATTGAGGCATACAAAGATGGAATAATTAACACAGTAAGTGGTAAAAAATGGGAATTGAACCTAAATCTCTTTTCCATTGTGCAACATTGCAAATCAACTTATTCTATTAACAGAAACCTGCAAAATATATTGCCTTATTTAATCAAAATCATCATCATTGAAAATAATTACAAGTAGATCATATTACTATGAATCAAGCTTTGGATTTACATAAAGTTCATAAACATCTTCTAACCAAAGTCATTAGTCCAGTGATTCAGTTCTATTCTCGTATTTTCTCTCATCCTCTGCCTTCATCAGGAGGGCAATGCGTTGCCTCTGCATTTCTCATTCTGCAGTCATCACTGTACTTGGGTCTATCTGTTGGTGTCTGGGCAGGCAGCAGATGGTACATTCAAGTAGGTAATTGAGGAGAGTTTAGAGAAGGGAATATTTTCAAAGGTGTGGGCAGGGTTAAGAGAACAAATGGGAGAGAAGGGCCAGGAGCTAGCAACAGCTGAAATCAATTACTGTCCCTTGACCCCCAAAGCAACGAGGAAAGAGAGCCGTTGCCAGGAACCAGAGACAGGTGCAGCTACAGGAAGGGGACAACCAGCATGCAAGGAGCTGCTACTTCCTAGGAAGGGTATGGCCAGTTTGTTGCCACCAGGAAGAAGTAAAATCAAACAAAGTTTAGGGTAAAAATGAAGATGTAAACAAATACCTGCCTTCCCTCTCTTCTTGCAGTCTAGTCTCTTGCTGGTGGCCAGCATTAACTGAACTCAACCAGAAGCCAGAGGACAAGGGAGCCACTGATCTAGTCCACAAAGGTCAGCCTCCCAGGGCACAAAGCAGGGTGGAGAATGGGGCATATTGACTCCAGAAGGGCAGAAGGAAATTATTCATTGCATAGTGCTTTCCTGCCATGGTCGCATAGCCCAATAAGCCTACTTCTCCTTCTCCTGCGCTCTTGTTTTCCACATTCCTTTCCTTTTGTCTCCCAAGTTCTCTCTCTGGCAGATGTCCCCTCTCTACTCTGCATGGAGGGCTGCTACTTAGCCCTACTTCTTGCATTTAAGTGATGTTGTCAGTGCTGGGCCCCATTTCTATGGAGCTCCTGGAGCTTTCCAACTCCATCTCCAGGTCCACTGAGGGACACATATTCTGGGTTAGGTCTCTCTGGTCACCTGATTCCTTGGGTCTCTGATTTCACTTGGGAAGCCTCTCTTCCTTGTCACACCATTGACAGTCTTCCTCCAGATGCTCCAGTGTTCACAGTTCCAAAGGCATTTCCCTCAAATGGCTTCCTAACTAGGAAATCAAGTAGCCCTGTCTTCATACAGTGTCTGATTTCCTATGGCACTTCTGCCCCCAGGAGCAGCCAAGTCCATAGTATTTATTACCCAGCAGAAACCACGACTCATTTGGTACAGCCTCAGAGCACTGGCACTCAAAGAACATAGTCCAACAACAAGAGAAGGGTTTTTTTCCTTCTCCCTCTCCCTCCTCCTCCTCCTCCTCCTCCTCCTCCTCCTCCTCCTCCTCTTCTTCTTCTTCTTCTTTATTTTTCTGTCTTTTCGGTTTTTTGTTTGTTTGTTTTTACCTACTTCCCTTGAATATTCAGGAGAGGATACAAAAAAACAGTATTCAGGAAATTCCCTTTCCCTTCATGAGTTTCCTCACCCTCCCTCAGCTCCTCCAGCATCTTTTCTCTCAAGTCTTCCCTATCCCCTCCCCCACCTCTAACCCACCTGTCTCCCTTCTTCCTACTTTTCCACCTTTCTTTCATTTCTAGACCACGGAAGTCCCAGAGAACTTGCCTGACAACAGAGCCCTCCTCTGAGGCAGAGAAGGGAAAGAAACTGAGCTGGTAGAGGTGCGACCCTTCTCAGTAGATAGAGGATGAGAAAGTCTGGGCGCATATCTGCCAGCACGAGGATCATGATGGAGTCAGATCAGCAGCACTGAAAGGTATCAAAAGGCTTTTAAACTTTAAACAAGTTGTTAGTTATGGCATATGGATCACAGTCTCATAACCAAAGTCATTTCCATCTGTAATTATTTACAATGGCTGCCATTCATTGAGTGCTTGCCCTGTGCCAGGCATTTTACCAAGGATTTTAATATATTTATCTCTAAACTTCAAACCAAATCTGTAACATAGTTGGTGCCAACCTCACTTTACAAATGAAGAAACTGAAATGCCGAGCCATGATCTGAACTAATTATGACTCTAACGCACGTATCCTTGTCATTAACAGTAGCATGAGTGTAGTAGCTCCCAGCAGTTGAACAAATACGTTTACCAGTCCTTGTGCTAACTATCGTGCAGGCGGCATTTTTAATCTTCACGTAAACCCAGTGAGGTATAGTGTTGTTAGCACCACTCTATGGATGAGAGTCAGAGAGATGTAGGCACCCTGTTGGTTACACAGCTAGTACTCATCAGAGTCACAATGTGAGCCCAGGTCTATTGGACTCCAGATGTGTTCTCTTAATCACTGACCTATTCTCCCATGATGCCTGTTTTATAATATTATATACTTGGAACATAAGGGTATTATTAATATAGTAGCTTCTTATTTTGCAATTTCTGGAATAACTCCTAATGGGCGGAGGTGGGTATTTCTAAGAGCTGGGAAAGAATCAACATGACAGGACCTGCGGAGATATTGCTTGAAGCAGTGCAGGTCAGTTAGTGAATGTGGGGATGAAGCAACATACTCCATGCCAATCATTTTGAAATAGAGAAATCTGGGGTTCATGAGATGCGTTAAGAGAATAACAAGCAGCAACTGACCCTGTGAAACAGAAACCAAAGAACGGATTATAATACACAGGTCCCTCGGGTTGATGTTTACTAGCTAGCCCATTCCTTTAAGAGCAATTCAGTAAGGGGGGGGTGGGTGGCTTAGTCAGTTAAGTGTCCAACTCTTCATTTTGGCTCAGGTCTTGATCTTAGGGTTGTGAGTTACAAAAAAGTATAATCCAATACTAGTCATCATTCTTCAGGGAAGTTTCTCTATAGTTGGGGTCATTCCGTTCATAACTGGCTCCCATTTAGTACAGGACTTAATTCAAGCACTCATGGGTATTCTTGATAGCTCTCAATATGCCAGTAATATTGGAGTGGGGGGTGAGAGGAGTATACTGTATCTAGTCGAAAATATGACTGAGATAGTTTTTTAATATTATTTATTTTTATCTAAATGCTTTTAAAATCCAGTAAACATACAGTGTTATATTAGTTTCAGGTGTACAATGTAATGATTCAGCAATTCTATACATTACTCAGTGCTCATCATGATAATTGTGCTCTTTCTATGTGTGTATAATATATGTATATATTATACACATACATACACCCCCCACATCTTCTTTATTCATTTATCTAATGATGGACACTTGGGCTGCTTTCATAATTTGGCTATTGTAGATAATTCTGCAATAAACATATGATACAAATACCTTTTTGAACTAGTGTTTTCATATTCTTTGGGTAAATACCCAATAGTTGACTGGGATAGTTTTATGGAAGACAAGTCCTGACCCTGAAATTAGCCTACACATTCTGAAATGAATAAAATATGGAGATATTTTGATAAAACAATACAATTTTTGCTTGACTGGTCAGTTGCCTCATGAGAAGATTGGCAAAAACAAAAAGTGAAGTAATTCTCAGAAGCCCACAGATGAACTGTTCCATAGACTTCAGGTAATTCCTAAGATGTATATTTTTAAACAAAATTTCAATTTTATTAGAAGAAAATCACTCACTTTTAGCAGATTAAGATAATTTTTAATGTTTAAATATTATATTTGTTGAGTGATTTCTATCATGATTTCATGGAGTGTTTTTTTTTTTTTCTTTCCAGTTTTGGGGGAGGACAAATTGAAGGGACTGTGCTTTTGGGATCAAGGAATTTTATCCTAAATCATACACTTAAAATATTGTCCTCTCTACCAGCCTACCATTCACATTCTTAACCTTCTTCTTCTCCTACTGTTGAACTTTTACCCTGAAGAAGTTGAGACCCAGAGACACAAGTGTATAAAAGAACACTCAATAGGACCAAATTCTGAGCTTTCCTTTCCCCAAGCCAATTTCTAATATAAGTCCTGCCTTTTCCAGGCTTTTGGTGTCATTTTTCTTAGGTTGCTATCTTATCTGAGGCATTGTGCCAAGCATTCAGAAGATACAGACCATGAAGTACTCCAGAAGCGCACAGGCAGTTTTTTCCTTGAAAAGTGGCTCCCAGTACAAACTGGTGAAGCCGCTGTGGAAAACAGCATGGAGGTTCCTCAAAAAGTTAAAAATAGGACTACCCTACAATCCAGCAATTGCACTACTAGGTATTTATCCAAAGGATACAAAAACACTAATTCAAAGGGACGTATGTACCCCAATGTTTATAGCACCATTATCAACAATAGTCAAATTATGGAAGCAGCCCAAGCGTCCATCAACTGATGAGTGGATAAAGAAGATGTGGCATATATATATACACTGGAATATTACTCAGCCATCAAAAAGAATGAACTCTTGCCATTTGCAACGATGTGGATAGAGCCAGAGAGTATTATGCTAAGTGAAATAAGTCAGAAAAGACAAACACCATATTATTTCATTAATATGTGGAATTTAAGAAACAGAATACATGAGCAGAGGGGGGAAAAAAAGGCAATCCAAGAAAGAAAGTCTTAACCATAGAGAACAAACTGATGGTTTACCAGAGGAGAGATGGGTAGGGGGATGGGTGAAGTAGGTGATGGGGATTAAGGAGGGCACTTGTGATGAGCACCAGGTGTTGTTTGGAAATGCTGAATCACTATTATACACCTGTAGCAGTTGCACTAATATTACACTGTACGTTAACTAACTGGAATTTAAATAAAAACTTTAAAAAAAGGAAAAGTGGCTCCAGGACCACACCTCATTGACACTGTAGCTGCTTGTGAAAAATTCAGATTCCTAGGGCCCAGTGGACACCTGTGGAATCCAAACCTTGGCACCTGGGAAGGGAAGGGGAGTCCTGTCTTCCTAGAGCCTTTGAGAGGAGCACCAACATAAACGGAACTGATGGTAGCATGATGAGGTAAAGGGAGCAATTGTGTGGAAAGGGATGGGATGGGAAGGGAATGTGAAGAAGAGCTGGCCTCGACTCCTTTTTGATTATTAGAAGGCAGCAAGGCACCGCCTCCTGCTGGCCTTTGATGCGAACTGAAGTAGAACGTACCCGTATGCTGTTGCTATGTGTGCTTCATCCTGTATCTACATTTGGTTTGGAATCTACTGGACCTATCTCTTGCTAAATATAGTTTGCTATTCAAAAACATGTGGTGTTTAATATCAGAGGATGAAATTGTTAGCTCTGTGGGCTAAGCCAACACTTTAAATTGATTCATTTATAGGTAGTATAAAATGGTGCTGTCCATACAGTCAGGATGATTGCAGCTACTACGCTCAAATTATATAGTCCATGAGCGCGTATTGACTTCCATTTCTCCTTTTGCAAGTTTATATAACTACTGCACTTTTAATTAGGAGGGTGATGATGCTGATACCAAGAAATTCAATGCAATGAACTTTTTATTATTAGAGATAAAAATTAATCCCCAATTCCTTTGGCCTTTTAATTGTTTAACTGTGGAATCAGTCAAATGTGGAGGCTGAAGAAGCACCAAGGGATAATGTAATTGCAACTCTTCAAACAATTGTATCTGTCTGGAGAATGAAGATTGATGATCTGGAAAATAGATCTCATTGTTTCAGTAGTAGAATTATGGGCTTTGCCAGTGGCTATTAAGAGAGATTCTCTGGGAAACTTTTTACCAAAAGAAAAAAAAATGATACTTGTGAGATGAAGGAAATTTAATTCAGACACTTTTCATTAAGCAAGGCCAGAAACTCCAATTCCCAAGTTCATAGTTGACGAGAGGCCCCAGAGCAGTAATTATCCATTTTTCAAGTTTCCTGATAGAAAGCTCTTCAATTAGATATAGACAAGGGGAAAATTATGGTAAAAGGAAGGGTATTTTGTCCTTTCTAAAGAGCACTAGGAAAATAGGGACTATATAACAATGTTAAAGGATAATTATATTAAATGAGTTGAGCACTTTGAATTATCTTAAAAGATGTTAAATTACTTTCAGTATTGCTATTTCACTTAAAGTGCTTAAAATTTTAATTCAGAAAATAAACTTGCATTCAGTATTCATTTGTGTTCCCTAAATTCTCAAAGATGGTAGGTTGCCTCGGGCAGCCTCAGACATCTCCTGGAGAAATAGGTCATTTTGTGGATTAACTAGGTAGTGTTTTTTGTTCAAAGTGCCAATGAATGTTTGAAATGTAATTCAGTATATTTGTCATGCTGTTAGGAAGATTGATTAGTTGTCTCACTTGTTGATTCTATATGTATGACCATTACTTTTTTCTACCTTCCTCACTCCTATATGAGGTAGATAGAGATGTAGATGATAGACTTGGTAGGAGGCTATGGGCAATCGTGGATTAATAGAATTAAGAGGAAATGCTTCCCTTTGTGTTCAACCACATAATGGTAGCACATGAATATTTTATTTTACCATTTTAAAGTGGAGGAAGCTTAGAAGGTGAGTTGAAGTGACCTCAGTCTCTTTTGCTTTATTTATAATGTAGTGTTTGTTTCTTGTTTGCTGCCAAGCAGAGAGTGAAGATGTAACTGTTTACCTCAACAGGGTAAATGGGAGGAGCTCTACAACCATGGTCCACCAACAAGCTGAACTCTGAGTATGTATCTGTCCAGGAATTATTTCTAATCCGAGCACAGAGATGATACAGAACGTGCATTTAGAATGAAACAGTCACTGGCATTTTGCATGATTTTGCTGTTAATGGAGACCTCTGCCAGCCGACAGAGAATGTAGATGCGAGGTTTCGGAAACCCAGGGCTTGAGAAACAGATTGAGGCACCTTGAAGGTTTTAAGGTCCATCTTTTAGAAATGTGAAAAACTATTCTTTCTTATAACTTTTCTTATTTTAAAGTTAAAAATAAGGCAGTGTCATATGAGAATGGCACGAAAAGATGATGAAGTTGGGGAATTGGGGAGAATTCAAAACAGATTAAAAAACTTAGGCCTTAACATGGTTTGTTCAGGATGTTCAAGATAAAGTAGCCACATTTAAAAGGAGATGAACATTAATGTTCTCTAATGGTAAAGTAATAAATGTGGTTTCTTTGTAAACCATTTCAAAAATAAAGACATGAAAAGATAAGAGAAACTAAACCCCAACAATTGTCCCCCCACCCATGCTTCTCTCCCACTCATAGATAGCCTGACCACTGGTGCTTCCCATCTTAATTCTAGGTGTGGCTGTGGGGGACTTTTTTTTTTTTTTAACAAGAATGGGATGCTTTTATACCTACTATTCGGAAGGTACGTTAGTCCCACTTAATTACTTGGCATTATTTGTCTGTATTATAAGTCATTAAAAGACATGCAAAAAGAGAAAATGTAAGAGAAGGAAGCTGAGATTCTGTATATGGGCTGCTTCTCCACCAATGAGATGATCTTCACTCCTTTAGGGATGACTTTCCTTCTTGATCAGGGTCTCTTAGCCTACATTTTATGAGCTCTGGTCTCAGCTATGAACTTCAGAGACCCAAAGTATTGATTTCACCTCATTGGGGCAGTGGAATTAATAATGATAATAATTTAAATAAATAATAGGATTGGGGACCTCTACCCAGTTAGGGGAGGGCTAATGTTTTCTTGGGTTGAGAAGGAACAAAAACTCAGTGAAATAAATGATCACAAACCTGAGGGCTAAGAAGAGTATACATCTGAGCCACAGTCAGTCTAAAGTCTAGTAAATAGGTTTGCTCAAAGACAGAGTTAAACCACAGTGAGAAGGCAAAAGCCGTTAGAATATGTAAATGAACACAGAACCGATTCTGAGATTTGGAATCAGAACATAAGGCATCGGAAGTGAGATATCAAAGAGATCACTTTTTTTTTTTAAGATTTTATTTATTTATATGAGAGAGACAGAGAGGGAGAGCGTGAGCAGAGAGAGAGGGAGAAGCAGACCCCCTGCTGAGCAGGGAGCCTGCTGAGATCATGACCTGAGTTGAAGGCAGACGCTTAACCCACTGAGCCACCCAGGCGCCCCAAAGAGATCACTTCTTAAAATAAAAGGTGGTTACTTTGTAGTTACAACAAGATCAGTGGGAAATGGAAAGAAACCCAGAGAAGGACACACAGATGCAACACATCATGGTGGCCCTGCATGTAGAAATGCGGAGCATGGTGATTCTCACATGAAACAGGGCTGTAATTCAGAAATTATGTTCAGAACCTGCTTTAAGGGAGTCAGGTCACAAAAGGGGTAAAATGGTGGGGAAGTGGCTACTATAATAAGTAAAGTCAGGTCCTGCTGATGCAGGAAAAATGAGTCAAAAAGATCTGTTTTTTGCTGTCATTGAAGTATGAAAAGTCGCAGGAGCCTTGGCATAATATCTTCCTTTGTGGGAAAGGAAGCCACCTATGTCACAGGTGAGAGGTGGCTAGTTGAGGACAGAGTTTGAGTAATATTGTTTTGTCTGGCCAAATATCATCTTACAGCAATTCATTTACAGTGCTTCTCCAAAGGGTATATTTTAATGGCTCCAAAGTGAATATGAATATGCCATGGATAATTTAATAATTTTTTATTATTTGACATTGATGCTACAGTAAGTTTTTATATTATAAATTATGCTACAGCAAATAACCCTGTAGGCAAATCTCTGTCATTGGTTGTTTTCTTTGAAAAATTGCTATAAATTGAGTACATGGCCATAGAAATTGCCCATTTTAGACTGTTCCTACTGCTTGCCAAACTTTCTTCCATAGAATTTGTACCAATGTACACCATCATCAACAGTGAAACATCAGCAATTTCCCACATTCAAGGGTGAGACTCCTTGCACATCATCAGCTTTATAAACCTCTGAATTATGTTTTTCTAATAGTGCAGATCATGTCAATTAAGTTATATGAACTCTTTTTCCTGGTAACCACTGTGACCAAAGGTATGTAATTTTAAAATACCTGGTGAAAGTTAGAGCTGTATTCTATAGTGATCAAAGAATATTTAAGCTATACAGAGTCATCATACTCATTATTTTACTAGCACAGTGTTCTGACCTATTTCTGTAACTGCAGTCTAAAATATTTCTTTCATCCTTCTAATTGGATAACCACTAGAAAGGAAACTAATAATTCTTCCTTTCTCTAAAACTAGAGAAATCAACTAGAGAACAGAATATAAGGTCCCTGAACAGCTCAGTGATATTACTGTCATTTAGTTTTAAAAGAGGACCCAAAACAGAATCAACATTTAAAATGTATTGCTACAGTTAAGAAGGTATGAAACACTGTTCACACACATTACTTGATGTGGCAAAATAGATATTACAAAAGTGGAAAATGTTGTCCTTCTGTTATTGACCTCAATAAATGCATTTATTTTTTAATGCATGGCGATCTTCAAGACTCACAGTCTAGTCAGAATCAAATAAAACCCCAGCTATTTGAATCAAGGTCATTTATTTTAGTTACATATTATTTTAAATAGTTACATGGATAGTATAAAGAGCAACAATCTAGAGATCAAGTATTAAAGTCTAAAGCTGAACTCTGCCACTTTCTAGACATGTGAACTTGGAGAACAAAATCTGAGTCTGTTTATACATCTCTTTAAAAAAAGCTCTTATTGCTTGTTGTCTCTCAAACAGTTGTTACAACTATTGAGATAAGGAATGGCTGGGTGTCTCAGTCTGTTAAGCATCTGTCTTCCCCTCAGGTCATGATCCCAGAGTCCTGGGATCAAGCCCCACATCAGGCTCTCTGCTCAGTTCAGCAGAGAGCCTGCTTCTCCCTCTCCCTCTGCTTGCCACTCTGCCTACTTGTACTCTCTCTCTGTGTCAAACAAATAAATAAAATCTTAAAGAAAAAAACAAAAACAAATACTGAGATAAATGGATGTGAAAATTTGTGAACTGCTATATAACTTGTAACACTACTTACTACTTTTAATTATAACCATATATTTTTTATCATGACCTTGAGATCTTAGATTAATATTTAACATTCTAATGTGAAAAGTTGGATAAAGGATGGATAAAAAAATTGATAAAAGATGGATATTTCAAAAAAAATTATTTTGAAATATAACATAGCTCAGAACAGTTCATAAATCATAAGTATTTGCCTTAATGAATTATAATGAAGTTAATGCACTTAAGTAGCTACTACTGAGGTTAAGAAATAGAACATTACCAGCAACCCAGAAAGCCTTCTTGTGCCCCATTTTAAGCTAATGACTGCCGCCCTCCTTCCCAAAGATAACCAACATCCCAGCTTCAAATATTATACTTCAGTTTTGCCTGTTTTTGAATTTTATAAATGGAGTCGTGTAATATGTATTTTTTGTATTAAGTTTCTCTTGAGATGTTGCATATAGCTGTATTAGAGTCACTTTTATTGCTGAATAGTATTCCATATTTCAAATATACCATAATTTATCTATTGAGAAACATTTGCATTGTTTCCAGTTCAAAGCTATTACAAATACAACCATGAATAAATACCTATATCCAATATATTATATACCTCCTATAGATATCTCCACACATGTACACACACACACACACACACACACACACACACACACATCCCAGGTGTAGAATTACTTGATCTAAAGGTATGCTTGTGTTCAGCAATGAAATTTCTTCAAGAGTTTTTCCAAATTAGAAAATTCATAGTTTGTGAGAGTCCTGATTTTTCCATATCCTCACCAACATTTGGTACTGTTAAATTTTTTTGATTTTAGTCACTCTCATGGGTATATAGTGGGATCTTATTTTGGTTTGAATTCGTACTTCCCTGATTATTAATGAGATTGAAACCTTTTAATAATTTCATTAAAAAATTTGAATATCTCCTTTTGTGAAATACCTATTTAAGTCTCTTGCCTATTTTCTTTTTTTTTTTTTTTAAAGATTTTATTTATTTATTCGACAGAGATAGAGACAGCCAGCGAGAGAGGGAACACAAGCAGAGGGAGTGGGAGAGGAAGAAGCAGGCTCATAGCGGAGGAGCCTGATGTGGGGCTCGATCCCATAACGCCGGGATCACGCCCTGAGCCGAAGGCAGACGCTTAACCGCTGTGCCACCCAGGCGCCCCTCTTGCCTATTTTCTATTGGTTTGCCTGGTTTTTTAAATGATTTGTAGAAGTTGTTTATTCTGAAGATGAGTCCTTTGTCAGATTTATGAATTGCAAATATCTCACACTCTGTGGGTTGGCTTTTTAATTTCTTAATGGTGTTATAATAAGTAGAAGACCTTAATTTCACACACTCTAGTTTGTTAATCTCTTCTTTTGTGGTTAAGACTTTTTATTTCTATTTAAGCTATCCTTGCTTACCACAAGGACATGAGTATATTCTCCTGTATAATGTTACAGAACTTTTGTTTTGCCTTTCACATCTAGAGCTGCAGTTCATCTAGGATTAAGTTTTATGTGTGACATGAAGTGGGGTTTGGGAATCAGGGTTTGTTTGTTTTCCCCATGTGCAGGTACAATGGATGCGGATGCAGAACCATTTATTTAAAAAACAATCCTTTTCACTGGTCTGCCATAAATTCAGTGTCCATATATGTATTGGACTATCATAACTATTTGTTTCTTTGGTGTATTTGGCCTTATGCCAATACCATGCTGTCTTAATTACTATGACTCTATAGTAAGTGTTGATCTGCACTTGAGCTCTTCGTCTCACCTTGTTTTTCTCCAAGTTTGTCTTGTCTATTCTTTGTCATTTGTATTTCCATATAAATTTTAGAATAATATCATCCACTTAAAAAAAAGAAAACTTCTGAAATTTTTATTGGGATTGCATAAAATCTATAGGTCAATTTGAGAGAAATGACATCTTTACAACATTGAGTTTCTCCAGTCTACAAGTATGGTATGTCCACGTTCTTTTGGTTTTCATTTTAGTAATGTTTTATATTTTTCTGTACAGAGGTCTTGCATACCGTTCTTGAAATTTGTTCCTAGGTCTTTGATGTTTTATGCCATTGTACATAGTTTCATTTTTTAAATCTCATTTTCCAACTCTTTTATAGACATTGAATTGGTATTATTGACTTATTTTTTGAGTTGTTTTTTGTATATGGTGTAAGATAAGGATCTAATTTCATTCTTTTGCATGTGAGCACCCTGTTTTCCCAGTACCGATTATTGAAGAGATTGCCCTTTTCTTGTGTGCTCTTGACAGCTTCGTCATAGATTACTTGACTATGTAATGTGTGGGCTTATTTCTGGGTTCTCTGTTCTGTTCCATTGTTCTGTTTGTCTGTTTTTATACAGGTACCGTACTATTTTGATTAAAGATAACTTTTTTTCAAATTAAGGAAATTTCATTTTATTAACAGCTTACTAAGATTTTTTCTGTCAATAATGGATTTTCTATTTTTTTTAATTCTTTTTCTACACGTATTGAGATGGTTGCATGATTTTTCTCCTTCTGTTAAAGTAGTAAAATTGATTTATTTTAGAATCCTTAACCAACTTTGCGTTCCTAGAATAAGCACAGCTTCTTTATCAAAAAAGTAAATGGAATAAATCTAAAATCATTCCAAAGTAAAAAGCTTATTTTTAAAAAAGAAAAGAAATGAGAATGGAAGTAGAGCCATTTCTTATCAGCCAGGATTAATTGTAGTCAAATTCACTTTAAACAAAATTAAGGCAAAAGAAAGAGAAATCAGGAATCAGGTTTAGATTTACAGAGTAGCCAAAAGCAGTAATAAGAAACATACACGTCAAAACTGTTCAGACTTAGAGGTTCAAAATCAATTGATAAGCCGTGATTAAGAAAGCTGGATGCATAAGGGAATGTAGGAACAAATTTTGTTTCAACAAGTACAAGAAGATACTTCTAATCTGGCAAACTCAGTAAGAAGACTGAGTTCCTTATTCTGTCAGCAACAGCGAGAAACTCTGTCCTAACTTGACCCTGGTACATAGACATCCTTGGATTGGTTTCTTGCTTTTCTTCAAACTCAGGACACAGTTTCAGATAACCATGAGCTTCTAGCAAAGTTTTGGTTTTTTTTTAATAATAATTTTTTATTATATTAGTCACCATACAGTAAATCCCTAGTTTTTGATGTAAAGTTCCATGATTCAATTCATTACTTGTGTATAACACCCAGTGCACTATGCAATACATGCCCTCCTTAATACCCATCACCGGCCTACCCCATTCCACCATCCCCCTCCCCTCTGAAGCCCTCAGTTTGCAAAGTTTTAAGCCTTCTTCAATTTCATTTCTTATTAACTGTTGTTACTATTATTGTTTTAGCAAAGAACAACAGAATAGCTTAAGGAGATTCTTATTCTCTAGACTCTTGGGGAATTGTTGTTTTAGGTTGAGTCATCTCCCACATGCAAAGATTTCCACTCAGTTATGCATTCAAAAGTGCTATTCATTAATGTTTAACCAATAGGTGCTTAAACTGATCCTATAATGGCCCACTAATGCCCATGGGTGTAAACATACAGAAGTTTTTATTAAACAAACTGAGAAATATAGACTTTGTTTCAGGTGTCTGTGTATCTAGCTAAGGATCTATTTCTAGTCACAGGCACAGGCATATAGCCATGAGGAGTGCAGCACAAGTGTGAGGAGACAGAGGGACTGAAACAGACACTTTTTGTATATCATATATCTAACACTGGAAAAGAATCTGCCCATGAGTGGAAGAGTGTATACATATAAATATTGCTGCTAAAAAAAAAAAAAAACAGTAACATGGCTTAATTTGACGTTAATGAAGCTGCTGATTTTGGTTTCCTTTTTTGTTCATACGCTTCTTGATAGGAAAAAACCCCAAACTATCCTTGCTGTAGGATATTAATTCTGAACGCTTTCTAGGTTTGTTCTAGCGGTATGTATCTGCTTAGATGATTACAGAATGCAACATTTGAGCCTACTTTACTGGAAGGAATACATCTTGAACTAAAATTTCAGAAAATAAAGCAATTTTTAAAAATTTCAAACTGCATTTACAAGGTCCTGTGTACTGAAGTGAAAAAATGAATCTCGTTGGGTCAGTCCATCTGGGTTTTGTTTGTTTGACTAGAAGAGAGGTTTAACAGATAAATTAAGGTACCAAGCCTACTCTGAATCACTCCCCATTTGCAGTAATAGGCCTGGCTCAGCTCTTCCCCTGTTAAACTTTTATCCGAGTCACATGTAGGCAATTAGTAGATTTTCTGTTCACATAAAATTGTTTATTTGCTTTTCTAATTTACCATTGTGACACTGGAACTCTGATTGAAAGCATTTTAACTTTTATAGTAAACAGTAAAAAACCCTCATAAAGCTCTCACGAAACTTCAGGAGTCAAGATATATTCCTTATGAATGTCTACATTGTGATATTTGTGTTGCCAATTATTTTATCTAGAATCATTCCCTTAACTCCATTTCCTGCTTTTTTTTTTTTTTTTTTGAGAGCACTTTGCAGAAGACATGTTTTTAATAGGCTATAATCATCACATGGGCAACAGGGATCTTGGCAAGTAGCTATTAACAGTATAGACAGAAACTTGGAGTGTGATGGTTTTAGACTTCCTGAGCTTCTTGATGCTATTTTAATGCACTAAGAGTATAAACTAAATTTAGATCCTGCTGACTGTTACCAGAGTGAGGTGCGTGCCTCTTTTGCAGACAATGCTAGATTTAGTCACTGTGTATTTCTGTCAAGCTGGGAATGCAGTTTACAGCTCTCATCCCCTCTGAGCATTTAGTAACTATACGTATATATTTAATAATTGCTCTGAATTGTACCAGTTTATTTAAATTTTGTCATCCCTAAAGCGGTTACTGACATTGTGTTTTTTTCTTATGGTCATTGCATTTTATTTTGATAAATCGGCATTATACTTAAATTTATAATTTCTGAGAGGAAGTCTGTGTTACTCTGTTGGTTTCTCAGCCTGGGCACGCTGGCATTTTGGGTCAGGCAGTTCTCTGTTTTGGTGCAGCTGTGCTGTACACTGTGGGATGTTTGGTAGCATCCCTGGCCTCTATGCATTGGATGCCAATAGCCCTTCCCTCTGGCCTAGTTCTTACAACCAGAAATGTCTACAGATATTTGAATGATGCCTGTGGAGCAAAGTCACCCCCCACTGGGGACAACTACTCTGATCTGTCCACTGCTCACCATCTCTTTCACTCCTGCTCCAGTCCAGGCTACTGTCATCTCACAGCAAACCAGTGTAAGAGTTTTCTGCTGGATCATCGTACATATGCCCCAGCTGCTCTCCAGTTCATTCTCCACGTTGTAGCCAGAATGCTTTCCAAAACCCAAATATCATCATGTTACTCCCAGGGACCCAGGACAAAGATAGAACTCTTAAATATAGCCCTCCAGCATTCATCCTAGTTGGACCTGGAGTACACTTTGGCTTCATCTCAACCCTGTTTCTCTTGCCAGTTCAGGCTTTTCTGCGTGCCCTTCCTCCTCCTGCTCTTGCCTTGCTCTACTCCTCTCTTTCCACCTGGCCAGCTTGCACTTACCCCTTGGTTCTGGCTCCAGTCTAGCCTCATGTTGCCAGGATGTTCTCATCTGATGACTAAGGACCAAGCCAAATTGACCTGCTATAGTTAATTCTAGGCCAATTGGACTAAAGCCAATCATCTAAAAGTCAGTTTACCAAAGGGCCAAATTACTGAACTTAGTCACCAAAATACATATTTTAACAAATCCTTGTTTTTCTTTTTTCTTTTTTATAGTTTCCTACTATTAGTTTTGCATGGGTTGGGTTTAGAGAGCTGTGAGGGCTGTAAAGAATCAGTACTGGCAGATTCTGGGGTCTTCAGACTCTCTGCCCAACCCCATGAGTCCTGTCCTTCAGTTCAGGTTTGCCTCTCTGGGACTAGCAGACCAGCCCACCCAATGTGCTGGTCTGTGTCTCCATCTTTCCTCAAGTAGGCAGTTGGAGTCAGAATTGAATTAAATATTTATTAAAATGCAGTTGTAATAACACATTAAAAGTGGAAATCTTTAAAATTTTTGAAAGTATCCCATACATTCTTTATTGCTTCAAAGTTTGTAAGTAAAGAAACAAAATTTGGTAAAATGAATAAATTTACCTATTTGTCATTTGGGATTATAACGAACAGTTTCTAAAATTTCTAAAAATTGGCAAAATCAATAATGATTTTAAAAGAATTATATAGGTATCAGTATCAGGTGAATATTTCCAATAGAAAATTTGGGTTATATTTATAAGAAGAATGTATCTACAATAAGACCAAAGTAACTCATTGGCCCTTAACTTTTGACAAATTAAGTATTCTTTAAAAGGGTTTTAAGGGGTGCCTGGTGACTCAGCCACTTGAATGTCAGACGGGATTTCAGCTCAGGTCATCATCTCCAGGTTGTGGAATGGAGCCCTGTGTTAGGCTCTGAGCTCCAGCGCGGAGTCTGCTTGTCCCTCTTCCTCCCTCACTGTTCCGCCCACACTCTCTTCCATGCTCTCTCTCTTACAAGCACTCTCTCTCTCTCTCTACAATAAATAAATAAATAAAATCCTTTATACAAAGGGTTTTAAGATCAATGTATTTGTTGACTATAGTCAAGAAGAATATGTTATAATTGCCCAGTTGCAATTATTTGATGATTACTCCAGTAATAATCTGTGTGCCTCACTCAGTTGTAGACGCCGTGAGAGCAGGAACTGTGATCATATTTGCTCAATAATTATTCACAGAGCATATCATGGTATCAGGTGAAAAACATGTTCATTTAAATGTTGTTGAATAAATAAATTACATTAAAAATGCAGTATTAGCCCCCTAATACATAATAGTGACATTGCCAGTAGTTCCTAGCCTTAAGAAAGGTGTTGATAACTCCGGACCTAATTCTGAAAAACATTAAAAATAGGGGCGCCTGGGTGGCTCAGTTGGTTAAGCGTCTGCCTTCAGCTTGGGTCATGATCCCAGGGTGCTGGGATAGAGTCCCACGTTGGGCTGTCTGTTCAGTGGGGAGCCTGCTTCTCCCTCTTCCTCTGCCTCTCCCCCCTTCTCGTGCTCTCTCTCTCTCAAATAAATAAATAAATAAAATCTTTTAAAAAAATGAAAAATACATAACAGACTTTGATATAACATTTATTGAAACACTGTTTTTTCTAAGATCAAGACCTTTTGCTTAATCTTTTGGTACCACACTAAGCATTTCATTTTTCAGATAGAAGTCTGTGTGGTTTTATAAAAAGTAAGGTTGTAAATTTTATTTACTACCATATTCAAATGAAATAACATGGTTCTTTATCAAGCTTAAGTAATATGCCATAATAAAAGTGTTTTAAAATTAATATTATAAAATAATATCTTCAAATAAAACCGTAACATGAGTATTAAGTCTGGATTATAAAGATTCCTGTTATTTATTGGCAGTGATGTTAATATGGTTAGGGTTGGCCTTAGTCTAAAGTTACTCGAGTGAACATTCTAGGCCCTCCAAAGGGGATGGAGAAGAGGGAAGGCAAGAGAAGGATGTAGAAAGGATGAAGGCAGCAGGGGAGCTTGAAAGAAAAATTCTCTTTTCAATTCTATTCAGTGTCTTATTTTAAAATTTCTGTTATTCCAAATACATGTTCCCAAATTCCTTTTATATTTGATCTCCATATAGAATATAAATACCATTTATTTGAATCATTTAATGACCATTATATGATCCACAATCCACAGTTTTTCAAATATGTCAGATAGATTTTATATTTTGTATTTAATAACTCTGCAAGATCCACGAAAGAAGTTTAAAGTATGCTGTTCGTTTCTTTCTCTTGTTCACAGTGGCTTATTTCTTTGTGTATTTTATAATTTCTGATTGTTAGCTCATGTTTTACTGGGCTTTCTCTGAGGGAATTCTGCAAGACTTGGATTGAAGGTGCAGCCTTTTGAAAAAATTCTTTTAGCTTCTTCTAGGTGCTCTGGGATGGAACCAACCCTGGAACGTATCTTTTATTTTTCCTCTTTTGAGGTTTCCCAGAGCAGACATGTAGAGAATATCTAAGTCCTGAGCCATGTAAGGATAGGACTATTGTTATAAACTCTCAGAAAGCCGCCCCCTCTCCCCAGTTTCTGGCCCAAACAGACAATTTTCCTTGCTATCCCCTTTGCTAGTGAGCAGGCTTTTTTGCAGGGTTGCTCTTCAAAGGACTTGGCTTTGAGTTTCATTTTCGATTTCCCACCTTGCAGAGGATTTCTACTCCCACTCAGTGGTTAGAACCCACAAGACTAGGATACCTGTGCTGCAAATGCTCTCAGGGCAGCCATGGCAATAGTACCATCTTACAAAACTGGCTTTCCATTTTGGGCCTTTGAAAACTTTCCTTGGTTTCTTTCTAAATCTTCTATGCATCTAAAAGGATTCTTAAAATAATTCTATCCATTTTGCAAGAGGAGGGTTTTTTAAGAATAGTTGGTCAATTCATTATATTGATGGAAATAGAATACAGCAATGATTCTATATTTAAAGAGATACTTCTTTTAAGGAAAAAACAATTTGCCTTCCCTCTCTCCCTTCCTTCCTTTTTTCTCCCTCCCTCCTTTCCTTTCTTCCTTTTTCCTTCCCTTCCATCTATCTATATAAGACAATTGATCATTTAAATAAAATTACAGAGCTACTGTAGGAAGGAAAAGGAAATTTATAGTTACATAGCTTCCTTTATTATACAAAATGATATTCAATTGACAGGAGATGGTAAAGATATTTTTTCCTAAATTTAGGGTTTTTTAAATGATTATAGCAACTGATTAAGTGAAATTAAATACAGCCAACATTTATTGATCCCCTAGCACATACCTGAAATTGTGGTATGTGGATACAACAGATTGAAATACAATGCCTTTAAGACTACCAGAAGGAGAACAGAGGGAC
Source organism: Ursus maritimus (assembly GCF_017311325.1). Taxonomy (NCBI): domain Eukaryota; kingdom Metazoa; phylum Chordata; class Mammalia; order Carnivora; family Ursidae; genus Ursus; species Ursus maritimus. The sequence goes on from NW_024423343.1 coordinate 52,026,371, forward strand.
AGCATAGATATCATAGAGTTTTGCGTGGCCCTTAAACTTAATAATTTTCACTTTAATACAAACTTCACTTGAGCCATGCTTAGTTGTCCCCAAACTTTGCAAACCAGACTTTCATGCACTGAACAGTTTTTTTATATGGGTAATCCAGGAGGATTTGAGCTGTCACCTGAAGAAGCTACTCAAAGTTCCTGTAAAGAGTGGTTAGTCCTTGAGGAATAAGGATTCCAGGAAGCAGACCCACTCACGTTACTTCCCAATGCACGTGCCTCTATTTGGCCTTCAAATGCTTGACCTTAGAACATGTTTTCAGGAACTTATTAACTATGTATTAAGAATAAATTAAAGGGACGCCTGGGTGGCACAGTGGTTAAGCGTCTGCCTTCAGCTCAGGGCGTGATCCCGGCGTTATGGGATCGAGCCCCACAGCAGGCTCCTCTGCTATGAGCCTGCTTCTTCCTCTCCCACTCCCCCTGCTTGTGTTCCCTCTCTCGCTGGCTGTCTCTATCTCTGTCGAATAAATAAATAAAATCTTTAAAAAAAAGAGAATAAATTAGATATGTTCTTACACAAGACTATTGAATCATCCATGGTGCAAACGAGTCAGAGAAAAGTTAAGAGAAATAGTACAATCTAAACTTAATAAGCTGAACTTAAAAAGACATGGCAAAGTTTATCATATCAGGTGGAAGAAAGAAAGTGAGAAAAGGCAAAGATACTTGAATTCTCTTGGTGTGTTCAGGGAACTTTAAGCAACTAACTTTAAGTAACTATCTCAAATATACACAGTTTATATATTTGAAGTCACTTTCTTTTTTTTAAAATTTAATATGATAGTGGTACTAACATTCAGTGAGCATTTGCAGTGTGTCAGACACTACTGTATATGCTTTAAACATATTAGCATTTAATTCTGTCAACAATTCTTTGCAGTGAGGACTAATATCATCCCATTTTACAGATGGTCAATTTTTTTTTAAGTAACTTTCCCAAAGTTATAGGGTGATAAGTGGGCAAGATAGGACTCAAATCCAGGTGTCCTTTTTTTTTTTTTTAAGATTTTATTTATTTGACAGAGAGAGACAGCGAGAGAGGGAACACAAGCAGGGGGAGTGTGAGAGGGAGAAGCAGGCTTTCTGTGGAACAGGGAGCCCCATGCGGGGCTCAATCCCAGCACCCTGGGATCATGACCTGAGCGGAAGACAGATGCTTAAGGGCTGAGCCACCCAGGCGCCCCTCAAATCCAGGTGTTCTGACCCTAGAAACCAAACTCTTAACCTTTATGTTCTGTAGCTCACAATGAAAGCTGATTTATCTTGAAGGATTTAATCAATAGTTCTCATTCTTGAGAAAGCTCAATACACGAAGAAAGATTATTTTCTCCCCTCTAGACCCTATGTGCCATAAAAATTGGCGTATTGTTATTTACTTTATTTGATTAAATATTGTTCTTCTCCAAGAAAAATGTATGATTGGGGAGGAGTTAAGATGGCGGAGGAGTAGGGGACCCCTTTTTCAGCCTGTCCCCTGAGTCGAGTTGGATAGGTACCAGATCTGCCTGAACATCCACGGAATCAGCCTGAGATGCAGGAAGATACATCTCTACAAATGAACATCTCCAGTGCTGAGTATTGAGGTACGAAGCGGGGAGCCATGAATCCGCGCACAGATATCGGAAGATAAACGGAAGGGGGAGGGAGCCACTGCGTTCGGGTGCCGGGAAGCGGTAGCCACCTGCACAGGGGAGAGGGCGGACTCGCGGACTTCAAGAGCAGACTGAGACTGTGAACCGGGGAACAGGCGACCAGACTGAAACGGAGCTCTGGTGCGCTCACTGGAACCAGACTGAGACCGGGAGGTCCGGGAGCGTGCAGGGCGGCTGGCGGCTGGCAGCGTTAGAAACACAAAGAACAGAGACGTGCCGGCCCTGGAAGTGAGGGCTGGGACGCCGGGTGTGGGGCGCACATCCCGGGACACTGCAGGGTTGAGCAGCACCCACAGAAACAGAGTTAAAGTGGCCAGAACAGCAGTGGAGAATGGTCCACGATCCCTCTGTTCTGAGACAGAGGCTGAGATTCGGCCACTGCTGCTCTGACTCTCAGAAGAGGCACAGCAGACCGCCAGGGAAAGCCGCCAGAGAACAAAAGCCTGGAAATACCGGCTCAGAGAGTGCCCATCCCCATCCCCCCTCGCAGGGGACACGGAGACTCTACCCAAACAGGGTTGCCTGAGTATCGGCGCGGCAGGCCCCTCCCCCAGAACACAGAAGGCAGGCTGAAAAATCAAGAAGCCCACAACCCGGGCGCCTGGGTGGCGCAGTCATTGAGCGCCTGTCTTCGGCTTAGGGCGTGATCCCGGCGTTCCAGAAAGGAGTCCCTCATCGGGTTCCTCCGCAAGGAGCCTGCTTCTTCCTCTCCCAATCCCCTGCTTCTGTTCCCTCTCTCACTGGTTGGTTGCCACATAAATAAATGAATAAATAAAATCTTTAAAGAAGAAGCCCACATCCCTAAGATCCCTATAAAACAAGGGGCACGGCCTGGGACCCAGTCAATAATTTGGGCTCTGGAAACCCCGCAACCTCTCTTCATCAGAATGACAAGAAGGAGAAGCCCCCCCCAGCAAAGAAAAGACAGTGAGTCTGTGGCCTCTGCCACAGAAATAATGGATATGGATGTAACCAAAGTATCAGAAATGGAATTCAGAGTAACGATGGTCAAAATGATGAGTAGAATTGAAAAAACTATTAACGAAAAGGTTACTGAGAATACAGAATCCCTAACGACAGAAATGAGAGCGAATCTGACAGAAATTAAAAATTCTATGAGCCAAATGCAGGCAAAACTAGAGGCTCTGACGGCCAGGGTCACAGAAGCAGAGGAACGTCTTAGTGAATTGGAGGATGGGTTAATAGAGGAAAAAATGAAAATAGAAGCTGGTCTTAAAAAAATCCACGCCCACGAATGTAGGTTACGGGAGATTACTGACTCAATGAAACGATCCAATGTTAGAATCATCGGCATCCCCGAGGGGGTGGAGAAAAACAGAGGTCTAGAAGAGATATTTGAACAAATTGTAGCTGAAAACTTCCCTAATCTAGCAAGGGAAACAAACATTTGTGTCCAAGAGGCAGAGAGGACCCCTCCCAAGCTCAACCACGACAAACCTACGCCACGTCACGTCATAGTGCAATTCGCAAATATTAGATGCAAGGATACAGTATTGAAAGCGGCCAGGGCAAAGAAATTTCTCACGTACCAAGGCAAAAGCATCAGAATTACGTCAGACCTGTCTACACAGACCTGGAATGAGAGAAAGGGTTGGGGGAGCATATTTAAAGCTCTTTCAGAGAAAAACATGCAGCCAAGGATCCTTTATCCAGCAAGGCTGTCATTCAGAATTGATGGAGAAATAAAGACATTTCAGAATCGCCAGTCACTAACCAATTTTGTAACCACGAAACCAGCCCTACAGGAGATATTACGGGGGGTTCTATAAAAGTAAAAAGGCCCCAAGAGTGATACAGAACAGAAAGTCACAGCCAATACAAACAAAGACTTTACTGGCAACATGGCAACATTAAAATCATATCTCTCAGTAATCAGTCTTAATGTAAATGGTTTGAACCATCCCATAAAACGCCACAGGGTTGCAGATTGGATAAAAAGAAATGACCCATCCATTTGCTGTCTACAAGAGACTCATTTCGAACCCAAAGATGCATTCAGACTGAGAGTAAGGGGATGGAGTACCATCTTTCACGCAAATGGACCTCAAAAGAAAGCTGGGGTAGCAATTCTCATATCAGATAAATTGGATTTTAAACTACAGACTATAGTTAGAGATGCAGAAGGGCACTATATTATTCTTAAGGGAAGTATTCAACAAGTGGATATGACAATTATAAATATATATGCCCCCAACAGGGGAGCAGCAAGATACACAAGCCAACTCTTAACCAGAATAAAGAGACATATAGATAAAAATACATTAATAGTAGGGGACCTCAACACTCCACTATCAGAAATAGACAGAACACCCAGGCAAAAACTAAGCAAAGAAACAAGAGCTTTGAATGCCATACTCGATGAGCTGGACCTCATAGGTATATATAGAACACTACACCCCAGAACCAAAGAATACTCATTCTATTCTAATGCCCATGGAACATTCGCAAGAACAGACCATGTTCTGGGACACAAAACAGGTCTCAACTGATACCAAAAGACTGAAATTTTCCCCTGCATATTCTCAGACCACAACACTCTGAAATTGGAACTCAACCACAAGAAAAAATTTGGAAGAAACTCAAACACTTGGTAGACTTGGAGACTAAGAACCATCCTGCTCAGAAATGACTCGATAAGCCAGGAAATCAAAATCAATTTAAACAATTTATGGAGACCAACGAGAATGAAAACACAACAGTCCAAAACCTATGGGATACTGCAAAGGCAGTCCTAAGGGGGAAATACATAGCCATCCAAGCCTCACTCAAAAGAATAGAAAAATCTAAAATGCAGTTTTTATAGTCTCACCTCAAGAAGCTGGAACAGCAACAGAGGGACAGGCCTAATCTAGGCACAAGGAAGGAGTTGACCAAGATTAGAGCAGAAATCAATGAATGAGAAACCAGGAGTACAGTAGAGGAGATCAACAGAACTAGAAGCTGGTTCTTTGAGAGAATCAATAAAATTGACAGACCAGTGGCAAGACTTATCCAAAAGAAAAGAGAAAGGACCCAGATTATTAAAATTATGAATGAAAAAGGAGAGGTCACGACCAACACCAATGAAATTGGAAGGATTATTAGAAACTTTTATCAACAGCTTTATGCCAACAAATTAAGCAATCTGGAAGAGATGGAGGACTTCCTGGAAACCTATCAACTACCAAGACTGAAACAAGAAGAAATTGATTTTTTAAACAGGCCAATTAATTTTGAAGAGATTGAAACAGTGATAAACAACCTTCCAAAAAACAGAACTCCAGGACCGGATGGTTTTCCTGGGATATTCTACCAGACATTCAAAGAAGAAATAATTCCTATTCTCCTAAACCTATTTCAAATAATAGAAACATAAGGAAAGCTACCAAACTCATTCTATGTGGCCAATATTACCTTGATCCCCAAACCAGGCAAAGACCCCATCAAAAAGGAGAATTACAGACCGATTTCCCTAATGAATATGGATGCCAAAATCCTCAACAAGATCCTGGCTAATAGAATCCAACAGTACATTAAAAGGATTATCCATCACGATCAAGTGGGATTCATACCTGGGATGCAAGCGTGGTTCAATAAAAATCAATCAGCGTGATACATCATATCAACAAGAAAAGACTCAAGAACCATATGATCCTCTCAATCGATGCCGAAAAAGCATTTGACAAAATACAGCATCCTTTCCTGATTAAAACCCTTCAGAGTGTAGGAATAGAGGGTACATTTCTCAATCTCATAAAAGCCATCTATGAAAAGCCTACAGCAAATATCATTCTCAATGGGGAAAAGCTGGAAGCCTTTCCCTTAAGATCAGGAACACGACATGGATGCCCACTCTCGCCACTATTATTCAACATAGTACTAAAAGTCCTTGCAACAGCAATCAGACATCAAAAAGGGATAAAAGGTATTCAAAATGGCAAAGAGGAAGTCAAACTCTCTTCGCAGATGACATGATACTCTATATGGAAAACCCAAAAGAATCCACTCCCAAACTATTAGAAGTTATAGAGCAGTTCAGTAATGTGGCGGGATACAAAATCAATGCTCAGAAATCAGTTGCATTTCTATACACGAATAATGAGACTGAAGAAAGAGAAATTAGGGAATCCATCCCATTTACAGTAGCACCAAAAACCATACATTACCTTGGAATTAACTTAACCAGAGATGTAAAGGATCTATATTCAAGAAATTATAAATCACTCTTGAAAGACATTGAAGAAGACACAAAAAGATGGAAAAATATTCCATGCTCATGGATCGGAAGAATTAACATAGTTAAAATATCCATGCTACCCAGAGCAATCTACACTTTCAGTGCCATCCTGATCAAAATACCAATGACATTTTTCAAAGAACTGGAACAAACAGCCCTTAAATTTGTGTGGAACCAGAAAAGGTCCCGAATCCCCAAGGAACTGTTGAAAACAAAAACAAAGCTGGGGGCATCACAATGCCGGATTTCGAGCTGTACTACAAAGCTCTGATAGCAAAGACAGCATGGTACTGGGACAAAAACAGACACGTAGACCAATGGAACAGAATAGAGAACCCAGAAATGGACCCTCGGCTCTTTGGGCAACTAATCTTTGATAAAGCAGGAAAAAACATCCGGTGGGAAAAAGACAGTCTCTTCAATAAATGGTGCTGGGAAAATTGGACAGCTACATGCAAAAGAATGAAACTTGACCACTATCTCACACCATACACAAAAATAAACTCCAAATGGATGAAAGACCTCGATGTGAGACAGGAATCCATCAAAATTCTAGAGAAGAACATAGGCAGCAACCTCTACGACATCGGCCAAAGCAACCTTTTTCATGACACATCCCCAAAGGCAAGAGAAACAAAAGATAAAATGAATTTATGGGACTTCATCAAGATTAAAAGTTTCTGCACAGCCAAGGAAACAGTCAGAAAAACTAAGAGGCAGCCCACGGAATGGGAGAAGATATTTGCAAATGACACTACAGATAAAGGACTGGTATCCAAGATCTACAAAGAACTTCTCAAACTCAATACACGAGGAACAAATAAACAAATCATAAAATGGGCAGAAGATATGAACAGACACTTTTCCAATGAAGACATACAAATGGCTAACGGACATATGAAAAAATGTTCAAAATCATTAGCCATCAGGGAAATTCAAATCAAAACCACACTGAGATACCACCTTACGCCAGTTAGAATGGCAAAAATGGACAAGGCAAGAAACAACAATTGTTGGAGAGGATGTGGAGAAAGGGGATCCCTCCTACATTGTTGGTGGGAGTGCAAGTTGGTACAGCCATCTGGAAAACAGTGTGGAGGTCCCTTAAAAAGTTAAAAATTGAGCCACCCTATGACCCAGCCATTGCACTACTGGGTATTTACCCCAAAGATACAGACGTATTGAGGAAAAGGGCCATATGCACCCCAATGTTCATAGCAGCATTGTCCACAATAGCTAAATCGTGGAAGGAACCGAGATGCCCTTCAACAGATGACTGGATTAAGAAGGTGTGGTCCATATATACAATGGAATATTACTCAGCTATCAGAAGGAACAATTTCTCAACATTTGCTGCAACATGGATGGCACTGGAGGAGATAATGCTAAATGAAATAAGCAGAGAAAGACAATTATCATATGATTTCTCTCATCTATGGAACATAAGAACTAGGAAGATCGGTAGGGGAAGAAAGGGATAAAGAAAGGGGGGGTAATCAGAAGGGGGAATGAAGCATGAGACACTATGGACTCTGAGAAACAAACTGAGGGCTTCAGAGAGCAGGGGGGTGGGGGAATGGGATAGACCGGTGATGGGTAGTAAGGAGGGCACGTATTGCATGGTGCACTGGGTGTTATACGCAACTAATGAATCATCGAACTTTACATCAGAAACCAGGGATGTACTGTATGGTGACTAACATAATATAATAAAAACATTAAAAAAAAAAGAAAAATGTATGATTGAATGGATGCATTTTCAGTGGTATATTGGACAGGTTTACAAGAGCTGATTATTAAATTTTCAGGAATTTTGCAAGCCAGTTGTTAAATATAGTATTGTTAAAAATTAAACCATATAAACGTATGTTAAATGAATTATATTTAAAACAAAGGTGATAAATATTCAATACCTACAGCTTCCTAATTATTTAACTACATTTTACTATTATCTATGCTCTTGAGATTTTTTTATGTTGATTGTGTGTGTGTATATATATATATATATATATATGGAAATACTGTTTAATGGTAT